>NW_027118475.1:0-355721 GCF_036417845.1 Apteryx mantelli
GAACGCCTAGCATTAACACAATTTAGAAATACAAAAATACCACCGCTACAGGGCGCAAAGCCAAGCTGAAATTTCGGCAGCCAAAGCAAACCTCTGCGCGCCCGACAGAACGAGCCACGTGCATCGGCGCCTACAGCTCCTCAAGGCTAGCGAGGCCTCATGGGCGACGTTCCTCTGGCAGGCTGCGCAGCTGAACTCCCCCGTGTCGCCTAAGAGTCCGTGACGTGACGTATTCAAAGCTCAGCAGAAATTAACAATCCAAAGTTGTTTCTAAGCACAAAAGCGGATCTACTACACGAGAAGGAAGGAGTCCTAATTCCGCAAGGCTTTACCTTTTCTTCGAGCTGCCGTCTTCCTGCTGCCCCAAAGACCATTGCCAGGCAATTAACCTGGGGTCGCGCTAAATGAGCCTTCCTCTTCGTTTTACAATTCGCACGCTTGCCTCTCCCTCTCTCGCTGGCCACCTGACCGCCGTTCCCCGAAGACGGGAATTTGCCGTCTTGGAGCTCTTAAAGCACGACGCTTCACAGATGCAGAGAGTCACGCGCACGGAAACGGATGGACGCAGCGTCCTTTCCGTAACGCGTACGCACCTTCCGTTAGATGTCGCTCATCTGTTATTCCGATCGCTATTACCGGCGAACCTTCCTCACCGGGAGGAACGGGCTTTCCCTTTCGGGGCGACGGAGACGGCTCTCGCTCGGTTCCCTTTAATTTTATTACTTCGGCTCGCTTACGTTTTTCTGTCTCTTCAGCTTCAGCCGTGGCAACGAACCTAAAAATTAAATATCCTATCTTTCCTTTTCTACGTACGCGTGTACGATAACAAAACAAAATACAAACGACCGAAGCAAAACTAAGGCAGCTACGGTTAACAAGAGGCGCAGGGCAGCAACGGGTCGCTTAGTCCTCAGCGCTGCCTCCGGGAGGGAGGCCGAAAGAACGAACGTTCCGCATCAAGAGTTACCTTGGTTACCCGGGCCAGAACGCCTCCTACTGTCGCAGCTTCTGGGGAGATCGAGGGTCCGCTGCTGCATTTTTGCTTCCTCCTTTCAGCCCGCCCCTTCGGGAGTAAGCGCAAAAAACCGCTCGCTCGTCCGGCTTTGCTCTTTGTCAGCATTTGCTATTGTCGGTTCCGCCTCTGTAACAAAGACAGAAAATTGCATTTCGCTTCCAACAAAACACTTCGATTTACACGCGTTCTTTTTCTCTTTCCCGTGGTTTTTTTTTTTTTTTTCTTTCCCCCCTTTCTTTCTTTTTCCTTCTTTCCCTCAAAGGAAAGGTCTTAATACACCGCTTTGCATCGTACGTTACGGGGTAAGCCGTTTGGAAACACTACAGGGCCGACGCCGCGCCGCAACCCTGCTCCGGGGCCCGCCTGCCCCCCCGCTCCGCTCCGCCGCGCCGCCTCCGCAGGGGCGAGCGCGTGCCCCGGCCCGCGCTGCCAACGAACTGGCGCCCTAAACGCCGCGCACGCAAAACGCAAAGTCACACCCGCGCTCCCGGCGCGGCGCCGGGTCCCAGCCCGCCCCCCCCCCCACTCGCCCCGCACCGCCGCCTCCACGCAGCGACGGCCGCAGCGGGCAGGATGCAGCCCGACGCCCCCCGAACCTATGCGTTCGCCTCACCCGGGGGCCCCACATCCTTCACTCCACGACACCTCCGCACTCACCCGCCGCCGCCGCCGCCGAGCGAAAACGCCCTCCCTGCTTGCCGCCATCTTGCTTCCCCGCCGCCGCGCATGCGCCGCTCGCCAACGGACTGCGGCGGCAGTGACGCTTGAGCACCGCGCACGTGCCGGCTCGGACAGCGCGGGGGGGGGGGAGCGAGGGGAGCGGGAGGGGCGGGGGGGAGCGAGGGGAGCGGGAGGGGAGCCCGAGGGGCGGGGCGGAGTGCGAGGGGAGCGCGAGAGGCGGGGGGGAGCGTGAGGGGAGCAGGGGGGCCCGAGGAGCGGGGGGGAGCACGAGGGGAGCCCGAGAAGCGGGGGGGAGCGCGGGGGCGGGGGGGAGCGCGAGGGGACCAGGGGGAGCGCGAGGGGCGGGGCGGAGCGCGAGGGGAGCAAGGGGAGCCCGAGAGGAGCCTGAGAAGCAGGGGGGAGCCCGAGAAGCAGGGGGGAGCGCGAGGGGAGCAGGGGGAGTGCGAGGGGCGGGGCAGAGCGCGAGGGGAGCAAGGGGAGCCCGAGGAGCGGGGGGGAGCGTGAGAGGAGCCTGAGAAGCAAGGGGGAGCCCGAGAAGCGGGGGGGAGCGCGAGGGGAGCCCGAGAAGCGGGGGGGAGCGCGAGGGGAGCAGGGGGAGCCCGAGGGGCGGGGCGGAGCGCGAGGGGAGCGCGAGGGGCGAGGCGGAGCGCGAGGGGAGCAGGGGGAGAGCGAGGGGAGCAGGGGGAGCCCGAGGGGAGCAGGGGGAGCCCGAGGGGCGGGGCGGAGCGCGAGGGGAGCCCGAGAAACGGGGGGGAGCGCGAGGGGCGGGGCGGAGCGCGAGGGGAGCCCGAGAAGCAGGGGGGAGCGCGAGGGGCGGGTGGAGCGGGGAATCCCGAGGGGCGGGGGGGGAGCCGGGGAGCCCGAGGGGCGGGGGGGAGCACGAAGGGAGGCGAGACCCGCAATGGCATGCTCGCGCCGCGGCGCTGCAGCCGGGCGGCTCACGCGTGCGAACCGCAGCCCGCCGCGGCAGCCCGGGACTCCCAGCGAGCGCCCCGAGGCTGCCCGAGCCCGTGGCCGCTCCAAGAGCGCCGGGAAGGGGCGACGAGCACGCTCCATTCGCTTACCCGTTACCGAAACGGCGGAGAGCAGCAGCAAACATGGCGACCGGCACTGAGCATGTGCGCGCCGGCTGTCTGCGCATGCGCGCCCCCCCACCGGGTGCAGTACCGCTTTTTGGACACAGGGTGGCAGCAGTGAGCGCGGCGGAACGCTGTGCGCGTGCGCGCCCCCCCCCACAGGGTGCAGTACCGATTTTTGGACACAGGATGGCAGCAGTGAGCATGGCAGAACCCAGTGCGCACGCGCGCCCCCCCACAGGGTGCAGTACCGATTTTTGGACACAGGGTGGCAGCAGTGAGCGCGGCGGAACGCTGTGCGCACGCGCGCCCCCCCCCACAGGGTGCAGTACCGATTTTTGGACACAGGGTGGCAGCAGTGAGCACGGCGGAACCCAGTGCGCATGCGCGCCCCCCTTTATCGTGCCGTACCGCTTTTTGGACGCCCCGAGGGCAGCAGGGCGCGCGGCCGGCCGCCGTGCGCCTGCGCGCCCCCCTTTCCGTGCCGTACCGCTTTTTTGACGCCCCGAGGGCAGCAGGGCGCGCGGCCGCCCCCGGCACGCGCACACCGCTGCAGAGCCCCCCCGCCCGCCCTTTGCAGACATTTCACCACCCTCGCCTCGGCTCATCTGCCCTTATTTACAGCGCCTGCTGCGAGGCGCAGCGTCGCCGCGTGTCGTGCTCGAGCCGCTGCTCCTAGAGGCTTCAGTAACAGCGCTTTCCTTTGAACATCGTTGCAAAATACTCCACAGACAAAAAAGAGTCAGAGGCTGCACTTAAAAAAACAAAACGAAAACAAAAAAACCACCCACCTACTTAACGGGACAATTTGCAAGCGTTCCAAGAAGCAGCCGTTCTTCTTTAGAACTTTCGACCTCTCGCCTTTACTGATCGTTAAACAAAATAAACAGCCCAAAGCAAGCCGCGCTATTTGCTTGACAGACTGCTCGGTTTTTATTATTAAACGGTACGAGATGCTGGCACGCGGCATGTCTTATTCGGATTCTTGGGCTGACGTTCCTTCGGCCGCACGCACGCGGTCAAAGGCGTCTTTTTCACGTCCCGCCGTCAGGGCCTCCCCAGCAATTCCCGCAGCGACTCCCCCCTCGGGACAAACAGCTCGAGGACACGCACGGTCTTGCTAAAAGAACGGGGGGGGGGGGGGGGGAACAAACGCGTGCGCTGAGCGCGGCACTCGCAGACCCGATCTTCGGGTCCAAAAGAAAACTCTCTAAAGCGGACCAGGCGGGCCAAAGAGGTCCCTTCTTTGCGCCACGCTTCTTTCCTCGCACAGACGTCGGCCGCCTCTGCCCGCTCTCACGGTATCCCCTACCGGCAAGGACACGGCGAAACGTTTCGGAAACGACGGCGTTTCCCAGAAGCGTTTCCGCCGCCTTGGGAAAACGGCCGAAGGAGAGGCTCACGCGGGGCGCGTAGCTAGAAAGAACGCTCCGCACAAAGGCCTAAAATGACCAGCCCGGAGCAGGGATCCCGGGCTCTCCGGGAGCGCAGGAGTTCTCACGTCCTTACTGAGCAGAGACCGCTGCCCGTGAAACACGAGACGCCGCAGCGACGCCGATCGTTGGAGGGAAGCCTGCAATAAGAGCGAAAGAAAAGCAGACGTTGAGGACAAAGACCAAGTTACGAGCCCCTCGCGATTCAGACACGCTTCTAGATTTACCGCCTATTTCAAGGCGCGCCTTCGGCAATTCCGTCCAATTGATTTTCCCCGAAGCCCGAGACGCGGACGAAACGCCTCTCAAAGGAAGGTACGGCATAACCGCTCTGGCCTATAAACTACCGGTTTCGACGCAGGAAAAGCACAGGGAAAGCACTAGCGTTCCCCCCAAGAAACCACGTCCAAGCGGACCGATGAAGTAGGCCCCAAGTCTGAAAGCGGACCTAAAGGAGCCCGTTTGGCGGTCGCGAGCTGGAATACACCGTTCTCCTTCTCACTAACAACCTCCCGTAGAGACCGGCAGCTGTACAGCGCCTTCTACGCTACACGGAGGAGTCGGATAGCGGGCAGATGCCGCGTCCCGAATGCGCAACTAGAGATTTGAACGCACGGACGTAAACAAACGCCCGTGACGTAGCGGAGGTCTAGCGTATTCACGTTTACCGTGCGTCAGTTCTCCTCTGCGGACAGGCCGTTCCATCTTCTTTACTCGTTAGCTGACAGACGCCCTAGGAGAAAGCAAAGAAAGGAAGAAATTCAAAAGGAAATGAAACAGATCGGAGGGAGCCTCAAAGGCTTTGATCCATCCCCCCAGGCAGCCGAACCACCTTCGCAAAGGCACACCTCAAAAGACACGTCCTTCCGGGATCGCTGCACAGCCCAGCCAGAAAAGAGGAACAGAAACAAACAGAACGAGAAGGCTGCAGAGGGGGCCGGAGGGCCGGAAAGGAGCCTGCTGTCCAGCGATGGTATTTTACCGCTCCTTGCGCGTTAGCAGCCCCTTTCAGATGCTTAAGCCCAAATTCTCTCAGCCCTTAACAGCTTCAGTACCCGCGGCACCTAGTTTTTCCACGCTCTCCAGTCTTCCTCGCTCTTTCCCGTCTCGGGCGAAAAGCCTCCCAGACCCCGTCTGCACTTACGCGCTTCCTTAAAACAGGATCGCCGAAATCAACCGAACGGGCTGAGCTGCTCCTCTTCCGCTCGCCGGCCCTCGGAACGTCAGCCTGCAAACGAATCGGACCACCGAGGTCACCGGCAGAGTCTCCTTTCGGAGCTCGGCCCCCCCCAAGCTTTAACGACGGTTTCCCAAGCGGGGCAAACGCAGGGCCTCCCTTCGGCCCCGGAACGGTTTTTATCGCGGGCTCCCAAGTCGCCGTTACGACACTAAGCGGCAAAGCAAGGCAAAGACAGCTGGGGTCGCAGCTTACCCACCTAGGCACGAAAATTCTTCTTTGAGGCCTCCCTCGCTGCTTTTGCCAGGTAAACACACCAAAACAAAGCTCCCGACAGGCAGCTGAGGCTTCACATGGACCTCGGGGCCCCGCTAGCAACGGCGACGCCGGAGCCGCCGGGCTACCAGGCGCTATTCCCCCCCCCCTCCCCTCCCCTCCCCTGCCCTGCCGGCCCGCGAACCGCGGCTTATTACTCACGAGTCCGGGAAGGACGCCGCCGACCTTCCCGCGGCCGAAGGCTCCTCGTCAGGAGCGGGCAGAGAACCTTTCCGCCGGCATTCGGAGTCTCCCGGCCGCTCTCGACACCCGATAACTTGCCGAGAGCGGGCTGAGGGCGGGAGCCTGCAGTTCTTCACGGCAGCACACAGTCGTTCCCCGATGTGCCGAACGCCTAGCATTAACACAATTTAGAAATACAAAAATACCACCGCTACAGGGCGCAAAGCCAAGCTGAAATTTCGGCAGCCAAAGCAAACCTCTGCGCGCCCGACAGAACGAGCCACGTGCATCGGCGCCTACAGCTCCTCAAGGCTAGCGAGGCCTCGTGGGCGACGTTCCTCTGGCAGGCTGCGCAGCTGAACTCCCCCGTGTCGCCTAAGAGTCCGTGACGTGACGTATTCAAAGCTCAGCAGAAATTAACAATCCAAAGTTGTTTCTAAGCACAAAAGCGGATCTACTACACGAGAAGGAAGGAGTCCTAATTCCGCAAGGCTTTACCTTTTCTTCGAGCTGCCGTCTTCCTGCTGCCCCAAAGACCATTGCCAGGCAATTAACCTGGGGTCGCGCTAAATGAGCCTTCCTCTTCGTTTTACAATTCGCACGCTTGCCTCTCCCTCTCTCGCTGGCCACCTGACCGCCGTTCCCCGAAGACGGGAATTTGCCGTCTTGGAGCTCTTAAAGCACGACGCTTCACAGATGCAGAGAGTCACGCGCACGGAAACGGATGGACGCAGCGTCCTTTCCGTAACGCGTACGCACCTTCCGTTAGATGTCGCTCATCTGTTATTCCGATCGCTATTACCGGCGAACCTTCCTCACCGGGAGGAACGGGCTTTCCCTTTCGGGGCGACGGAGACGGCTCTCGCTCGGTTCCCTTTAATTTTATTACTTCGGCTCGCTTACGTTTTTCTGTCTCTTCAGCTTCAGCCGTGGCAACGAACCTAAAAATTAAATATCCTATCTTTCCTTTTCTACGTACGCGTGTACGATAACAAAACAAAATACAAACGACCGAAGCAAAACTAAGGCAGCTACGGTTAACAAGAGGCGCAGGGCAGCAACGGGTCGCTTAGTCCTCAGCGCTGCCTCCGGGAGGGAGGCCGAAAGAACGAACGTTCCGCATCAAGAGTTACCTTGGTTACCCGGGCCAGAACGCCTCCTACTGTCGCAGCTTCTGGGGAGATCGAGGGTCCGCTGCTGCATTTTTGCTTCCTCCTTTCAGCCCGCCCCTTCGGGAGTAAGCGCAAAAAACCGCTCGCTCGTCCGGCTTTGCTCTTTGTCAGCATTTGCTATTGTCGGTTCCGCCTCTGTAACAAAGACAGAAAATTGCATTTCGCTTCCAACAAAACACTTCGATTTACACGCGTTCTTTTTCTCTTTCCC
Source organism: Apteryx mantelli (assembly GCF_036417845.1). Taxonomy (NCBI): domain Eukaryota; kingdom Metazoa; phylum Chordata; class Aves; order Apterygiformes; family Apterygidae; genus Apteryx; species Apteryx mantelli. The sequence continues at coordinate 7,264 of NW_027118475.1, forward strand.
GTGGTTTTTTTTTTTTTTTTCTTTCCCCCCTTTCTTTCTTTTTCCTTCTTTCCCTCAAAGGAAAGGTCTTAATACACCGCTTTGCATCGTACGTTACGGGGTAAGCCGTTTGGAAACACTACAGGGCCGACGCCGCGCCGCAACCCTGCTCCGGGGCCCGCCTGCCCCCCCGCTCCGCTCCGCCGCGCCGCCTCCGCAGGGGCGAGCGCGTGCCCCGGCCCGCGCTGCCAACGAACTGGCGCCCTAAACGCCGCGCACGCAAAACGCAAAGTCACACCCGCGCTCCCGGCGCGGCGCCGGGTCCCAGCCCGCCCCCCCACTCGCCCCGCACCCCCACTCGCCCCGCACCGCCGCCTCCACGCAGCGACGGCCGCAGCGGGCAGGATGCAGCCCGACGCCCCCCGAACCTATGCGTTCGCCTCACCCGGGGGCCCCACATCCTTCACTCCATGACACCTCCGCACTCACCCGCCGCCGCCGCCGCCGAGCGAAAACGCCCTCCCTGCTTGCCGCCATCTTGCTTCCCCGCCGCCGCGCATGCGCCGCTCGCCAACGGACTGCGGCGGCAGTGACGCTTGAGCACCGCGCACGTGCCGGCTCGGACAGCGCGGGGGGGGGGGGGAGCGAGGGGAGCGGGAGGGGCGGGGGGGAGCGAGGGGAGCGGGAGGGGAGCCCGAGGGGCGGGGCGGAGTGCGAGGGGAGCGCGAGAGGCGGGGGGGAGCGTGAGGGGAGCAGGGGGGCCCGAGGAGCGGGGGGGAGCACGAGGGGAGCCCGAGAAGCGGGGGGGAGCGCGGGGGCGGGGGGGAGCGCGAGGGGACCAGGGGGAGCGCGAGGGGCGGGGCGGAGCGCGAGGGGAGCAAGGGGAGCCCGAGAGGAGCCTGAGAAGCAGGGGGGAGCCCGAGAAGCGGGGGGGAGCGCGAGGGGAGCAGGGGGAGTGCGAGGGGTGGGGCAGAGCGCGAGGGGAGCAAGGGGAGCCCGAGGAGCGGGGGGGAGCGTGAGAGGAGCCTGAGAAGCAGGGGGGAGCCCGAGAAGCGGGGGGGAGCGCGAGGGGAGCCCGAGAAGCGGGGGGGAGCGCGAGGGGAGCAGGGGGAGCCCGAGGGGCGGGGCGGAGCGCGAGGGGAGCGCGAGGGGCGAGGCGGAGCGCGAGGGGAGCAGGGGGAGCGCGAGGGGAGCAGGGGGAGCGCGAGGGGAGCAGGGGGAGCGCGAGGGGCGGGGCGGAGCGCGAGGGGAGCCCGAGAAGCGGGGGGGAGCGCGAGGGGAGCCCGAGAAGCGGGGCGGAGCGCGAGGGGAGCAGGGGGAGCGCGAGGGGAGCAGGGGGAGCCCGAGGGGCGGGGCGGAGCGCGAGGGGAGCCCGAGAAGCGGGGGGGAGCGCGGGGGGAGCAGGGGGAGCCCGAGGGGCGGGGCGGAGCGCGAGGGGAGCGCGAGGGGTGGGGCGGAGCGCGAGGGGAGCAGGGGGAGCGCGAGGGGAGCAGGGGGAGCCCGAGGGGAGCAGGGGGAGCCCGAGGGGCGGGGCGGAGCGCGAGGGGAGCCCGAGAAGCGGGGGGGAGCGCGAGGGGCGGGGCGGAGCGCGAGGGAAGCAGGGGGAGCCCGAGGAGCGGGGGGGGAGCGCGAGGGGAGCCCGAGAAGCAAGGGGGAGCGCGGGGGTGGGGGGGAGCGCGAGGGGAGCCCGAGAAGCGGGGGGGAGCGCGAGGGGCGGGTGGAGCGGGGAATCCCGAGGGGCGGGGGGGAGCCGGGGGAGCCCGAGGGGCGGGGGGGAGCACGAAGGGAGGCGAGACCCGCAATGGCATGCTCGCGCCGCGGCGCTGCAGCCGGGCGGCTCACGCGTGCGAACCGCAGCCCGCCGCGGCAGCCCGGGACTCCCAGCGAGCGCCCCGAGGCTGCCCGAGCCCGTGGCCGCTCCAAGAGCGCCGGGAAGGGGCGACGAGCACGCTCCATTCGCTTACCCGTTACCGAAACGGCGGAGAGCAGCAGCAAACATGGCGACCGGCACTGAGCATGTGCGCGCCGGCTGTCTGCGCACGCGCGCCCCCCCCACAGGGTGCAGTACCGATTTTTGGACACAGGGTGGCAGCAGTGAGCGCGGCGGAACGCTGTGCGCGTGCGCGCCCCCCCCACAGGTTGCAGTACCGATTGTTGGACACAGGGTGGCAGCAGTGAGCACGGCGGAACCCAGTGCGCACGCGAGCCCCCCCCACAGGGTGCAGTACCGATTTTTGGACACAGGGTGGCAGCAGTGAGCGCGGCGGAACGCTGTGCGCACGCGCGCCCCCCCCACAGGGTGCAGTACCGATTTTTGGACACAGGGTGGCAGCAGTGAGCACGGCGGAACCCAGTGCGCACGCGAGCCCCCCCCACAGGGTGCAGTACCGATTTTTGGACACAGGGTGGCAGCAGTGAGCACGGCGGAACCCAGTGCGCATGCGCGCCCCCCTTTATCGTGCCGTACCGCTTTTTGGACGCCCCGAGGGCAGCAGGGCGCGCGGCCGGCCGCCGTGCGCCTGCGCGCCCCCCTTTCCGTGCCGTACCGCTTTTTTGACGCCCCGAGGGCAGCAGGGCGCGCGGCCGCCCCCGGCACGCGCACACCGCTGCAGAGCCCCCCCGCCCGCCCTTTGCAGACATTTCACCACCCTCGCCTCGGCTCATCTGCCCTTATTTACAGCGCCTGCTGCGAGGCGCAGCGTCGCCGCGTGTCGTGCTCGAGCCGCTGCTCCTAGAGGCTTCAGTAACAGCGCTTTCCTTTGAACATCGTTGCAAAATACTCCACAGACAAAAAAGAGTCAGAGGCTGCACTTAAAAAAACAAAACGAAAACAAAAAAACCACCCACCTACTTAACGGGACAATTTGCAAGCGTTCCAAGAAGCAGCCGTTCTTCTTTAGAACTTTCGACCTCTCGCCTTTACTGATCGTTAAACAAAATAAACAGCCCAAAGCAAGCCGCGCTATTTGCTTGACAGACTGCTCGGTTTTTATTATTAAACGGTACGAGATGCTGGCACGCGGCATGTCTTCTTCGGATTCTTGGGCTGACGTTCCTTCGGCCGCACGCACGCGGTCAAAGGCGTCTTTTTCACGTCCCGCCGTCAGGGCCTCCCCAGCAATTCCCGCAGCGACTCCCCCCTTGGGACAAACAGCTCGAGGACACGCACGGTCTTGCTAAAAGAACGGGGGGGGGGGGGGGGGAACAAACGCGTGCGCTGAGCGCGGCACTCGCAGACCCGATCTTCGGGTCCAAAAGAAAACTCTCTAAAGCGGACCAGGCGGGCCAAAGAGGTCCCTTCTTTGCGCCACGCTTCTTTCCTCGCACAGACGTCGGCCGCCTCTGCCCGCTCTCACGGTATCCCCTACCGGCAAGGACACGGCGAAACGTTTCGGAAACGACGGCGTTTCCCAGAAGCGTTTCCGCCGCCTTGGGAAAACGGCCGAAGGAGAGGCTCACGCGGGGCGCGTAGCTAGAAAGAACGCTCCGCACAAAGGCCTAAAATGACCAGCCCGGAGCAGGGATCCCGGGCTCTCCGGGAGCGCAGGAGTTCTCACGTCCTTACTGAGCAGAGACCGCTGCCCGTGAAACACGAGACGCCGCAGCGACGCCGATCGTTGGAGGGAAGCCTGCAATAAGAGCGAAAGAAAAGCAGACGTTGAGGACAAAGACCAAGTTACGAGCCCCTCGCGATTCAGACACGCTTCTAGATTTACCGCCTATTTCAAGGCGCGCCTTCGGCAATTCCGTCCAATTGATTTTCCCCGAAGCCCGAGACGCGGACGAAACGCCTCTCAAAGGAAGGTACGGCATAACCGCTCTGGCCTATAAACTACCGGTTTCGACGCAGGAAAAGCACAGGGAAAGCACTAGCGTTCCCCCCAAGAAACCACGTCCAAGCGGACCGATGAAGTAGGCCCCAAGTCTGAAAGCGGACCTAAAGGAGCCCGTTTGGCGGTCGCGAGCTGGAATACACCGTTCTCCTTCTCACTAACAACCTCCCGTAGAGACCGGCAGCTGTACAGCGCCTTCTACGCTACACGGAGGAGTCGGATAGCGGGCAGATGCCGCGTCCCGAATGCGCAACTAGAGATTTGAACGCACGGACGTAAACAAACGCCCGTGACGTAGCGGAGGTCTAGCGTATTCACGTTTACCGTGCGTCAGTTCTCCTCTGCGGACAGGCCGTTCCATCTTCTTTACTCGTTAGCTGACAGACGCCCTAGGAGAAAGCAAAGAAAGGAAGAAATTCAAAAGGAAATGAAACAGATCGGAGGGAGCCTCAAAGGCTTTGATCCATCCCCCCAGGCAGCCGAACCACCTTCGCAAAGGCACACCTCAAAAGACACGTCCTTCCGGGATCGCTGCACAGCCCAGCCAGAAAAGAGGAACAGAAACAAACAGAACGAGAAGGCTGCAGAGGGGGCCGGAGGGCCGGAAAGGAGCCTGCTGTCCAGCGATGGTATTTTACCGCTCCTTGCGCGTTAGCAGCCCCTTTCAGATGCTTAAGCCCAAATTCTCTCAGCCCTTAACAGCTTCAGTACCCGCGGCACCTAGTTTTTCCACGCTCTCCAGTCTTCCTCGCTCTTTCCCGTCTCGGGCGAAAAGCCTCCCAGACCCCGTCTGCACTTACGCGCTTCCTTAAAACAGGATCGCCGAAATCAACCGAACGGGCTGAGCTGCTCCTCTTCCGCTCGCCGGCCCTCGGAACGTCAGCCTGCAAACGAATCGGACCACCGAGGTCACCGGCAGAGTCTCCTTTCGGAGCTCGGCCCCCCCCAAGCTTTAACGACGGTTTCCCAAGCGGGGCAAACGCAGGGCCTCCCTTCGGCCCCGGAACGGTTTTTATCGCGGGCTCCCAAGTCGCCGTTACGACACTAAGCGGCAAAGCAAGGCAAAGACAGCTGGGGTCGCAGCTTACCCACCTAGGCACGAAAATTCTTCTTTGAGGCCTCCCTCGCTGCTTTTGCCAGGTAAACACACCAAAACAAAGCTCCCGACAGGCAGCTGAGGCTTCACATGGACCTCGGGGCCCCGCTAGCAACGGCGACGCCGGAGCCGCCGGGCTACCAGGCGCTATTCCCCCCCCCCTCCCCTCCCCTGCCCTGCCCTGCCGGCCCGCGAACCGCGGCTTATTACTCACGAGTCCGGGAAGGACGCCGCCGACCTTCCCGCGGCCGAAGGCTCCTCGTCAGGAGCGGGCAGAGAACCTTTCCGCCGGCATTCGGAGTCTCCCGGCCGCTCTCGACACCCGATAACTTGCCGAGAGCGGGCTGAGGGCGGGAGCCTGCAGTTCTTCACGGCAGCACACAGTCGTTCCCCGATGTGCCGAACGCCTAGCATTAACACAATTTAGAAATACAAAAATACCACCGCTACAGGGCGCAAAGCCAAGCTGAAATTTCGGCAGCCAAAGCAAACCTCTGCGCGCCCGACAGAACGAGCCACGTGCATCGGCGCCTACAGCTCCTCAAGGCTAGCGAGGCCTCGTGGGCGACGTTCCTCTGGCAGGCTGCGCAGCTGAACTCCCCCGTGTCGCCTAAGAGTCCGTGACGTGACGTATTCAAAGCTCAGCAGAAATTAACAATCCAAAGTTGTTTCTAAGCACAAAAGCGGATCTACTACACGAGAAGGAAGGAGTCCTAATTCCGCAAGGCTTTACCTTTTCTTCGAGCTGCCGTCTTCCTGCTGCCCCAAAGACCATTGCCAGGCAATTAACCTGGGGTCGCGCTAAATGAGCCTTCCTCTTCGTTTTACAATTCGCACGCTTGCCTCTCCCTCTCTCGCTGGCCACCTGACCGCCGTTCCCCGAAGACGGGAATTTGCCGTCTTGGAGCTCTTAAAGCACGACGCTTCACAGATGCAGAGAGTCACGCGCACGGAAACGGATGGACGCAGCGTCCTTTCCGTAACGCGTACGCACCTTCCGTTAGATGTCGCTCATCTGTTATTCCGATCGCTATTACCGGCGAACCTTCCTCACCGGGAGGAACGGGCTTTCCCTTTCGGGGCGACGGAGACGGCTCTCGCTCGGTTCCCTTTAATTTTATTACTTCGGCTCGCTTACGTTTTTCTGTCTCTTCAGCTTCAGCCGTGGCAACGAACCTAAAAATTAAATATCCTATCTTTCCTTTTCTACGTACGCGTGTACGATAACAAAACAAAATACAAACGACCGAAGCAAAACTAAGGCAGCTACGGTTAACAAGAGGCGCAGGGCAGCAACGGGTCGCTTAGTCCTCAGCGCTGCCTCCGGGAGGGAGGCCGAAAGAACGAACGTTCCGCATCAAGAGTTACCTTGGTTACCCGGGCCAGAACGCCTCCTACTGTCGCAGCTTCTGGGGAGATCGAGGGTCCGCTGCTGCATTTTTGCTTCCTCCTTTCAGCCCGCCCCTTCGGGAGTAAGCGCAAAAAACCGCTCGCTCGTCCGGCTTTGCTCTTTGTCAGCATTTGCTATTGTCGGTTCCGCCTCTGTAACAAAGACAGAAAATTGCATTTCGCTTCCAACAAAACACTTCGATTTACACGCGTTCTTTTTCTCTTTCCCGTGTGTTGCCCGTAAAGAAACACATAACTACGAAAGCAGTTATATGCGGTGCTTTATTCAGGGCCCGGGGTCTCAGGGACTCATGTCCAAAGCTGAGAATCCCAAATCCCCGTTTAACTTGGTTAATATTTATAGTGTTCGGTTACGTAACATAATCAACAGAATTGCTAAGCTACATGATTGTTTCCCATTTATAGTTTCTTCAGTTACTGTTGCCAAGATTTGCTTATCATTTACCTAGTTCATCAGATTGTGCTGTACCCAACACCTGCAATTATACCTTCATCTTGTCTACCAAGTATAACCTATTCTAATCAATATAATGTAACAATTCCCCCCTTTGAAAATACTTCAAGTCTTCCAGACTGCAAGGATTTTCATCATCAGTTCCGCAGATTTCCATATTCTTTGGACCGTCTCAAACTGGTGATTGTAGCTGCAATGAATTATTTCCAATGTCTTCATATCTCGGGGGAAGTTCATGATTCTTCCTGGTAACAGCTTTTAAAATTTTCCCCAAGTGTTGCCGTTCCTTATTAACAATATTTTGAATCAAACGCAACACTCCCATAATAGCTAACATAATAATTATAATTATTATACACCATTGAATTAAAGATGCTACCCAACCAGAGATGTTCAATCCAAATGACTTTGCTAAAGCAGCCACCCAATTATGGGCACTTTCTTCTCTTTCTTCCTCAGTTGCACGTTCAATTTGCGTTAGCTGAGACAAATCACGTTCTACCGCGGCTGTAACATTCGGAATATGTACACAACAATGATCAATCTTATCTCGTAAATAACCACATACTCCATGTTCTTTTAGCAACAGCATATCTAATGCCATTCTATTTTGCAGGGTCATTTTTGTGGTTGCCTGTAATTGTAAGTTTATTTCCTTAAATCCTTCTTTAGTCACTCTTGCTAGCCTTTCCGTTTGTCCTAACAACCGGTACAACATTTCTCTATTCCGATAAGTACTAATTGGAGCAAACAATGATTCTAAAGCCCAACCTAACTTCACACCGGATGATGGTTCTTGCCAATCATCATCATCCTTTATTTCTCTCTTCATTATCCATAAATTTTCTAATCTACCCTTAAATGGCGCTTTCTTCCAAATTGGGCAGAGAGTTGGTAACCCTAAAGTTATTTCAGTCACCAACCCATCCAAGGGGAGGTGAGTCGTCCATTGTCCATCACTGGTAACCCAAACTAAATTTCCTGTGCTCCTGATCGTAGTTCTACAATCTATTCCCACTCCGAATTGTATTACAGGTTCACTCATTGAGTATTTAATTCCTCTACAGGCACAACCTGTCCTTAATGCAAGGACCACAGGTGGAAAGGTAACTTCACTTTCGGGGTGTCACAAGCGTATACTTTTGTACAGTTCTAGACTGGGTGTTTTTCAGCTAACTTTCTTTTGCATTGGATTTTCTTGTGTTTCCTGTTGTGGCGCCTGGATTATTTGTATTGGTTGCATTTCGTCTTTTTCCAAATCTTTTAACTCTCTCCTGGCTCTGTTTCTTTTCTGCATAGGTTCTGATTTTGCAGTAACCTCTAATGCCCTTTTTCCATAATCAAAACTCTCTTTAATCCAAACAATACAGGTGTAGTTTCCTACATCTGTCTTACTTACATTTCGCAATGATAAAATCATAGTACCCCTTCGTGTATCACTATCCCATCGGATTGTAAACCCAGTTGACAATTTGGACTCATTCTTCTGCCAATAGCAACTAATGTCTTGGATTGAACTTCTCATATCTCCAACAAAATCACAAGTCAAATTTACATCCATTCGTTCTTCTATATGTACAGTAGCATATGTATGTATTATTTGAGCGAAACCATTACTTAATCCTACCCAGCATAGTATTACCAAGATGTAAATCTCAGTTTTGTAGGAGTGATCATTTTTACCCCCCATTGTGATGGTACCTTCTTCACTCTGGTATAATGAATCCAATTATCAATTCCTGCTACTTTCACAGCGGTAAATGTTATCAATAGCACCAAATAAAGTCCATGCCACTGTTCCTTTAAAGGCTCCGTTTGCCAATTTCGAACATACGCTTGGTCTCCTGGTTGATTCTCCAACGGCAAAGGGCGATTCCAGATGATCGCGGCACGTAAGGCTGTGAGTAATCTGCTTAAAGAAATTATATAACTATAAACATCTTGATCTCCTTGGAGGTGTAAATCTGCACTTCCCATTCCCTTCGTTGGTGCAGTATATGGCTTACCATACAGAATTTCATAGGGACTTACAGACAACCCTTCTCTAGGTTTTATACGAATTCTCAATAAAGCAAGGGGCAATGCCTGTGGCCATTGGATTTGAGCTTCCTGGCATATCTTTTTAATTTGTCCTTTTAATGTTTGATTCATCCTTTCTACCTTTCCACTAGATTGTGGCCTCCACGGTGTATGTAAATCCCAGCTAATTCCAAGCATTTCACTAATTTCCTGTACTATTTTAGCTATAAAGTGTGGGCCTCGATCTGAAGAAATTCCTAAAGGTACCCCAAATCTAGGTATGATCTCTTTTAACAAAGTTTTTACTACTTCTCTAGCTTGATTCGTTCTACAGGGAAATGCTTCTAGCCACCCTGAAAAGGTACATACGTATACCAATAAATACTTAAACCCTTTTGATTTAGGTAATTCTGCAAAATCCACTTGCCAATAGTCACCTGGTTCTATTCCCACTTTCAAAGTTCCCATTTGAATTTGTTTTCGTATTACCGGATTATTCTTTAAACATACTGGACACTTCGCATTCACCCCTTTTGCTATTGTTAACATTTGTGCAGATATAATGCTCCGCTTTAAAAACTGCACCAATGCTTCTGCTCCCCAATGGCATTTATTATGTTCAGTTTGTATTATTCGTTTCATAATTGTAGCAGGCACTACTACTTGTCCATTACCTGTTACATACCATCCATGTGAATTCTTCTGTGCCTTTACCAAATCGGCTAATTTTTCATCTTCTTGGGTATAAAAGGGATTTACAGAGAGATGAGCAGTAATCGGGCTTACCTTAGTAGGTATTAGAGCTAATTCAGTCCATACTTGCCGTGCAGCAATTTTGGCTGCCTGGTCTGCCTTCATGTTTCCTTGTGCCACATCGCTGTCATCCCTCTGATGTCCTCGACAATGCATTACAGCCACTTGCTGAGGTAGTACCACAGCCTCTAATAACTGTAAGATCTCGGTTCGATATTTAATAATACTACCTTGAGCCGTCAACAATCCTCTTTCCTTCCATAAAGCTCCATGTATATGTATTATTCCAAAAGCGTATTTAGAATCTGCCCAAATATTCACCCTCTTATCCGTACTCGGTATTAAAGCCCGAATTAGAGCGACCAGTTCTGCCTTTTGCGCTGACGTTCCTGGCATTAATGCCTTTGCTTCAATTACTTCAAGCTTAGTAACCACAGCATATCCAGAATATCGTGTTCCATTCTCAACAAAGCTGCTACCGTCTGTAAATAATGTCCAGTCAGGATTTACAAGGGGAATATCTTTCAGATCTACCCTACTGGCGTAAGTTTGTTCGATCACCTCAATACAATCATGTTCCAGCTCGCCTTCCTCTATTTTGCTACCTAAAAATTCAGCGGGATTCAAACATGTTGTTATCTTTAAAAATATATCATCCTGTTCTCTCAATATTGCCTGATATTTCAACATTCTACTGGATGACAACCAATGACCCCCCTTTTGTTCCAAAACTGCAATCACCATGTGGGGCACAAATACTTCCATTTTTGTTCCCAATGTCAATTTTCTAGCTTCTTGGACTAACATTACAGTAGCAGCCACTGCTCGGAGGCAAGAAGGCCATCCGGCACTTACCATATCCAACTGCTTGGAAAAATAGCCCACCGGTCTCTTCCATGATCCAATTCGTTGAGTTAAAACTCCAAGCGCTAGTCGTTGCCGCTCATGTACAAAGAGTTGAAATGTTTTTGTCAAATCAGGCAATCCTAATGCTGGGGCTTCTTGCAGAGCCTGTTTTAAGTCTTGAAAAGCCCTTTTACACTCTAAACTCCAAACTAATTGTGGCTCTTTTAAAGCTGCATACAGTGGTTTGGCTAACAGTCCATAATTCAAAATCCAGAGTCTGCACCACCCTGTCATTCCTAGAAAAGTTCGTAACTCGTGCAAATTTCTAGGTTCAGGGATGGCACAAATCGCTTGTATTCTATTCACCCCCAACCGTCTTTGTCCTTGGGAAATTTCACATCCCAGATATATCACTTTTTCCCGGGCAATTTGGGCTTTTTCCTTAGAAACTCGATAACCGCTCTGTCCCAGTAAATTTAATCACGCAACTGTAACAGTAATGCAGTTTTCATACCTTTCTGTCGCCACGAAAATGTCATCCACATATTGCAACAATAAGTATGCTTTTGATGGTAATTGAAAATATCCTTGCTCCTTCCAATCCTCCAGTTCTCGTGCCAGCTGATTCCCAAATATTGTAGGACTGTTTTTGAAGCCTTGTGGTAACCTGGTCCAGGTCAGCTGTCGTTTTCGTCCTGTATCCGGATTTTCCCATTCAAACGCAAATAATTTCCTACTTTGTAATGCCAATGGGATGCAGAAGAAAGCATCTTTTAAATCAATTACAGAAAAGTATCTAAATTGTTCTGCCACAGATGTTAACAATGTATAAGGATTTGCTACTACTGGATGTATATCTTTAACTATTTCGTTTACAGCTCTTAAATCTTGAACTAACCTATAATCTCCGTTAGGTTTTCTTATAGGAAATATTGGTGTATTATATTCAGATTCACATTCTTCTAACACATTGTGCATCAAAAATTTTGCAATTAATGGTGCTACCCCTTTCCTAGCTTCTAACTGTATAGGATATTGTCTAACTCTTACCGGTTGGACACCTTCTTTCAATTCTACTAGGACAGGTTTTGCTGCTTTCGCTAATCCCGGTACTTGTGTCTCCCATACCCATGGTACTACAGCGTTTTCTACCTCTATTGGTATTGTTGTATTAGCTATTTCTTTTACTATAAATATTCTAGCTATTTCTTCCTCAGGTATCTGCAACTTAGCTTTTCCATTTTCAAATATTATTTTAGCATTAAATCTTGACAATAAATCTCGTCCTAACAAAGATGTAGGACAATCCGGTACATAGAGAAATTCATGATCTAATTCTTTACCCCTAAAATTTAGATGCAATGGCCGCAGAAAGGGCCGTTGCTCTGTTTTTCCTGTAGCTCCTACCACAGTTATCATCGTATCTCCTATCTTTCCTAAACAAGTATTTAAAACAGAATAAGTTGCCCCAGTATCTACCAATAATTGTTTCTCTTCCCCATCAATTTCTGTTGTCACTTTTAATCCATCACTTAGTCAGCTACTATGTTGCCCCAAATGTCCTAACATCATTGTTTCTGCCATTGGTGTTCCTCCTACTGAAGTCTGCTGGGCCAAATTCATTTTCACTGGGCACTCATTTTTCCAATGTCCCTGTTGTCTGCAAAACGCACACTGATTTATCCCTAGCTGATTTTGAGGTATTCCCCGCATGCCTCCTACCCTGTATCCTCCTCGACCTCGTCCTCTACTTCTGCCTCTTATTCCTTGATTTACTCGTTGTAACATTGCTAATAATCCTGCCTGATTTCTCTTTGTGGTTTTTTTTTTTTTTTTTCTCCCTATTATTGTACACTTTCCAGCTGATTGCTTCCAAATTACTAAATCTCCTGGGGAAAAAGGAACTTTCCCATATACTTTATCAGTCCCCGAAATTGCCTCTCGTAAAGGGGCTAATAATACTTTACTGTTTTGCTCTTGTTCCTTCCTCCCTTGTCTTGTTCTCTGTGCAATTGGGGTTCGTTGCGCTTGTCTTGGGCATGATGAATGCCCTGGCGAACCCTTCGGTGTTAACTTAATCTGGATCGCTCCAGTATTAATTGATTCTGACGGTTTTACCGCCTTAATACTATCAGTATCACTATCGTCCCCTGCATCTATATCGGACATCACAGGGGCCGTCGGTGATGCTAAAAGTGATACCTCCTCTGGCTCTCTTATTGAATTTTGTATTGCCAAACAAGTCATACGCTTCTTATTACCTACACATCCTTCACGTTTTGTTTTATCTTTTTTTCGGGATGTACCAACAACATTCCACATTCTCTCTGCATATCTGGATGATTACGTATATCATAAAATAGATCAACATATGGTACTTCATCCCATTTTTCAAGTTCTTAACAATATCCCATTAATGGACCTATAACACCCGGATCTAAACTTCCGTGTTCAGGCCACCGGGGTCCATCATACTCATATTGTGGCCACCAATTCGTACAATAATCTATAAATCGACTTTTACTCATACTCTGAAAATATCCCGCACTTTTCCAATGCTTTAATAAACATCCTAACGGAGAATTATCCGGTATTACCATGGTCTTACACACTCACTCCACACACACACACTAAATCTACGGGGTAGAAAACGGAAAGATAGCCTCTGATGGGAAACAAAAGACCAAACCAAACTCACGAGACAGCCACGTATGTCCGTGAGTGCTGGACCTGCGGGGCTTTCGCTCCGTCTGACGGCCAGCGCCTAGGCTTCCACAGACCAGACCTCGAGCTCGTTAGCCCAACCTTGCGTGAATCGCCGTCACGTCTTATTAGGCAGGCACCCGACCAAATATTACAATAAAGCACCTTCGGGCTTACCACTTTGGGACGTCAGGAGCAGCGCAGAGCGGGCGCAGCCGATGGCTCCCCGAGAATTCCTCGGTGCCGGCACGGAGCAAAATCGGAAAGCGAACCGTCAACACTACTCCCGAAGTCCCATCTGGGTCGCCAGAAAACTGTTGCCCGTAAAGAAACACATAACTACGAAAGCAGTTATATGCGGTGCTTTATTCGGGGCCCGGGGTCTCAGGGACTCATGTCCAAAGCTGAGAATCCCAAATCCCCGTTTAACTTGGTTAATATTTATAGTGTTCGGTTACGTAACATAATCAACAGAATTGCTAAGCTACATGATTGTTTCCCATTTATAGTTTCTTCAGTTACTGTTGCCAAGATTTGCTTATCATTTACCTAGTTCATCAGATTGTGCTGTACCCAGTTCATCAGATTGTACTGTACCCACTTCATCAGATTGTACTGTACCCACTTCATCAGATTGTACTGTACCCAACACCTGCAATTATACCTTCATCTTGTCTACCAAGTATAACCTATTCTAATCAATATAATGTAACAATTCCCCCCTTTGAAAATACTTCAAGTCTTCCAGACTGCAAGGATTTTCATCATCAGTTCCGCAGATTTCCATATTCTTTGGACCGTCTCAAACTGGTGATTGTAGCTGCAATGAATTATTTCCAATGTCTTCATATCTCGGGGGAAGTTCATGATTCTTCCTGGTAACAGCTTTTAAAATTTTCCCCAAGTGTTGCCGTTCCTTATTAACAATATTTTGAATCAAACGCAACACTCCCATAATAGCTAACATAATAATTATAATTATTATACACCATTGAATTAAAGATGCTACCCAACCAGAGATGTTCAATCCAAATGACTTTGCTAAAGCAGCCACCCAATTATGGGCACTTTCTTCTCTTTCTTCCTCAGTTGCACGTTCAATTTGCGTTAGCTGAGACAAATCACGTTCTACCGCGGCTGTAACATTCGGAATATGTACACAACAATGATCAATCTTATCTCGTAAATAACCACATACTCCATGTTCTTTTAGCAACAGCATATCTAATGCCATTCTATTTTGCAGGGTCATTTTTGTGGTTGCCTGTAATTGTAAGTTTATTTCCTTAAATCCTTCTTTAGTCACTCTTGCTAGCCTTTCCGTTTGTCCTAACAACCGGTACAACATTTCTCTATTCCGATAAGTACTAATTGGAGCAAACAATGATTCTAAAGCCCAACCTAACTTCACACCGGATGATGGTTCTTGCCAATCATCATCATCCTTTATTTCTCTCTTCATTATCCATAAATTTTCTAATCTACCCTTAAATGGCGCTTTCTTCCAAATTGGGCAGAGAGTTGGTAACCCTAAAGTTATTTCAGTCACCAACCCATCCAAGGGGAGGTGAGTCGTCCATTGTCCATCACTGGTAACCCAAACTAAATTTCCTGTGCTCCTGATCGTAGTTCTACAATCTATTCCCACTCCGAATTGTATTACAGGTTCACTCATTGAGTATTTAATTCCTCTACAGGCACAACCTGTCCTTAATGCAAGGACCACAGGTGGAAAGGTAACTTCACTTTCGGGGTGTCACAAGTGTATACTTTTGTACAGTTCTAGACTGGGTGTTTTTCAGCTAACTTTCTTTTGCATTGGATTTTCTTGTGTTTCCTGTTGTGGCGCCTGGATTATTTGTATTGGTTGCATTTCGTCTTTTTCCAAATCTTTTAACTCTCTCCTGGCTCTGTTTCTTTTCTGCATAGGTTCTGATTTTGCAGTAACCTCTAATGCCCTTTTTCCATAATCAAAACTCTCTTTAATCCAAACAATACAGGTGTAGTTTCCTACATCTGTCTTACTTACATTTCGCAATGATAAAATCATAGTACCCCTTCGTGTATCACTATCCCATCGGATTGTAAACCCAGTTGACAATTTGGACTCATTCTTCTGCCAATAGCAACTAATGTCTTGGATTGAACTTCTCATATCTCCAACAAAATCACAAGTCAAATTTACATCCATTCGTTCTTCTATATGTACAGTAGCATATGTATGTATTATTTGAGCGAAACCATTACTTAATCCTACCCAGCATAGTATTACCAAGATGTAAATCTCAGTTTTGTAGGAGTGATCATTTTTACCCCCCATTGTGATGGTACCTTCTTCACTCTGGTATAATGAATCCAATTATCAATTCCTGCTACTTTCACAGCGGTAAATGTTATCAATAGCACCAAATAAAGTCCATGCCACTGTTCCTTTAAAGGCTCCGTTTGCCAATTTCGAACATACGCTTGGTCTCCTGGTTGATTCTCCAACGGCAAAGGGCGATTCCAGATGATCGCGGCACGTAAGGCTGTGAGTAATCTGCTTAAAGAAATTATATAACTATAAACATCTTGATCTCCTTGGAGGTGTAAATCTGCACTTCCCATTCCCTTCGTTGGTGCAGTATATGGCTTACCGTACAGAATTTCATAGGGACTTACAGACAACCCTTCTCTAGGTTTTATACGAATTCTCAATAAAGCAAGGGGCAATGCCTGTGGCCATTGGATTTGAGCTTCCTGGCATATCTTTTTAATTTGTCCTTTTAATGTTTGATTCTTCCTTTCTACCTTTCCACTAGATTGTGGCCTCCACGGTGTATGTAAATCCCAGCTAATTCCAAGCATTTCACTAATTTCCTGTACTATTTTAGCTATAAAGTGTGGGCCTCGATCTGAAGAAATTCCTAAAGGTACCCCAAATCTAGGTATGATCTCTTTTAACAAAGTTTTTACTACTTCTCTAGCTTGATTCGTTCTACAGGGAAATGCTTCTAGCCACCCTGAAAAGGTACATACGTATACCAATAAATACTGAAACCCTTTTGATTTAGGTAATTCTGCAAAATCCACTTGCCAATAGTCACCTGGTTCTATTCCCACTTTCAAAGTTCCCATTTGAATTTGTTTTCGTATTACCGGATTATTCTTTAAACATACTGGACACTTCGCATTCACCCCTTTTGCTATTGTTAACATTTGTGCAGATATAATGCTCCGCTTTAAAAACTGCACCAATGCTTCTGCTCCCCAATGGCATTTATTATGTTCAGTTTGTATTATTCGTTTCATAATTGTAGCAGGCACTACTACTTGTCCATTACCTGTTACATACCATCCATGTGAATTCTTCTGTGCCTTTACCAAATCGGCTAATTTTTCATCTTCTTGGGTATAAAAGGGATTTACAGAGAGATGAGCAGTAATCGGGCTTACCTTAGTAGGTATTAGAGCTAATTCAGTCCATACTTGCCGTGCAGCAATTTTGGCTGCCTGGTCTGCCTTCATGTTTCCTTGTGCCACATCGCTGTCATCCCTCTGATGTCCTCGACAATGCATTACAGCCACTTGCTGAGGTAGTACCACAGCCTCTAATAACTGTAAGATCTCGGTTCGATATTTAATAATACTACCTTGAGCCGTCAACAATCCTCTTTCCTTCCATAAAGCTCCATGTATATGTATTATTCCAAAAGCGTATTTAGAATCTGCCCAAATATTCACCCTCTTATCCGTACTCGGTATTAAAGCCCGAATTAGAGCGACCAGTTCTGCCTTTTGCGCTGACGTTCCTGGCATTAATGCCTTTGCTTCAATTACTTCAAGCTTAGTAACCACAGCATATCCAGAATATCGCGTTCCATTCTCAACAAAGCTGCTACCGTCTGTAAATAATGTCCAGTCAGGATTTACAAGGGGAATATCTTTCAGATCTACCCTACTGGCGTAAGTTTGTTCGATCACCTCAATACAATCATGTTCCAGCTCGCCTTCCTCTATTTTGCTACCTAAAAATTCAGCGGGATTCAAACATGTTGTTATCTTTAAAAATATATCATCCTGTTCTCTCAATATTGCCTGATATTTCAACATTCTACTGGATGACAACCAATGACCCCCCTTTTGTTCCAAAACTGCAATCACCATGTGGGGCACAAATACTTCCATTTTTGTTCCCAATGTCAATTTTCTAGCTTCTTGGACTAACATTACAGTAGCAGCCACTGCTCGGAGGCAAGAAGGCCATCCGGCACTTACCATATCCAACTGCTTGGAAAAATAGCCCACCGGTCTCTTCCATGATCCAATTCGTTGAGTTAAAACTCCAAGCGCTAGTCGTTGCCGCTCATGTACAAAGAGTTGAAATGTTTTTGTCAAATCAGGCAATCCTAATGCTGGGGCTTCTTGCAGAGCCTGTTTTAAGTCTTGAAAAGCCCTTTTACACTCTAAACTCCAAACTAATTGTGGCTCTTTTAAAGCTGCATACAGTGGTTTGGCTAACAGTCCATAATTCAAAATCCAGAGTCTGCACCACCCTGTCATTCCTAGAAAAGTTCGTAACTCGTGCAAATTTCTAGGTTCAGGGATGGCACAAATCGCTTGTATTCTATTCACCCCCAACCGTCTTTGTCCTTGGGAAATTTCACATCCCAGATATATCACTTTTTCCCGGGCAATTTGGGCTTTTTCCTTAGAAACTCGATAACCGCTCTGTCCCAGTAAATTTAATCACGCAACTGTAACAGTAATGCAGTTTTCATACCTTTCTGTCGCCACGAAAATGTCATCCACATATTGCAACAATAAGTATGCTTTTGATGGTAATTGAAAATATCCTTGCTCCTTCCAATCCTCCAGTTCTCGTGCCAGCTGATTCCCAAATATTGTAGGACTGTTTTTGAAGCCTTGTGGTAACCTGGTCCAGGTCAGCTGTCGTTTTCGTCCTGTATCCGGATTTTCCCATTCAAACGCAAATAATTTCCTACTTTGTAATGCCAATGGGATGCAGAAGAAAGCATCTTTTAAATCAATTACAGAAAAGTATCTAAATTGTTCTGCCACAGATGTTAACAATGTATAAGGATTTGCTACTACTGGATGTATATCTTTAACTATTTCGTTTACAGCTCTTAAATCTTGAACTAACCTATAATCTCCGTTAGGTTTTCTTATAGGAAATATTGGTGTATTATATTCAGATTCACATTCTTCTAACACATTGTGCATCAAAAATTTTGCAATTAATGGTGCTACCCCTTTCCTAGCTTCTAACTGTATAGGATATTGTCTAACTCTTACCGGTTGGACACCTTCTTTCAATTCTACTAGGACAGGTTTTGCTGCTTTCGCTAATCCCGGTACTTGTGTCTCCCATACCCATGGTACTACAGCGTTTTCTACCTCTATTGGTATTGTTGTATTAGCTATTTCTTTTACTATAAATATTCTAGCTATTTCTTCCTCAGGTATCTGCAACTTAGCTTTTCCATTTTCAAATATTATTTTAGCATTAAATCTTGACAATAAATCTCGTCCTAACAAAGATGTAGGACAATCCGGTACATAGAGAAATTCATGATCTAATTCTTTACCCCTAAAATTTAGATGCAATGGCCGCAGAAAGGGCCGTTGCTCTGTTTTTCCTGTAGCTCCTACCACAGTTATCATCGTATCTCCTATCTTTCCTAAACAAGTATTTAAAACAGAATAAGTTGCCCCAGTATCTACCAATAATTGTTTCTCTTCCCCATCAATTTCTGTTGTCACTTTTAATCCATCACTTAGTCAGCTACTATGTTGCCCCAAATGTCCTAACATCATTGTTTCTGCCATTGGTGTTCCTCCTACTGAAGTCTGCTGGGCCAAATTCATTTTCACTGGGCACTCATTTTTCCAATGTCCCTGTTGTCTGCAAAACGCACACTGATTTATCCCTAGCTGATTTTGAGGTATTCCCCGCATGCCTCCTACCCTGTATCCTCCTCGACCTCGTCCTCTACTTCTGCCTCTTATTCCTTGATTTACTCGTTGTAACATTGCTAATAATCCTGCCTGATTTCTCTTTGTGGTTTTTTTTTTTTTTTTTCTCCCTATTATTGTACACTTTCCAGCTGATTGCTTCCAAATTACTAAATCTCCTGGGGAAAAAGGAACTTTCCCATATACTTTATCAGTCCCCGAAATTGCCTCTCGTAAAGGGGCTAATAATACTTTACTGTTTTGCTCTTGTTCCTTCCTCCCTTGTCTTGTTCTCTGTGCAATTGGGGTTCGTTGCGCTTGTCTTGGGCATGATGAATGCCCTGGCGAACCCTTCGGTGTTAACTTAATCTGGATCGCTCCAGTATTAATTGATTCTGACGGTTTTACCGCCTTAATACTATCAGTATCACTATCGTCCCCTGCATCTATATCGGACATCACAGGGGCCGTCGGTGATGCTAAAAGTGATACCTCCTCTGGCTCTCTTATTGAATTTTGTATTGCCAAACAAGTCATACGCTTCTTATTACCTACACATCCTTCACGTTTTGTTTTATCTTTTTTTCGGGATGTACCAACAACATTCCACATTCTCTCTGCATATCTGGATGATTACGTATATCATAAAATAGATCAACATATGGTACTTCATCCCATTTTTCAAGTTCTTAACAATATCTCATTAATGGACCTATAACACCCGGATCTAAACTTCCGTGTTCAGGCCACCGGGGTCCATCATACTCATATTGTGGCCACCAATTCGTACAATAATCTATAAATCGACTTTTACTCATACTCTGAAAATATCCCGCACTTTTCCAATGCTTTAATAAACATCCTAACGGAGAATTATCCGGTATTACCATGGTCTTACACACTCACTCCACACACACACACACACTAAATCTACGGGGTAGAAAACGGAAAGATAGCCTCTGATGGGAAACAAAAGACCAAACCAAACTCACGAGACAGCCACGTATGTCCGTGAGTGCTGGACCTGCGGGGCTTTCGCTCCGTCTGACGGCCAGCGCCTAGGCTTCCACAGACCAGACCTCGAGCTCGTTAGCCCAACCTTGCGTGAATCGCCGTCACGTCTTATTAGGCAGGCACCCGACCAAATATTACAATAAAGCACCTTCGGGCTTACCACTTTGGGACGTCAGGAGCAGCGCAGAGCGGGCGCAGCCGATGGCTCCCCGAGAATTCCTCGGTGCCGGCACGGAGCAAAATCGGAAAGCGAACCGTCAACACTACTCCCGAAGTCCCATCTGGGTCGCCAGAAAACTGTTGCCCGTAAAGAAACACATAACTACGAAAGCAGTTATATGCGGTGCTTTATTCGGGGCCCGGGGTCTCAGGGACTCATGTCCAAAGCTGAGAATCCCAAATCCCCGTTTAACTTGGTTAATATTTATAGTGTTCGGTTACGTAACATAATCAACAGAATTGCTAAGCTACATGATTGTTTCCCATTTATAGTTTCTTCAGTTACTGTTGCCAAGATTTGCTTATCATTTACCTAGTTCATCAGATTGTGCTGTACCCAGTTCATCAGATTGTACTGTACCCACTTCATCAGATTGTACTGTACCCAACACCTGCAATTATACCTTCATCTTGTCTACCAAGTATAACCTATTCTAATCAATATAATGTAACAATTCCCCCCTTTGAAAATACTTCAAGTCTTCCAGACTGCAAGGATTTTCATCATCAGTTCCGCAGATTTCCATATTCTTTGGACCGTCTCAAACTGGTGATTGTAGCTGCAATGAATTATTTCCAATGTCTTCATATCTCGGGGGAAGTTCATGATTCTTCCTGGTAACAGCTTTTAAAATTTTCCCCAAGTGTTGCCGTTCCTTATTAACAATATTTTGAATCAAACGCAACACTCCCATAATAGCTAACATAATAATTATAATTATTATACACCATTGAATTAAAGATGCTACCCAACCAGAGATGTTCAATCCAAATGACTTTGCTAAAGCAGCCACCCAATTATGGGCACTTTCTTCTCTTTCTTCCTCAGTTGCACGTTCAATTTGCGTTAGCTGAGACAAATCACGTTCTACCGCGGCTGTAACATTCGGAATATGTACACAACAATGATCAATCTTATCTCGTAAATAACCACATACTCCATGTTCTTTTAGCAACAGCATATCTAATGCCATTCTATTTTGCAGGGTCATTTTTGTGGTTGCCTGTAATTGTAAGTTTATTTCCTTAAATCCTTCTTTAGTCACTCTTGCTAGCCTTTCCGTTTGTCCTAACAACCGGTACAACATTTCTCTATTCCGATAAGTACTAATTGGAGCAAACAATGATTCTAAAGCCCAACCTAACTTCACACCGGATGATGGTTCTTGCCAATCATCATCATCCTTTATTTCTCTCTTCATTATCCATAAATTTTCTAATCTACCCTTAAACGGCGCTTTCTTCCAAATTGGGCAGAGAGTTGGTAACCCTAAAGTTATTTCAGTCACCAACCCATCCAAGGGGAGGTGAGTCGTCCATTGTCCATCACTTGTAACCCAAACTAAATTTCCTGTGCTCCTGATCGTAGTTCTACAATCTATTCTCACTCCGAATTGTATTACAGGTTCACTCATGGAGTATTTAATTCCTCTACAGGCACAACCTGTCCTTAATGCAAGGACCACAGGTGGAAAGGTAACTTCACTTTCGGGGTGTCACAAGTGTATACTTTTGTACAGTTCTAGACTGGGTGTTTTTCAGCTAACTTTCTTTTGCATTGGATTTTCTTGTGTTTCCTGTTGTGGCGCCTGGATTATTTGTATTGGTTGCATTTCGTCTTTTTCCAAATCTTTTAACTCTCTCCTGGCTCTGTTTCTTTTCTGCATAGGTTCTGATTTTGCAGTAACCTCTAATGCCCTTTTTCCATAATCAAAACTCTCTTTAATCCAAACAATACAGGTGTAGTTTCCTACATCTGTCTTACTTACATTTCGCAATGATAAAATCATAGTACCCCTTCGTGTATCACTATCCCATCGGATTGTAAACCCACTTGACAATTTGGACTCATTCTTCTGCCAATAGCAACTAATGTCTTGGATTGAACTTCTCATATCTCCAACAAAATCACAAGTCAAATTTACATCCATTCGTTCTTCTATATGTACAGTAGCATATGTATGTATTATTTGAGCGAAACCATTACTTAATCCTACCCAGCATAGTATTACCAAGATGTAAATCTCAGTTTTGTAGGAGTGATCATTTTTACCCCCCATTGTGATGGTACCTTCTTCACTCTGGTATAATGAATCCAATTATCAATTCCTGCTACTTTCACAGCGGTAAATGTTATCAATAGCACCAAATAAAGTCCATGCCACTGTTCCTTTAAAGGCTCCGTTTGCCAATTTCGAACATACGCTTGGTCTCCTGGTTGATTCTCCAACGGCAAAGGGCGATTCCAGATGATCGCGGCACGTAAGGCTGTGAGTAATCTGCTTAAAGAAATTATATAACTATAAACATCTTGATCTCCTTGGAGGTGTAAATCTGCACTTCCCATTCCCTTCGTTGGTGCAGTATATGGCTTACCGTACAGAATTTCATAGGGACTTACAGACAACCCTTCTCTAGGTTTTATACGAATTCTCAATAAAGCAAGGGGCAATGCCTGTGGCCATTGGATTTGAGCTTCCTGGCATATCTTTTTAATTTGTCCTTTTAATGTTTGATTCATCCTTTCTACCTTTCCACTAGATTGTGGCCTCCACGGTGTATGTAAATCCCAGCTAATTCCAAGCATTTCACTAATTTCCTGTACTATTTTAGCTATAAAGTGTGGGCCTCGATCTGAAGAAATTCCTAAAGGTACCCCAAATCTAGGTATGATCTCTTTTAACAAAGTTTTTACTACTTCTCTAGCTTGATTCGTTCTACAAGGAAATGCTTCTAGCCACCCTGAAAAGGTACATACGTATACCAATAAATACTGAAACCCTTTTGATTTAGGTAATTCTGCAAAATCCACTTGCCAATAGTCACCTGGTTCTATTCCCACTTTCAAAGTTCCCATTTGAATTTGTTTTCGTATTACCGGATTATTCTTTAAACATACTGGACACTTCGCATTCACCCCTTTTGCTATTGTTAACATTTGTGCAGATATAATGCTCCGCTTTAAAAACTGCACCAATGCTTCTGCTCCCCAATGGCATTTATTATGTTCAGTTTGTATTATTCGTTTCATAATTGTAGCAGGCACTACTACTTGTCCATTACCTGTTACATACCATCCATGTGAATTCTTCTGTGCCTTTACCAAATCGGCTAATTTTTCATCTTCTTGGGTATAAAAGGGATTTACAGAGAGATGAGCAGTAATCGGGCTTACCTTAGTAGGTATTAGAGCTAATTCAGTCCATACTTGCCGTGCAGCAATTTTGGCTGCCTGGTCTGCCTTCATGTTTCCTTGTGCCACATCGCTGTCATCCCTCTGATGTCCTCGACAATGCATTACAGCCACTTGCTGAGGTAGTACCACAGCCTCTAATAACTGTAAGATCTCGGTTCGATATTTAATAATACTACCTTGAGCCGTCAACAATCCTCTTTCCTTCCATAAAGCTCCATGTATATGTATTATTCCAAAAGCGTATTTAGAATCTGCCCAAATATTCACCCTCTTATCCGTACTCGGTATTAAAGCCCGAATTAGAGCGACCAGTTCTGCCTTTTGCGCTGACGTTCCTGGCATTAATGCCTTTGCTTCAATTACTTCAAGCTTAGTAACCACAGCATATCCAGAATATCGCGTTCCATTCTCAACAAAGCTGCTACCGTCTGTAAATAATGTCCAATCAGGATTTACAAGGGGAATATCTTTCAGATCTACCCTACTGGCGTAAGTTTGTTCGATCACCTCAATACAATCATGTTCCAGCTCGCCTTCCTCTATTTTGCTACCTAAAAATTCAGCGGGATTCAAACATGTTGTTATCTTTAAAAATATATCATCCTGTTCTCTCAATATTGCCTGATATTTCAACATTCTACTGGATGACAACCAATGACCCCCCTTTTGTTCCAAAACTGCAATCACCATGTGGGGCACAAATACTTCCATTTTTGTTCCCAATGTCAATTTTCTAGCTTCTTGGACTAACATTACAGTAGCAGCCACTGCTCGGAGGCAAGAAGGCCATCCGGCACTTACCATATCCAACTGCTTGGAAAAATAGCCCACCGGTCTCTTCCATGATCCAATTCGTTGAGTTAAAACTCCAAGCGCTAGTCGTTGCCGCTCATGTACAAAGAGTTGAAATGTTTTTGTCAAATCAGGCAATCCTAATGCTGGGGCTTCTTGCAGAGCCTGTTTTAAGTCTTGAAAAGCCCTTTTACACTCTAAACTCCAAACTAATTGTGGCTCTTTTAAAGCTGCATACAGTGGTTTGGCTAACAGTCCATAATTCAAAATCCAGAGTCTGCACCACCCTGTCATTCCTAGAAAAGTTCGTAACTCGTGCAAATTTCTAGGTTCAGGGATGGCACAAATCGCTTGTATTCTATTCACCCCCAACCGTCTTTGTCCTTGGGAAATTTCACATCCCAGATATATCACTTTTTCCCGGGCAATTTGGGCTTTTTCCTTAGAAACTCGATAACCGCTCTGTCCCAGTAAATTTAATCACGCAACTGTAACAGTAATGCAGTTTTCATACCTTTCTGTCGCCACGAAAATGTCATCCACATATTGCAACAATAAGTATGCTTTTGATGGTAATTGAAAATATCCTTGCTCCTTCCAATCCTCCAGTTCTCGTGCCAGCTGATTCCCAAATATTGTAGGACTGTTTTTGAAGCCTTGTGGTAACCTGGTCCAGGTCAGCTGTCGTTTTCGTCCTGTATCCGGATTTTCCCATTCAAACGCAAATAATTTCCTACTTTGTAATGCCAATGGGATGCAGAAGAAAGCATCTTTTAAATCAATTACAGAAAAGTATCTAAATTGTTCTGCCACAGATGTTAACAATGTATAAGGATTTGCTACTACTGGATGTATATCTTTAACTATTTCGTTTACAGCTCTTAAATCTTGAACTAACCTATAATCTCCGTTAGGTTTTCTTATAGGAAATATTGGTGTATTATATTCAGATTCACATTCTTCTAACACATTGTGCATCAAAAATTTTGCAATTAATGGTGCTACCCCTTTCCTAGCTTCTAACTGTATAGGATATTGTCTAACTCTTACCGGTTGGACACCTTCTTTCAATTCTACTAGGACAGGTTTTGCTGCTTTCGCTAATCCCGGTACTTGTGTCTCCCATACCCATGGTACTACAGCGTTTTCTACCTCTATTGGTATTGTTGTATTAGCTATTTCTTTTACTATAAATATTCTAGCTATTTCTTCCTCAGGTATCTGCAACTTAGCTTTTCCATTTTCAAATATTATTTTAGCATTAAATCTTGACAATAAATCTCGTCCTAACAAAGATGTAGGACAATCCGGTACATAGAGAAATTCATGATCTAATTCTTTACCCCTAAAATTTAGATGCAATGGCCGCAGAAAGGGCCGTTGCTCTGTTTTTCCTGTAGCTCCTACCACAGTTATCATCGTATCTCCTATCTTTCCTAAACAAGTATTTAAAACAGAATAAGTTGCCCCAGTATCTACCAATAATTGTTTCTCTTCCCCATCAATTTCTGTTGTCACTTTTAATCCATCACTTAGTCAGCTACTATGTTGCCCCAAATGTCCTAACATCATTGTTTCTGCCATTGGTGTTCCTCCTACTGAAGTCTGCTGGGCCAAATTCATTTTCACTGGGCACTCATTTTTCCAATGTCCCTGTTGTCTGCAAAACGCACACTGATTTATCCCTAGCTGATTTTGAGGTATTCCCCGCATGCCTCCTACCCTGTATCCTCCTCGACCTCGTCCTCTACTTCTGCCTCTTATTCCTTGATTTACTCGTTGTAACATTGCTAATAATCCTGCCTGATTTCTCTTTGTGGGTTTTTTTTTTTTCCTATTATTGTACACTTTCCAGCTGATTGCTTCCAAATTACTAAATCTCCTGGGGAAAAAGGAACTTTCCCATATACTTTATCAGTCCCCGAAATTGCCTCTCGTAAAGGGGCTAATAATACTTTACTGTTTTGCTCTTGTTCCTTCCTCCCTTGTCTTGTTCTCTGTGCAATTGGGGTTCGTTGCGCTTGTCTTGGGCATGATGAATGCCCTGGCGAACCCTTCGGTGTTAACTTAATCTGGATCGCTCCAGTATTAATTGATTCTGACGGTTTTACCGCCTTAATACTATCAGTATCACTATCGTCCCCTGCATCTATATCGGACATCACAGGGGCCGTCGGTGATGCTAAAAGTGATACCTCCTCTGGCTCTCTTATTGAATTTTGTATTGCCAAACAAGTCATACGCTTCTTATTACCTACACATCCTTCACGTTTTGTTTTATCTTTTTTTCGGGATGTACCAACAACATTCCACATTCTCTCTGCATATCTGGATGATTACGTATATCATAAAATAGATCAACATATGGTACTTCATCCCATTTTTCAAGTTCTTAACAATATCTCATTAATGGACCTATAACACCCGGATCTAAACTTCCGTGTTCAGGCCACCGGGGTCCATCATACTCATATTGTGGCCACCAATTCGTACAATAATCTATAAATCGACTTTTACTCATACTCTGAAAATATCCCGCACTTTTCCAATGCTTTAATAAACATCCTAACGGAGAATTATCCGGTATTACCATGGTCTTACACACTCACTCCACACACACACACACACTAAATCTACGGGGTAGAAAACGGAAAGATAGCCTCTGATGGGAAACAAAAGACCAAACCAAACTCACGAGACAGCCACGTATGTCCGTGAGTGCTGGACCTGCGGGGCTTTCGCTCCGTCTGACGGCCAGCGCCTAGGCTTCCACAGACCAGACCTCGAGCTCGTTAGCCCAACCTTGCGTGAATCGCCGTCACGTCTTATTAGGCAGGCACCCGACCAAATATTACAATAAAGCACCTTCGGGCTTACCACTTTGGGACGTCAGGAGCAGCGCAGAGCGGGCGCAGCCGATGGCTCCCCGAGAATTCCTCGGTGCCGGCACGGAGCAAAATCGGAAAGCGAACCGTCAACACTACTCCCGAAGTCCCATCTGGGTCGCCAGAAAACTGTTGCCCGTAAAGAAACACATAACTACGAAAGCAGTTATATGCGGTGCTTTATTCGGGGCCCGGGGTCTCAGGGACTCATGTCCAAAGCTGAGAATCCCAAATCCCCGTTTAACTTGGTTAATATTTATAGTGTTCGGTTACGTAACATAATCAACAGAATTGCTAAGCTACATGATTGTTTCCCATTTATAGTTTCTTCAGTTACTGTTGCCAAGATTTGCTTATCATTTACCTAGTTCATCAGATTGTGCTGTACCCAGTTCATCAGATTGTACTGTACCCACTTCATCAGATTGTACTGTACCCAACACCTGCAATTATACCTTCATCTTGTCTACCAAGTATAACCTATTCTAATCAATATAATGTAACAATTCCCCCCTTTGAAAATACTTCAAGTCTTCCAGACTGCAAGGATTTTCATCATCAGTTCCGCAGATTTCCATATTCTTTGGACCGTCTCAAACTGGTGATTGTAGCTGCAATGAATTATTTCCAATGTCTTCATATCTCGGGGGAAGTTCATGATTCTTCCTGGTAACAGCTTTTAAAATTTTCCCCAAGTGTTGCCGTTCCTTATTAACAATATTTTGAATCAAACGCAACACTCCCATAATAGCTAACATAATAATTATAATTATTATACACCATTGAATTAAAGATGCTACCCAACCAGAGATGTTCAATCCAAATGACTTTGCTAAAGCAGCCACCCAATTATGGGCACTTTCTTCTCTTTCTTCCTCAGTTGCACGTTCAATTTGCGTTAGCTGAGACAAATCACGTTCTACCGCGGCTGTAACATTCGGAATATGTACACAACAATGATCAATCTTATCTCGTAAATAACCACATACTCCATGTTCTTTTAGCAACAGCATATCTAATGCCATTCTATTTTGCAGGGTCATTTTTGTGGTTGCCTGTAATTGTAAGTTTATTTCCTTAAATCCTTCTTTAGTCACTCTTGCTAGCCTTTCCGTTTGTCCTAACAACCGGTACAACATTTCTCTATTCCGATAAGTACTAATTGGAGCAAACAATGATTCTAAAGCCCAACCTAACTTCACACCGGATGATGGTTCTTGCCAATCATCATCATCCTTTATTTCTCTCTTCATTATCCATAAATTTTCTAATCTACCCTTAAACGGCGCTTTCTTCCAAATTGGGCAGAGAGTTGGTAACCCTAAAGTTATTTCAGTCACCAACCCATCCAAGGGGAGGTGAGTCGTCCATTGTCCATCACTGGTAACCCAAACTAAATTTCCTGTGCTCCCGATCGTAGTTCTACAATCTATTCTCACTCCGAATTGTATTACAGGTTCACTCATTGAGTATTTAATTCCTCTACAGGCACAACCTGTCCTTAATGCAAGGACCACAGGTGGAAAGGTAACTTCACTTTCGGGGTGTCACAAGTGTATACTTTTGTACAGTTCTAGACTGGGTGTTTTTCAGCTAACTTTCTTTTGCATTGGATTTTCTTGTGTTTCCTGTTGTGGCGCCTGGATTATTTGTATTGGTTGCATTTCGTCTTTTTCCAAATCTTTTAACTCTCTCCTGGCTCTGTTTCTTTTCTGCATAGGTTCTGATTTTGCAGTAACCTCTAATGCCCTTTTTCCATAATCAAAACTCTCTTTAATCCAAACAATACAGGTGTAGTTTCCTACATCTGTCTTACTTACATTTCGCAATGATAAAATCATAGTACCCCTTCGTGTATCACTATCCCATCGGACTGTAAACCCAGTTGACAATTTGGACTCATTCTTCTGCCAATAGCAACTAATGTCTTGGATTGAACTTCTCATATCTCCAACAAAATCACAAGTCAAATTTACATCCATTCGTTCTTCTATATGTACAGTAGCATATGTATGTATTATTTGAGCGAAACCATTACTTAATCCTACCCAGCATAGTATTACCAAGATGTAAATCTCAGTTTTGTAGGAGTGATCATTTTTACCCCCCATTGTGATGGTACCTTCTTCACTCTGGTATAATGAATCCAATTATCAATTCCTGCTACTTTCACAGCGGTAAATGTTATCAATAGCACCAAATAAAGTCCATGCCACTGTTCCTTTAAAGGCTCCGTTTGCCAATTTCGAACATACGCTTGGTCTCCTGGTTGATTCTCCAACGGCAAAGGGCGATTCCAGATGATCGCGGCACGTAAGGCTGTGAGTAATCTGCTTAAAGAAATTATATAACTATAAACATCTTGATCTCCTTGGAGGTGTAAATCTGCACTTCCCATTCCCTTCGTTGGTGCAGTATATGGCTTACCGTACAGAATTTCATAGGGACTTACAGACAACCCTTCTCTAGGTTTTATACGAATTCTCAATAAAGCAAGGGGCAATGCCTGTGGCCATTGGATTTGAGCTTCCTGGCATATCTTTTTAATTTGTCCTTTTAATGTTTGATTCTTCCTTTCTACCTTTCCACTAGATTGTGGCCTCCACGGTGTATGTAAATCCCAGCTAATTCCAAGCATTTCACTAATTTCCTGTACTATTTTAGCTATAAAGTGTGGGCCTCGATCTGAAGAAATTCCTAAAGGTACCCCAAATCTAGGTATGATCTCTTTTAACAAAGTTTTTACTACTTCTCTAGCTTGATTCGTTCTACAGGGAAATGCTTCTAGCCACCCTGAAAAGGTACATACGTATACCAATAAATACTTAAACCCTTTTGATTTAGGTAATTCTGCAAAATCCACTTGCCAATAGTCACCTGGTTCTATTCCCACTTTCAAAGTTCCCATTTGAATTTGTTTTCGTATTACCGGATTATTCTTTAAACATACTGGACACTTCGCATTCACCCCTTTTGCTATTGTTAACATTTGTGCAGATATAATGCTCCGCTTTAAAAACTGCACCAATGCTTCTGCTCCCCAATGGCATTTATTATGTTCAGTTTGTATTATTCGTTTCATAATTGTAGCAGGCACTACTACTTGTCCATTACCTGTTACATACCATCCATGTGAATTCTTCTGTGCCTTTACCAAATCGGCTAATTTTTCATCTTCTTGGGTATAAAAGGGATTTACAGAGAGATGAGCAGTAATCGGGCTTACCTTAGTAGGTATTAGAGCTAATTCAGTCCATACTTGCCGTGCAGCAATTTTGGCTGCCTGGTCTGCCTTCATGTTTCCTTGTGCCACATCGCTGTCATCCCTCTGATGTCCTCGACAATGCATTACAGCCACTTGCTGAGGTAGTACCACAGCCTCTAATAACTGTAAGATCTCGGTTCGATATTTAATAATACTACCTTGAGCCGTCAACAATCCTCTTTCCTTCCATAAAGCTCCATGTATATGTATTATTCCAAAAGCGTATTTAGAATCTGCCCAAATATTCACCCTCTTATCCGTACTCGGTATTAAAGCCCGAATTAGAGCGACCAGTTCTGCCTTTTGCGCTGACGTTCCTGGCATTAATGCCTTTGCTTCAATTACTTCAAGCTTAGTAACCACAGCATATCCAGAATATCGCGTTCCATTCTCAACAAAGCTGCTACCGTCTGTAAATAATGTCCAGTCAGGATTTACAAGGGGAATATCTTTCAGATCTACCCTACTGGCGTAAGTTTGTTCGATCACCTCAATACAATCATGTTCCAGCTCGCCTTCCTCTATTTTGCTACCTAAAAATTCAGCGGGATTCAAACATGTTGTTATCTTTAAAAATATATCATCCTGTTCTCTCAATATTGCCTGATATTTCAACATTCTACTGGATGACAACCAATGACCCCCCTTTTGTTCCAAAACTGCAATCACCATGTGGGGCACAAATACTTCCATTTTTGTTCCCAATGTCAATTTTCTAGCTTCTTGGACTAACATTACAGTAGCAGCCACTGCTCGGAGGCAAGAAGGCCATCCGGCACTTACCATATCCAACTGCTTGGAAAAATAGCCCACCGGTCTCTTCCATGATCCAATTCGTTGAGTTAAAACTCCAAGCGCTAGTTGTTGCCGCTCATGTACAAAGAGTTGAAATGTTTTTGTCAAATCAGGCAATCCTAATGCTGGGGCTTCTTGCAGAGCCTGTTTTAAGTCTTGAAAAGCCCTTTTACACTCTAAACTCCAAACTAATTGTGGCTCTTTTAAAGCTGCATACAGTGGTTTGGCTAACAGTCCATAATTCAAAATCCAGAGTCTGCACCACCCTGTCATTCCTAGAAAAGTTCGTAACTCGTGCAAATTTCTAGGTTCAGGGATGGCACAAATCGCTTGTATTCTATTCACCCCCAACCGTCTTTGTCCTTGGGAAATTTCACATCCCAGATATATCACTTTTTCCCGGGCAATTTGGGCTTTTTCCTTAGAAACTCGATAACCGCTCTGTCCCAGTAAATTTAATCACGCAACTGTAACAGTAATGCAGTTTTCATACCTTTCTGTCGCCACGAAAATGTCATCCACATATTGCAACAATAAGTATGCTTTTGATGGTAATTGAAAATATCCTTGCTCCTTCCAATCCTCCAGTTCTCGTGCCAGCTGATTCCCAAATATTGTAGGACTGTTTTTGAAGCCTTGTGGTAACCTGGTCCAGGTCAGCTGTCGTTTTCGTCCTGTATCCGGATTTTCCCATTCAAACGCAAATAATTTCCTACTTTGTAATGCCAATGGGATGCAGAAGAAAGCATCTTTTAAATCAATTACAGAAAAGTATCTAAATTGTTCTGCCACAGATGTTAACAATGTATAAGGATTTGCTACTACTGGATGTATATCTTTAACTATTTCGTTTACAGCTCTTAAATCTTGAACTAACCTATAATCTCCGTTAGGTTTTCTTATAGGAAATATTGGTGTATTATATTCAGATTCACATTCTTCTAACACATTGTGCATCAAAAATTTTGCAATTAATGGTGCTACCCCTTTCCTAGCTTCTAACTGTATAGGATATTGTCTAACTCTTACCGGTTGGACACCTTCTTTCAATTCTACTAGGACAGGTTTTGCTGCTTTCGCTAATCCCGGTACTTGTGTCTCCCATACCCATGGTACTACAGCGTTTTCTACCTCTATTGGTATTGTTGTATTAGCTATTTCTTTTACTATAAATATTCTAGCTATTTCTTCCTCAGGTATCTGCAACTTAGCTTTTCCATTTTCAAATATTATTTTAGCATTAAATCTTGACAATAAATCTCGTCCTAACAAAGATGTAGGACAATCCGGTACATAGAGAAATTCATGATCTAATTCTTTACCCCTAAAATTTAGATGCAATGGCCGCAGAAAGGGCCGTTGCTCTGTTTTTCCTGTAGCTCCTACCACAGTTATCATCGTATCTCCTATCTTTCCTAAACAAGTATTTAAAACAGAATAAGTTGCCCCAGTATCTACCAATAATTGTTTCTCTTCCCCATCAATTTCTGTTGTCACTTTTAATCCATCACTTAGTCAGCTACTATGTTGCCCCAAATGTCCTAACATCATTGTTTCTGCCATTGGTGTTCCTCCTACTGAAGTCTGCTGGGCCAAATTCATTTTCACTGGGCACTCATTTTTCCAATGTCCCTGTTGTCTGCAAAACGCACACTGATTTATCCCTAGCTGATTTTGAGGTATTCCCCGCATGCCTCCTACCCTGTATCCTCCTCGACCTCGTCCTCTACTTCTGCCTCTTATTCCTTGATTTACTCGTTGTAACATTGCTAATAATCCTGCCTGATTTCTCTTTGTGGGTTTTTTTTTTTTCCTATTATTGTACACTTTCCAGCTGATTGCTTCCAAATTACTAAATCTCCTGGGGAAAAAGGAACTTTCCCATATACTTTATCAGTCCCCGAAATTGCCTCTCGTAAAGGGGCTAATAATACTTTACTGTTTTGCTCTTGTTCCTTCCTCCCTTGTCTTGTTCTCTGTGCAATTGGGGTTCGTTGCGCTTGTCTTGGGCATGATGAATGCCCTGGCGAACCCTTCGGTGTTAACTTAATCTGGATCGCTCCAGTATTAATTGATTCTGACGGTTTTACCGCCTTAATACTATCAGTATCACTATCGTCCCCTGCATCTATATCGGACATCACAGGGGCCGTCGGTGATGCTAAAAGTGATACCTCCTCTGGCTCTCTTATTGAATTTTGTATTGCCAAACAAGTCATACGCTTCTTATTACCTACACATCCTTCACGTTTTGTTTTATCTTTTTTTCGGGATGTACCAACAACATTCCACATTCTCTCTGCATATCTGGATGATTACGTATATCATAAAATAGATCAACATATGGTACTTCATCCCATTTTTCAAGTTCTTAACAATATCTCATTAATGGACCTATAACACCCGGATCTAAACTTCCGTGTTCAGGCCACCGGGGTCCATCATACTCATATTGTGGCCACCAATTCGTACAATAATCTATAAATCGACTTTTACTCATACTCTGAAAATATCCCGCACTTTTCCAATGCTTTAATAAACATCCTAACGGAGAATTATCCGGTATTACCATGGTCTTACACACTCACTCCACACACACACACTAAATCTACGGGGTAGAAAACGGAAAGATAGCCTCTGATGGGAAACAAAAGACCAAACCAAACTCACGAGACAGCCACGTATGTCCGTGAGTGCTGGACCTGCGG
The DNA here is from genome assembly GCF_036417845.1 of Apteryx mantelli. NCBI lineage: Eukaryota > Metazoa > Chordata > Aves > Apterygiformes > Apterygidae > Apteryx > Apteryx mantelli. Next base: position 41,189 of record NW_027118475.1, read on the forward strand.
GGCTTTCGCTCCGTCTGACGGCCAGCGCCTAGGCTTCCACAGACCAGACCTCGAGCTCGTTAGCCCAACCTTGCGTGAATCGCCGTCACGTCTTATTAGGCAGGCACCCGACCAAATATTACAATAAAGCACCTTCGGGCTTACCACTTTGGGACGTCAGGAGCAGCGCAGAGCGGGCGCAGCCGATGGCTCCCCGAGAATTCCTCGGTGCCGGCACGGAGCAAAATCGGAAAGCGAACCGTCAACACTACTCCCGAAGTCCCATCTGGGTCGCCAGAAAACTGTTGCCCGTAAAGAAACACATAACTACGAAAGCAGTTATATGCGGTGCTTTATTCAGGGCCCGGGGTCTCAGGGACTCATGTCCAAAGCTGAGAATCCCAAATCCCCGTTTAACTTGGTTAATATTTATAGTGTTCGGTTACGTAACATAATCAACAGAATTGCTAAGCTACATGATTGTTTCCCATTTATAGTTTCTTCAGTTACTGTTGCCAAGATTTGCTTATCATTTACCTAGTTCATCAGATTGTGCTGTACCCAGTTCATCAGATTGTACTGTACCCACTTCATCAGATTGTACTGTACCCAACACCTGCAATTATACCTTCATCTTGTCTACCAAGTATAACCTATTCTAATCAATATAATGTAACAATTCCCCCCTTTGAAAATACTTCAAGTCTTCCAGACTGCAAGGATTTTCATCATCAGTTCCGCAGATTTCCATATTCTTTGGACCGTCTCAAACTGGTGATTGTAGCTGCAATGAATTATTTCCAATGTCTTCATATCTCGGGGGAAGTTCATGATTCTTCCTGGTAACAGCTTTTAAAATTTTCCCCAAGTGTTGCCGTTCCTTATTAACAATATTTTGAATCAAACGCAACACTCCCATAATAGCTAACATAATAATTATAATTATTATACACCATTGAATTAAAGATGCTACCCAACCAGAGATGTTCAATCCAAATGACTTTGCTAAAGCAGCCACCCAATTATGGGCACTTTCTTCTCTTTCTTCCTCAGTTGCACGTTCAATTTGCGTTAGCTGAGACAAATCACGTTCTACCGCGGCTGTAACATTCGGAATATGTACACAACAATGATCAATCTTATCTCGTAAATAACCACATACTCCATGTTCTTTTAGCAACAGCATATCTAATGCCATTCTATTTTGCAGGGTCATTTTTGTGGTTGCCTGTAATTGTAAGTTTATTTCCTTAAATCCTTCTTTAGTCACTCTTGCTAGCCTTTCCGTTTGTCCTAACAACCGGTACAACATTTCTCTATTCCGATAAGTACTAATTGGAGCAAACAATGATTCTAAAGCCCAACCTAACTTCACACCGGATGATGGTTCTTGCCAATCATCATCATCCTTTATTTCTCTCTTCATTATCCATAAATTTTCTAATCTACCCTTAAATGGCGCTTTCTTCCAAATTGGGCAGAGAGTTGGTAACCCTAAAGTTATTTCAGTCACCAACCCATCCAAGGGGAGGTGAGTCGTCCATTGTCCATCACTGGTAACCCAAACTAAATTTCCTGTGCTCCTGATCGTAGTTCTACAATCTATTCTCACTCCGAATTGTATTACAGGTTCACTCATTGAGTATTTAATTCCTCTACAGGCACAACCTGTCCTTAATGCAAGGACCACAGGTGGAAAGGTAACTTCACTTTCGGGGTGTCACAAGTGTATACTTTTGTACAGTTCTAGACTGGGTGTTTTTCAGCTAACTTTCTTTTGCATTGGATTTTCTTGTGTTTCCTGTTGTGGCGCCTGGATTATTTGTATTGGTTGCATTTCGTCTTTTTCCAAATCTTTTAACTCTCTCCTGGCTCTGTTTCTTTTCTGCATAGGTTCTGATTTTGCAGTAACCTCTAATGCCCTTTTTCCATAATCAAAACTCTCTTTAATCCAAACAATACAGGTGTAGTTTCCTACATCTGTCTTACTTACATTTCGCAATGATAAAATCATAGTACCCCTTCGTGTATCACTATCCCATCGGATTGTAAACCCAGTTGACAATTTGGACTCATTCTTCTGCCAATAGCAACTAATGTCTTGGATTGAACTTCTCATATCTCCAACAAAATCACAAGTCAAATTTACATCCATTCGTTCTTCTATATGTACAGTAGCATATGTATGTATTATTTGAGCGAAACCATTACTTAATCCTACCCAGCATAGTATTACCAAGATGTAAATCTCAGTTTTGTAGGAGTGATCATTTTTACCCCCCATTGTGATGGTACCTTCTTCACTCTGGTATAATGAATCCAATTATCAATTCCTGCTACTTTCACAGCGGTAAATGTTATCAATAGCACCAAATAAAGTCCATGCCACTGTTCCTTTAAAGGCTCCGTTTGCCAATTTCGAACATACGCTTGGTCTCCTGGTTGATTCTCCAACGGCAAAGGGCGATTCCAGATGATCGCGGCACGTAAGGCTGTGAGTAATCTGCTTAAAGAAATTATATAACTATAAACATCTTGATCTCCTTGGAGGTGTAAATCTGCACTTCCCATTCCCTTCGTTGGTGCAGTATATGGCTTACCGTACAGAATTTCATAGGGACTTACAGACAACCCTTCTCTAGGTTTTATACGAATTCTCAATAAAGCAAGGGGCAATGCCTGTGGCCATTGGATTTGAGCTTCCTGGCATATCTTTTTAATTTGTCCTTTTAATGTTTGATTCTTCCTTTCTACCTTTCCACTAGATTGTGGCCTCCACGGTGTATGTAAATCCCAGCTAATTCCAAGCATTTCACTAATTTCCTGTACTATTTTAGCTATAAAGTGTGGGCCTCGATCTGAAGAAATTCCTAAAGGTACCCCAAATCTAGGTATGATCTCTTTTAACAAAGTTTTTACTACTTCTCTAGCTTGATTCGTTCTACAGGGAAATGCTTCTAGCCACCCTGAAAAGGTACATACGTATACCAATAAATACTGAAACCCTTTTGATTTAGGTAATTCTGCAAAATCCACTTGCCAATAGTCACCTGGTTCTATTCCCACTTTCAAAGTTCCCATTTGAATTTGTTTTCGTATTACCGGATTATTCTTTAAACATACTGGACACTTCGCATTCACCCCTTTTGCTATTGTTAACATTTGTGCAGATATAATGCTCCGCTTTAAAAACTGCACCAATGCTTCTGCTCCCCAATGGCATTTATTATGTTCAGTTTGTATTATTCGTTTCATAATTGTAGCAGGCACTACTACTTGTCCATTACCTGTTACATACCATCCATGTGAATTCTTCTGTGCCTTTACCAAATCGGCTAATTTTTCATCTTCTTGGGTATAAAAGGGATTTACAGAGAGATGAGCAGTAATCGGGCTTACCTTAGTAGGTATTAGAGCTAATTCAGTCCATACTTGCCGTGCAGCAATTTTGGCTGCCTGGTCTGCCTTCATGTTTCCTTGTGCCACATCGCTGTCATCCCTCTGATGTCCTCGACAATGCATTACAGCCACTTGCTGAGGTAGTACCACAGCCTCTAATAACTGTAAGATCTCGGTTCGATATTTAATAATACTACCTTGAGCCGTCAACAATCCTCTTTCCTTCCATAAAGCTCCATGTATATGTATTATTCCAAAAGCGTATTTAGAATCTGCCCAAATATTCACCCTCTTATCCGTACTCGGTATTAAAGCCCGAATTAGAGCGACCAGTTCTGCCTTTTGCGCTGACGTTCCTGGCATTAATGCCTTTGCTTCAATTACTTCAAGCTTAGTAACCACAGCATATCCAGAATATCGCGTTCCATTCTCAACAAAGCTGCTACCGTCTGTAAATAATGTCCAGTCAGGATTTACAAGGGGAATATCTTTCAGATCTACCCTACTGGCGTAAGTTTGTTCGATCACCTCAATACAATCATGTTCCAGCTCGCCTTCCTCTATTTTGCTACCTAAAAATTCAGCGGGATTCAAACATGTTGTTATCTTTAAAAATATATCATCCTGTTCTCTCAATATTGCCTGATATTTCAACATTCTACTGGATGACAACCAATGACCCCCCTTTTGTTCCAAAACTGCAATCACCATGTGGGGCACAAATACTTCCATTTTTGTTCCCAATGTCAATTTTCTAGCTTCTTGGACTAACATTACAGTAGCAGCCACTGCTCGGAGGCAAGAAGGCCATCCGGCACTTACCATATCCAACTGCTTGGAAAAATAGCCCACCGGTCTCTTCCATGATCCAATTTGTTGAGTTAAAACTCCAAGCGCTAGTCGTTGCCGCTCATGTACAAAGAGTTGAAATGTTTTTGTCAAATCAGGCAATCCTAATGCTGGGGCTTCTTGCAGAGCCTGTTTTAAGTCTTGAAAAGCCCTTTTACACTCTAAACTCCAAACTAATTGTGGCTCTTTTAAAGCTGCATACAGTGGTTTGGCTAACAGTCCATAATTCAAAATCCAGAGTCTGCACCACCCTGTCATTCCTAGAAAAGTTCGTAACTCGTGCAAATTTCTAGGTTCAGGGATGGCACAAATCGCTTGTATTCTATTCACCCCCAACCGTCTTTGTCCTTGGGAAATTTCACATCCCAGATATATCACTTTTTCCCGGGCAATTTGGGCTTTTTCCTTAGAAACTCGATAACCGCTCTGTCCCAGTAAATTTAATCACGCAACTGTAACAGTAATGCAGTTTTCATACCTTTCTGTCGCCACGAAAATGTCATCCACATATTGCAACAATAAGTATGCTTTTGATGGTAATTGAAAATATCCTTGCTCCTTCCAATCCTCCAGTTCTCGTGCCAGCTGATTCCCAAATATTGTAGGACTGTTTTTGAAGCCTTGTGGTAACCTGGTCCAGGTCAGCTGTCGTTTTCGTCCTGTATCCGGATTTTCCCATTCAAACGCAAATAATTTCCTACTTTGTAATGCCAATGGGATGCAGAAGAAAGCATCTTTTAAATCAATTACAGAAAAGTATCTAAATTGTTCTGCCACAGATGTTAACAATGTATAAGGATTTGCTACTACTGGATGTATATCTTTAACTATTTCGTTTACAGCTCTTAAATCTTGAACTAACCTATAATCTCCGTTAGGTTTTCTTATAGGAAATATTGGTGTATTATATTCAGATTCACATTCTTCTAACACATTGTGCATCAAAAATTTTGCAATTAATGGTGCTACCCCTTTCCTAGCTTCTAACTGTATAGGATATTGTCTAACTCTTACCGGTTGGACACCTTCTTTCAATTCTACTAGGACAGGTTTTGCTGCTTTCGCTAATCCCGGTACTTGTGTCTCCCATACCCATGGTACTACAGCGTTTTCTACCTCTATTGGTATTGTTGTATTAGCTATTTCTTTTACTATAAATATTCTAGCTATTTCTTCCTCAGGTATCTGCAACTTAGCTTTTCCATTTTCAAATATTATTTTAGCATTAAATCTTGACAATAAATCTCGTCCTAACAAAGATGTAGGACAATCCGGTACATAGAGAAATTCATGATCTAATTCTTTACCCCTAAAATTTAGATGCAATGGCCGCAGAAAGGGCCGTTGCTCTGTTTTTCCTGTAGCTCCTACCACAGTTATCATCGTATCTCCTATCTTTCCTAAACAAGTATTTAAAACAGAATAAGTTGCCCCAGTATCTACCAATAATTGTTTCTCTTCCCCATCAATTTCTGTTGTCACTTTTAATCCATCACTTAGTCAGCTACTATGTTGCCCCAAATGTCCTAACATCATTGTTTCTGCCATTGGTGTTCCTCCTACTGAAGTCTGCTGGGCCAAATTCATTTTCACTGGGCACTCATTTTTCCAATGTCCCTGTTGTCTGCAAAACGCACACTGATTTATCCCTAGCTGATTTTGAGGTATTCCCCGCATGCCTCCTACCCTGTATCCTCCTCGACCTCGTCCTCTACTTCTGCCTCTTATTCCTTGATTTACTCGTTGTAACATTGCTAATAATCCTGCCTGATTTCTCTTTGTGGGTTTTTTTTTTTTCCTATTATTGTACACTTTCCAGCTGATTGCTTCCAAATTACTAAATCTCCTGGGGAAAAAGGAACTTTCCCATATACTTTATCAGTCCCCGAAATTGCCTCTCGTAAAGGGGCTAATAATACTTTACTGTTTTGCTCTTGTTCCTTCCTCCCTTGTCTTGTTCTCTGTGCAATTGGGGTTCGTTGCGCTTGTCTTGGGCATGATGAATGCCCTGGCGAACCCTTCGGTGTTAACTTAATCTGGATCGCTCCAGTATTAATTGATTCTGACGGTTTTACCGCCTTAATACTATCAGTATCACTATCGTCCCCTGCATCTATATCGGACATCACAGGGGCCGTCGGTGATGCTAAAAGTGATACCTCCTCTGGCTCTCTTATTGAATTTTGTATTGCCAAACAAGTCATACGCTTCTTATTACCTACACATCCTTCACGTTTTGTTTTATCTTTTTTTCGGGATGTACCAACAACATTCCACATTCTCTCTGCATATCTGGATGATTACGTATATCATAAAATAGATCAACATATGGTACTTCATCCCATTTTTCAAGTTCTTAACAATATCTCATTAATGGACCTATAACACCCGGATCTAAACTTCCGTGTTCAGGCCACCGGGGTCCATCATACTCATATTGTGGCCACCAATTCGTACAATAATCTATAAATCGACTTTTACTCATACTCTGAAAATATCCCGCACTTTTCCAATGCTTTAATAAACATCCTAACGGAGAATTATCCGGTATTACCATGGTCTTACACACTCACTCCACACACACACACTAAATCTACGGGGTAGAAAACGGAAAGATAGCCTCTGATGGGAAACAAAAGACCAAACCAAACTCACGAGACAGCCACGTATGTCCGTGAGTGCTGGACCTGCGGGGCTTTCGCTCCGTCTGACGGCCAGCGCCTAGGCTTCCACAGACCAGACCTCGAGCTCGTTAGCCCAACCTTGCGTGAATCGCCGTCACGTCTTATTAGGCAGGCACCCGACCAAATATTACAATAAAGCACCTTCGGGCTTACCACTTTGGGACGTCAGGAGCAGCGCAGAGCGGGCGCAGCCGATGGCTCCCCGAGAATTCCTCGGTGCCGGCACGGAGCAAAATCGGAAAGCGAACCGTCAACACTACTCCCGAAGTCCCATCTGGGTCGCCAGAAAACTGTTGCCCGTAAAGAAACACATAACTACGAAAGCAGTTATATGCGGTGCTTTATTCAGGGCCCGGGGTCTCAGGGACTCATGTCCAAAGCTGAGAATCCCAAATCCCCGTTTAACTTGGTTAATATTTATAGTGTTCGGTTACGTAACATAATCAACAGAATTGCTAAGCTACATGATTGTTTCCCATTTATAGTTTCTTCAGTTACTGTTGCCAAGATTTGCTTATCATTTACCTAGTTCATCAGATTGTGCTGTACCCAGTTCATCAGATTGTACTGTACCCACTTCATCAGATTGTACTGTACCCAACACCTGCAATTATACCTTCATCTTGTCTACCAAGTATAACCTATTCTAATCAATATAATGTAACAATTCCCCCCTTTGAAAATACTTCAAGTCTTCCAGACTGCAAGGATTTTCATCATCAGTTCCGCAGATTTCCATATTCTTTGGACCGTCTCAAACTGGTGATTGTAGCTGCAATGAATTATTTCCAATGTCTTCATATCTCGGGGGAAGTTCATGATTCTTCCTGGTAACAGCTTTTAAAATTTTCCCCAAGTGTTGCCGTTCCTTATTAACAATATTTTGAATCAAACGCAACACTCCCATAATAGCTAACATAATAATTATAATTATTATACACCATTGAATTAAAGATGCTACCCAACCAGAGATGTTCAATCCAAATGACTTTGCTAAAGCAGCCACCCAATTATGGGCACTTTCTTCTCTTTCTTCCTCAGTTGCACGTTCAATTTGCGTTAGCTGAGACAAATCACGTTCTACCGCGGCTGTAACATTCGGAATATGTACACAACAATGATCAATCTTATCTCGTAAATAACCACATACTCCATGTTCTTTTAGCAACAGCATATCTAATGCCATTCTATTTTGCAGGGTCATTTTTGTGGTTGCCTGTAATTGTAAGTTTATTTCCTTAAATCCTTCTTTAGTCACTCTTGCTAGCCTTTCCGTTTGTCCTAACAACCGGTACAACATTTCTCTATTCCGATAAGTACTAATTGGAGCAAACAATGATTCTAAAGCCCAACCTAACTTCACACCGGATGATGGTTCTTGCCAATCATCATCATCCTTTATTTCTCTCTTCATTATCCATAAATTTTCTAATCTACCCTTAAACGGCGCTTTCTTCCAAATTGGGCAGAGAGTTGGTAACCCTAAAGTTATTTCAGTCACCAACCCATCCAAGGGGAGGTGAGTCGTCCATTGTCCATCACTGGTAACCCAAACTAAATTTCCTGTGCTCCTGATCGTAGTTCTACAATCTATTCTCACTCCGAATTGTATTACAGGTTCACTCATTGAGTATTTAATTCCTCTACAGGCACAACCTGTCCTTAATGCAAGGACCACAGGTGGAAAGGTAACTTCACTTTCGGGGTGTCACAAGTGTATACTTTTGTACAGTTCTAGACTGGGTGTTTTTCAGCTAACTTTCTTTTGCATTGGATTTTCTTGTGTTTCCTGTTGTGGCGCCTGGATTATTTGTATTGGTTGCATTTCGTCTTTTTCCAAATCTTTTAACTCTCTCCTGGCTCTGTTTCTTTTCTGCATAGGTTCTGATTTTGCAGTAACCTCTAATGCCCTTTTTCCATAATCAAAACTCTCTTTAATCCAAACAATACAGGTGTAGTTTCCTACATCTGTCTTACTTACATTTCGCAATGATAAAATCATAGTACCCCTTCGTGTATCACTATCCCATCGGACTGTAAACCCAGTTGACAATTTGGACTCATTCTTCTGCCAATAGCAACTAATGTCTTGGATTGAACTTCTCATATCTCCAACAAAATCACAAGTCAAATTTACATCCATTCGTTCTTCTATATGTACAGTAGCATATGTATGTATTATTTGAGCGAAACCATTACTTAATCCTACCCAGCATAGTATTACCAAGATGTAAATCTCAGTTTTGTAGGAGTGATCATTTTTACCCCCCATTGTGATGGTACCTTCTTCACTCTGGTATAATGAATCCAATTATCAATTCCTGCTACTTTCACAGCGGTAAATGTTATCAATAGCACCAAATAAAGTCCATGCCACTGTTCCTTTAAAGGCTCCGTTTGCCAATTTCGAACATACGCTTGGTCTCCTGGTTGATTCTCCAACGGCAAAGGGCGATTCCAGATGATCGCGGCACGTAAGGCTGTGAGTAATCTGCTTAAAGAAATTATATAACTATAAACATCTTGATCTCCTTGGAGGTGTAAATCTGCACTTCCCATTCCCTTCGTTGGTGCAGTATATGGCTTACCGTACAGAATTTCATAGGGACTTACAGACAACCCTTCTCTAGGTTTTATACGAATTCTCAATAAAGCAAGGGGCAATGCCTGTGGCCATTGGATTTGAGCTTCCTGGCATATCTTTTTAATTTGTCCTTTTAATGTTTGATTCTTCCTTTCTACCTTTCCACTAGATTGTGGCCTCCACGGTGTATGTAAATCCCAGCTAATTCCAAGCATTTCACTAATTTCCTGTACTATTTTAGCTATAAAGTGTGGGCCTCGATCTGAAGAAATTCCTAAAGGTACCCCAAATCTAGGTATGATCTCTTTTAACAAAGTTTTTACTACTTCTCTAGCTTGATTCGTTCTACAGGGAAATGCTTCTAGCCACCCTGAAAAGGTACATACGTATACCAATAAATACTGAAACCCTTTTGATTTAGGTAATTCTGCAAAATCCACTTGCCAATAGTCACCTGGTTCTATTCCCACTTTCAAAGTTCCCATTTGAATTTGTTTTCGTATTACCGGATTATTCTTTAAACATACTGGACACTTCGCATTCACCCCTTTTGCTATTGTTAACATTTGTGCAGATATAATGCTCCGCTTTAAAAACTGCACCAATGCTTCTGCTCCCCAATGGCCTTTATTATGTTCAGTTTGTATTATTCGTTTCATAATTGTAGCAGGCACTACTACTTGTCCATTACCTGTTACATACCATCCATGTGAATTCTTCTGTGCCTTTACCAAATCGGCTAATTTTTCATCTTCTTGGGTATAAAAGGGATTTACAGAGAGATGAGCAGTAATCGGGCTTACCTTAGTAGGTATTAGAGCTAATTCAGTCCATACTTGCCGTGCAGCAATTTTGGCTGCCTGGTCTGCCTTCATGTTTCCTTGTGCCACATCGCTGTCATCCCTCTGATGTCCTCGACAATGCATTACAGCCACTTGCTGAGGTAGTACCACAGCCTCTAATAACTGTAAGATCTCGGTTCGATATTTAATAATACTACCTTGAGCCGTCAACAATCCTCTTTCCTTCCATAAAGCTCCATGTATATGTATTATTCCAAAAGCGTATTTAGAATCTGCCCAAACATTCACCCTCTTATCCGTACTCGGTATTAAAGCCCGAATTAGAGCGACCAGTTCTGCCTTTTGCGCTGACGTTCCTGGCATTAATGCCTTTGCTTCAATTACTTCAAGCTTAGTAACCACAGCATATCCAGAATATCGCGTTCCATTCTCAACAAAGCTGCTACCGTCTGTAAATAATGTCCAGTCAGGATTTACAAGGGGAATATCTTTCAGATCTACCCTACTGGCGTAAGTTTGTTCGATCACCTCAATACAATCATGTTCCAGCTCGCCTTCCTCTATTTTGCTACCTAAAAATTCAGCGGGATTCAAACATGTTGTTATCTTTAAAAATATATCATCCTGTTCTCTCAATATTGCCTGATATTTCAACATTCTACTGGATGACAACCAATGACCCCCCTTTTGTTCCAAAACTGCAATCACCATGTGGGGCACAAATACTTCCATTTTTGTTCCCAATGTCAATTTTCTAGCTTCTTGGACTAACATTACAGTAGCAGCCACTGCTCGGAGGCAAGAAGGCCATCCGGCACTTACCATATCCAACTGCTTGGAAAAATAGCCCACCGGTCTCTTCCATGATCCAATTCGTTGAGTTAAAACTCCAAGCGCTAGTCGTTGCCGCTCATGTACAAAGAGTTGAAATGTTTTTGTCAAATCAGGCAATCCTAATGCTGGGGCTTCTTGCAGAGCCTGTTTTAAGTCTTGAAAAGCCCTTTTACACTCTAAACTCCAAACTAATTGTGGCTCTTTTAAAGCTGCATACAGTGGTTTGGCTAACAGTCCATAATTCAAAATCCAGAGTCTGCACCACCCTGTCATTCCTAGAAAAGTTCGTAACTCGTGCAAATTTCTAGGTTCAGGGATGGCACAAATCGCTTGTATTCTATTCACCCCCAACCGTCTTTGTCCTTGGGAAATTTCACATCCCAGATATATCACTTTTTCCCGGGCAATTTGGGCTTTTTCCTTAGAAACTCGATAACCGCTCTGTCCCAGTAAATTTAATCACGCAACTGTAACAGTAATGCAGTTTTCATACCTTTCTGTCGCCACGAAAATGTCATCCACATATTGCAACAATAAGTATGCTTTTGATGGTAATTGAAAATATCCTTGCTCCTTCCAATCCTCCAGTTCTCGTGCCAGCTGATTCCCAAATATTGTAGGACTGTTTTTGAAGCCTTGTGGTAACCTGGTCCAGGTCAGCTGTCGTTTTCGTCCTGTATCCGGATTTTCCCATTCAAACGCAAATAATTTCCTACTTTGTAATGCCAATGGGATGCAGAAGAAAGCATCTTTTAAATCAATTACAGAAAAGTATCTAAATTGTTCTGCCACAGATGTTAACAATGTATAAGGATTTGCTACTACTGGATGTATATCTTTAACTATTTCGTTTACAGCTCTTAAATCTTGAACTAACCTATAATCTCCGTTAGGTTTTCTTATAGGAAATATTGGTGTATTATATTCAGATTCACATTCTTCTAACACATTGTGCATCAAAAATTTTGCAATTAATGGTGCTACCCCTTTCCTAGCTTCTAACTGTATAGGATATTGTCTAACTCTTACCGGTTGGACACCTTCTTTCAATTCTACTAGGACAGGTTTTGCTGCTTTCGCTAATCCCGGTACTTGTGTCTCCCATACCCATGGTACTACAGCGTTTTCTACCTCTATTGGTATTGTTGTATTAGCTATTTCTTTTACTATAAATATTCTAGCTATTTCTTCCTCAGGTATCTGCAACTTAGCTTTTCCATTTTCAAATATTATTTTAGCATTAAATCTTGACAATAAATCTCGTCCTAACAAAGATGTAGGACAATCCGGTACATAGAGAAATTCATGATCTAATTCTTTACCCCTAAAATTTAGATGCAATGGCCGCAGAAAGGGCCGTTGCTCTGTTTTTCCTGTAGCTCCTACCACAGTTATCATCGTATCTCCTATCTTTCCTAAACAAGTATTTAAAACAGAATAAGTTGCCCCAGTATCTACCAATAATTGTTTCTCTTCCCCATCAATTTCTGTTGTCACTTTTAATCCATCACTTAGTCAGCTACTATGTTGCCCCAAATGTCCTAACATCATTGTTTCTGCCATTGGTGTTCCTCCTACTGAAGTCTGCTGGGCCAAATTCATTTTCACTGGGCACTCATTTTTCCAATGTCCCTGTTGTCTGCAAAACGCACACTGATTTATCCCTAGCTGATTTTGAGGTATTCCCCGCATGCCTCCTACCCTGTATCCTCCTCGACCTCGTCCTCTACTTCTGCCTCTTATTCCTTGATTTACTCGTTGTAACATTGCTAATAATCCTGCCTGATTTCTCTTTGTGGGTTTTTTTTTTTTCCTATTATTGTACACTTTCCAGCTGATTGCTTCCAAATTACTAAATCTCCTGGGGAAAAAGGAACTTTCCCATATACTTTATCAGTCCCCGAAATTGCCTCTCGTAAAGGGGCTAATAATACTTTACTGTTTTGCTCTTGTTCCTTCCTCCCTTGTCTTGTTCTCTGTGCAATTGGGGTTCGTTGCGCTTGTCTTGGGCATGATGAATGCCCTGGCGAACCCTTCGGTGTTAACTTAATCTGGATCGCTCCAGTATTAATTGATTCTGACGGTTTTACCGCCTTAATACTATCAGTATCACTATCGTCCCCTGCATCTATATCGGACATCACAGGGGCCGTCGGTGATGCTAAAAGTGATACCTCCTCTGGCTCTCTTATTGAATTTTGTATTGCCAAACAAGTCATACGCTTCTTATTACCTACACATCCTTCACGTTTTGTTTTATCTTTTTTTCGGGATGTACCAACAACATTCCACATTCTCTCTGCATATCTGGATGATTACGTATATCATAAAATAGATCAACATATGGTACTTCATCCCATTTTTCAAGTTCTTAACAATATCTCATTAATGGACCTATAACACCCGGATCTAAACTTCCGTGTTCAGGCCACCGGGGTCCATCATACTCATATTGTGGCCACCAATTCGTACAATAATCTATAAATCGACTTTTACTCATACTCTGAAAATATCCCGCACTTTTCCAATGCTTTAATAAACATCCTAACGGAGAATTATCCGGTATTACCATGGTCTTACACACTCACTCCACACACACACACTAAATCTACGGGGTAGAAAACGGAAAGATAGCCTCTGATGGGAAACAAAAGACCAAACCAAACTCACGAGACAGCCACGTATGTCCGTGAGTGCTGGACCTGCGGGGCTTTCGCTCCGTCTGACGGCCAGCGCCTAGGCTTCCACAGACCAGACCTCGAGCTCGTTAGCCCAACCTTGCGTGAATCGCCGTCATGTCTTATTAGGCAGGCACCCGACCAAATATTACAATAAAGCACCTTCGGGCTTACCACTTTGGGACGTCAGCAGCAGCGCAGAGCGGGCGCAGCCGATGGCTCCCCGAGAATTCCTCGGTGCCGGCACGGAGCAAAATCGGAAAGCGAACCGTCAACACTACTCCCGAAGTCCCATCTGGGTCGCCAGAAAACTGTTGCCCGTAAAGAAACACATAACTACGAAAGCAGTTATATGCGGTGCTTTATTCAGGGCCCGGGGTCTCAGGGACTCATGTCCAAAGCTGAGAATCCCAAATCCCCGTTTAACTTGGTTAATATTTATAGTGTTCGGTTACGTAACATAATCAACAGAATTGCTAAGCTACATGATTGTTTCCCATTTATAGTTTCTTCAGTTACTGTTGCCAAGATTTGCTTATCATTTACCTAGTTCATCAGATTGTGCTGTACCCAGTTCATCAGATTGTACTGTACCCACTTCATCAGATTGTACTGTACCCAACACCTGCAATTATACCTTCATCTTGTCTACCAAGTATAACCTATTCTAATCAATATAATGTAACAATTCCCCCCTTTGAAAATACTTCAAGTCTTCCAGACTGCAAGGATTTTCATCATCAGTTCCGCAGATTTCCATATTCTTTGGACCGTCTCAAACTGGTGATTGTAGCTGCAATGAATTATTTCCAATGTCTTCATATCTCGGGGGAAGTTCATGATTCTTCCTGGTAACAGCTTTTAAAATTTTCCCCAAGTGTTGCCGTTCCTTATTAACAATATTTTGAATCAAACGCAACACTCCCATAATAGCTAACATAATAATTATAATTATTATACACCATTGAATTAAAGATGCTACCCAACCAGAGATGTTCAATCCAAATGACTTTGCTAAAGCAGCCACCCAATTATGGGCACTTTCTTCTCTTTCTTCCTCAGTTGCACGTTCAATTTGCGTTAGCTGAGACAAATCACGTTCTACCGCGGCTGTAACATTCGGAATATGTACACAACAATGATCAATCTTATCTCGTAAATAACCACATACTCCATGTTCTTTTAGCAACAGCATATCTAATGCCATTCTATTTTGCAGGGTCATTTTTGTGGTTGCCTGTAATTGTAAGTTTATTTCCTTAAATCCTTCTTTAGTCACTCTTGCTAGCCTTTCCGTTTGTCCTAACAACCGGTACAACATTTCTCTATTCCGATAAGTACTAATTGGAGCAAACAATGATTCTAAAGCCCAACCTAACTTCACACCGGATGATGGTTCTTGCCAATCATCATCATCCTTTATTTCTCTCTTCATTATCCATAAATTTTCTAATCTACCCTTAAACGGCGCTTTCTTCCAAATTGGGCAGAGAGTTGGTAACCCTAAAGTTATTTCAGTCACCAACCCATCCAAGGGGAGGTGAGTCGTCCATTGTCCATCACTGGTAACCCAAACTAAATTTCCTGTGCTCCTGATCGTAGTTCTACAATCTATTCTCACTCCGAATTGTATTACAGGTTCACTCATTGAGTATTTAATTCCTCTACAGGCACAACCTGTCCTTAATGCAAGGACCACAGGTGGAAAGGTAACTTCACTTTCGGGGTGTCACAAGTGTATACTTTTGTACAGTTCTAGACTGGGTGTTTTTCAGCTAACTTTCTTTTGCATTGGATTTTCTTGTGTTTCCTGTTGTGGCGCCTGGATTATTTGTATTGGTTGCATTTCGTCTTTTTCCAAATCTTTTAACTCTCTCCTGGCTCTGTTTCTTTTCTGCATAGGTTCTGATTTTGCAGTAACCTCTAATGCCCTTTTTCCATAATCAAAACTCTCTTTAATCCAAACAATACAGGTGTAGTTTCCTACATCTGTCTTACTTACATTTCGCAATGATAAAATCATAGTACCCCTTCGTGTATCACTATCCCATCGGACTGTAAACCCAGTTGACAATTTGGACTCATTCTTCTGCCAATAGCAACTAATGTCTTGGATTGAACTTCTCATATCTCCAACAAAATCACAAGTCAAATTTACATCCATTCGTTCTTCTATATGTACAGTAGCATATGTATGTATTATTTGAGCGAAACCATTACTTAATCCTACCCAGCATAGTATTACCAAGATGTAAATCTCAGTTTTGTAGGAGTGATCATTTTTACCCCCCATTGTGATGGTACCTTCTTCACTCTGGTATAATGAATCCAATTATCAATTCCTGCTACTTTCACAGCGGTAAATGTTATCAATAGCACCAAATAAAGTCCATGCCACTGTTCCTTTAAAGGCTCCGTTTGCCAATTTCGAACATACGCTTGGTCTCCTGGTTGATTCTCCAACGGCAAAGGGCGATTCCAGATGATCGCGGCACGTAAGGCTGTGAGTAATCTGCTTAAAGAAATTATATAACTATAAACATCTTGATCTCCTTGGAGGTGTAAATCTGCACTTCCCATTCCCTTCGTTGGTGCAGTATATGGCTTACCGTACAGAATTTCATAGGGACTTACAGACAACCCTTCTCTAGGTTTTATACGAATTCTCAATAAAGCAAGGGGCAATGCCTGTGGCCATTGGATTTGAGCTTCCTGGCATATCTTTTTAATTTGTCCTTTTAATGTTTGATTCTTCCTTTCTACCTTTCCACTAGATTGTGGCCTCCACGGTGTATGTAAATCCCAGCTAATTCCAAGCATTTCACTAATTTCCTGTACTATTTTAGCTATAAAGTGTGGGCCTCGATCTGAAGAAATTCCTAAAGGTACCCCAAATCTAGGTATGATCTCTTTTAACAAAGTTTTTACTACTTCTCTAGCTTGATTCGTTCTACAGGGAAATGCTTCTAGCCACCCTGAAAAGGTACATACGTATACCAATAAATACTTAAACCCTTTTGATTTAGGTAATTCTGCAAAATCCACTTGCCAATAGTCACCTGGTTCTATTCCCACTTTCAAAGTTCCCATTTGAATTTGTTTTCGTATTACCGGATTATTCTTTAAACATACTGGACACTTCGCATTCACCCCTTTTGCTATTGTTAACATTTGTGCAGATATAATGCTCCGCTTTAAAAACTGCACCAATGCTTCTGCTCCCCAATGGCCTTTATTATGTTCAGTTTGTATTATTCGTTTCATAATTGTAGCAGGCACTACTACTTGTCCATTACCTGTTACATACCATCCATGTGAATTCTTCTGTGCCTTTACCAAATCGGCTAATTTTTCATCTTCTTGGGTATAAAAGGGATTTACAGAGAGATGAGCAGTAATCGGGCTTACCTTAGTAGGTATTAGAGCTAATTCAGTCCATACTTGCCGTGCAGCAATTTTGGCTGCCTGGTCTGCCTTCATGTTTCCTTGTGCCACATCGCTGTCATCCCTCTGATGTCCTCGACAATGCATTACAGCCACTTGCTGAGGTAGTACCACAGCCTCTAATAACTGTAAGATCTCGGTTCGATATTTAATAATACTACCTTGAGCCGTCAACAATCCTCTTTCCTTCCATAAAGCTCCATGTATATGTATTATTCCAAAAGCGTATTTAGAATCTGCCCAAACATTCACCCTCTTATCCGTACTCGGTATTAAAGCCCGAATTAGAGCGACCAGTTCTGCCTTTTGCGCTGACGTTCCTGGCATTAATGCCTTTGCTTCAATTACTTCAAGCTTAGTAACCACAGCATATCCAGAATATCGCGTTCCATTCTCAACAAAGCTGCTACCGTCTGTAAATAATGTCCAGTCAGGATTTACAAGGGGAATATCTTTCAGATCTACCCTACTGGCGTAAGTTTGTTCGATCACCTCAATACAATCATGTTCCAGCTCGCCTTCCTCTATTTTGCTACCTAAAAATTCAGCGGGATTCAAACATGTTGTTATCTTTAAAAATATATCATCCTGTTCTCTCAATATTGCCTGATATTTCAACATTCTACTGGATGACAACCAATGACCCCCCTTTTGTTCCAAAACTGCAATCACCATGTGGGGCACAAATACTTCCATTTTTGTTCCCAATGTCAATTTTCTAGCTTCTTGGACTAACATTACAGTAGCAGCCACTGCTCGGAGGCAAGAAGGCCATCCGGCACTTACCATATCCAACTGCTTGGAAAAATAGCCCACCGGTCTCTTCCATGATCCAATTCGTTGAGTTAAAACTCCAAGCGCTAGTCGTTGCCGCTCATGTACAAAGAGTTGAAATGTTTTTGTCAAATCAGGCAATCCTAATGCTGGGGCTTCTTGCAGAGCCTGTTTTAAGTCTTGAAAAGCCCTTTTACACTCTAAACTCCAAACTAATTGTGGCTCTTTTAAAGCTGCATACAGTGGTTTGGCTAACAGTCCATAATTCAAAATCCAGAGTCTGCACCACCCTGTCATTCCTAGAAAAGTTCGTAACTCGTGCAAATTTCTAGGTTCAGGGATGGCACAAATCGCTTGTATTCTATTCACCCCCAACCGTCTTTGTCCTTGGGAAATTTCACATCCCAGATATATCACTTTTTCCCGGGCAATTTGGGCTTTTTCCTTAGAAACTCGATAACCGCTCTGTCCCAGTAAATTTAATCACGCAACTGTAACAGTAATGCAGTTTTCATACCTTTCTGTCGCCACGAAAATGTCATCCACATATTGCAACAATAAGTATGCTTTTGATGGTAATTGAAAATATCCTTGCTCCTTCCAATCCTCCAGTTCTCGTGCCAGCTGATTCCCAAATATTGTAGGACTGTTTTTGAAGCCTTGTGGTAACCTGGTCCAGGTCAGCTGTCGTTTTCGTCCTGTATCCGGATTTTCCCATTCAAACGCAAATAATTTCCTACTTTGTAATGCCAATGGGATGCAGAAGAAAGCATCTTTTAAATCAATTACAGAAAAGTATCTAAATTGTTCTGCCACAGATGTTAACAATGTATAAGGATTTGCTACTACTGGATGTATATCTTTAACTATTTCGTTTACAGCTCTTAAATCTTGAACTAACCTATAATCTCCGTTAGGTTTTCTTATAGGAAATATTGGTGTATTATATTCAGATTCACATTCTTCTAACACATTGTGCATCAAAAATTTTGCAATTAATGGTGCTACCCCTTTCCTAGCTTCTAACTGTATAGGATATTGTCTAACTCTTACCGGTTGGACACCTTCTTTCAATTCTACTAGGACAGGTTTTGCTGCTTTCGCTAATCCCGGTACTTGTGTCTCCCATACCCATGGTACTACAGCGTTTTCTACCTCTATTGGTATTGTTGTATTAGCTATTTCTTTTACTATAAATATTCTAGCTATTTCTTCCTCAGGTATCTGCAACTTAGCTTTTCCATTTTCAAATATTATTTTAGCATTAAATCTTGACAATAAATCTCGTCCTAACAAAGATGTAGGACAATCCGGTACATAGAGAAATTCATGATCTAATTCTTTACCCCTAAAATTTAGATGCAATGGCCGCAGAAAGGGCCGTTGCTCTGTTTTTCCTGTAGCTCCTACCACAGTTATCATCGTATCTCCTATCTTTCCTAAACAAGTATTTAAAACAGAATAAGTTGCCCCAGTATCTACCAATAATTGTTTCTCTTCCCCATCAATTTCTGTTGTCACTTTTAATCCATCACTTAGTCAGCTACTATGTTGCCCCAAATGTCCTAACATCATTGTTTCTGCCATTGGTGTTCCTCCTACTGAAGTCTGCTGGGCCAAATTCATTTTCACTGGGCACTCATTTTTCCAATGTCCCTGTTGTCTGCAAAACGCACACTGATTTATCCCTAGCTGATTTTGAGGTATTCCCCGCATGCCTCCTACCCTGTATCCTCCTCGACCTCGTCCTCTACTTCTGCCTCTTATTCCTTGATTTACTCGTTGTAACATTGCTAATAATCCTGCCTGATTTCTCTTTGTGGGTTTTTTTTTTTTCCTATTATTGTACACTTTCCAGCTGATTGCTTCCAAATTACTAAATCTCCTGGGGAAAAAGGAACTTTCCCATATACTTTATCAGTCCCCGAAATTGCCTCTCGTAAAGGGGCTAATAATACTTTACTGTTTTGCTCTTGTTCCTTCCTCCCTTGTCTTGTTCTCTGTGCAATTGGGGTTCGTTGCGCTTGTCTTGGGCATGATGAATGCCCTGGCGAACCCTTCGGTGTTAACTTAATCTGGATCGCTCCAGTATTAATTGATTCTGACGGTTTTACCGCCTTAATACTATCAGTATCACTATCGTCCCCTGCATCTATATCGGACATCACAGGGGCCGTCGGTGATGCTAAAAGTGATACCTCCTCTGGCTCTCTTATTGAATTTTGTATTGCCAAACAAGTCATACGCTTCTTATTACCTACACATCCTTCACGTTTTGTTTTATCTTTTTTTCGGGATGTACCAACAACATTCCACATTCTCTCTGCATATCTGGATGATTACGTATATCATAAAATAGATCAACATATGGTACTTCATCCCATTTTTCAAGTTCTTAACAATATCTCATTAATGGACCTATAACACCCGGATCTAAACTTCCGTGTTCAGGCCACCGGGGTCCATCATACTCATATTGTGGCCACCAATTCGTACAATAATCTATAAATCGACTTTTACTCATACTCTGAAAATATCCCGCACTTTTCCAATGCTTTAATAAACATCCTAACGGAGAATTATCCGGTATTACCATGGTCTTACACACTCACTCCACACACACACACTAAATCTACGGGGTAGAAAACGGAAAGATAGCCTCTGATGGGAAACAAAAGACCAAACCAAACTCACGAGACAGCCACGTATGTCCGTGAGTGCTGGACCTGCGGGGCTTTCGCTCCGTCTGACGGCCAGCGCCTAGGCTTCCACAGACCAGACCTCGAGCTCGTTAGCCCAACCTTGCGTGAATCGCCGTCACGTCTTATTAGGCAGGCACCCGACCAAATATTACAATAAAGCACCTTCGGGCTTACCACTTTGGGACGTCAGGAGCAGCGCAGAGCGGGCGCAGCCGATGGCTCCCCGAGAATTCCTCGGTGCCGGCACGGAGCAAAATCGGAAAGCGAACCGTCAACACTACTCCCGAAGTCCCATCTGGGTCGCCAGAAAACTGTTGCCCGTAAAGAAACACATAACTACGAAAGCAGTTATATGCGGTGCTTTATTCAGGGCCCGGGGTCTCAGGGACTCATGTCCAAAGCTGAGAATCCCAAATCCCCGTTTAACTTGGTTAATATTTATAGTGTTCGGTTACGTAACATAATCAACAGAATTGCTAAGCTACATGATTGTTTCCCATTTATAGTTTCTTCAGTTACTGTTGCCAAGATTTGCTTATCATTTACCTAGTTCATCAGATTGTGCTGTACCCAGTTCATCAGATTGTACTGTACCCACTTCATCAGATTGTACTGTACCCAACACCTGCAATTATACCTTCATCTTGTCTACCAAGTATAACCTATTCTAATCAATATAATGTAACAATTCCCCCCTTTGAAAATACTTCAAGTCTTCCAGACTGCAAGGATTTTCATCATCAGTTCCGCAGATTTCCATATTCTTTGGACCGTCTCAAACTGGTGATTGTAGCTGCAATGAATTATTTCCAATGTCTTCATATCTCGGGGGAAGTTCATGATTCTTCCTGGTAACAGCTTTTAAAATTTTCCCCAAGTGTTGCCGTTCCTTATTAACAATATTTTGAATCAAACGCAACACTCCCATAATAGCTAACATAATAATTATAATTATTATACACCATTGAATTAAAGATGCTACCCAACCAGAGATGTTCAATCCAAATGACTTTGCTAAAGCAGCCACCCAATTATGGGCACTTTCTTCTCTTTCTTCCTCAGTTGCACGTTCAATTTGCGTTAGCTGAGACAAATCACGTTCTACCGCGGCTGTAACATTCGGAATATGTACACAACAATGATCAATCTTATCTCGTAAATAACCACATACTCCATGTTCTTTTAGCAACAGCATATCTAATGCCATTCTATTTTGCAGGGTCATTTTTGTGGTTGCCTGTAATTGTAAGTTTATTTCCTTAAATCCTTCTTTAGTCACTCTTGCTAGCCTTTCCGTTTGTCCTAACAACCGGTACAACATTTCTCTATTCCGATAAGTACTAATTGGAGCAAACAATGATTCTAAAGCCCAACCTAACTTCACACCGGATGATGGTTCTTGCCAATCATCATCATCCTTTATTTCTCTCTTCATTATCCATAAATTTTCTAATCTACCCTTAAATGGCGCTTTCTTCCAAATTGGGCAGAGAGTTGGTAACCCTAAAGTTATTTCAGTCACCAACCCATCCAAGGGGAGGTGAGTCGTCCATTGTCCATCACTGGTAACCCAAACTAAATTTCCTGTGCTCCTGATCGTAGTTCTACAATCTATTCCCACTCCGAATTGTATTACAGGTTCACTCATTGAGTATTTAATTCCTCTACAGGCACAACCTGTCCTTAATGCAAGGACCACAGGTGGAAAGGTAACTTCACTTTCGGGGTGTCACAAGTGTATACTTTTGTACAGTTCTAGACTGGGTGTTTTTCAGCTAACTTTCTTTTGCATTGGATTTTCTTGTGTTTCCTGTTGTGGCGCCTGGATTATTTGTATTGGTTGCATTTCGTCTTTTTCCAAATCTTTTAACTCTCTCCTGGCTCTGTTTCTTTTCTGCATAGGTTCTGATTTTGCAGTAACCTCTAATGCCCTTTTTCCATAATCAAAACTCTCTTTAATCCAAACAATACAGGTGTAGTTTCCTACATCTGTCTTACTTACATTTCGCAATGATAAAATCATAGTACCCCTTCGTGTATCACTATCCCATCGGATTGTAAACCCAGTTGACAATTTGGACTCATTCTTCTGCCAATAGCAACTAATGTCTTGGATTGAACTTCTCATATCTCCAACAAAATCACAAGTCAAATTTACATCCATTCGTTCTTCTATATGTACAGTAGCATATGTATGTATTATTTGAGCGAAACCATTACTTAATCCTACCCAGCATAGTATTACCAAGATGTAAATCTCAGTTTTGTAGGAGTGATCATTTTTACCCCCCATTGTGATGGTACCTTCTTCACTCTGGTATAATGAATCCAATTATCAATTCCTGCTACTTTCACAGCGGTAAATGTTATCAATAGCACCAAATAAAGTCCATGCCACTGTTCCTTTAAAGGCTCCGTTTGCCAATTTCGAACATACGCTTGGTCTCCTGGTTGATTCTCCAACGGCAAAGGGCGATTCCAGATGATCGCGGCACGTAAGGCTGTGAGTAATCTGCTTAAAGAAATTATATAACTATAAACATCTTGATCTCCTTGGAGGTGTAAATCTGCACTTCCCATTCCCTTCGTTGGTGCAGTATATGGCTTACCGTACAGAATTTCATAGGGACTTACAGACAACCCTTCTCTAGGTTTTATACGAATTCTCAATAAAGCAAGGGGCAATGCCTGTGGCCATTGGATTTGAGCTTCCTGGCATATCTTTTTAATTTGTCCTTTTAATGTTTGATTCTTCCTTTCTACCTTTCCACTAGATTGTGGCCTCCACGGTGTATGTAAATCCCAGCTAATTCCAAGCATTTCACTAATTTCCTGTACTATTTTAGCTATAAAGTGTGGGCCTCGATCTGAAGAAATTCCTAAAGGTACCCCAAATCTAGGTATGATCTCTTTTAACAAAGTTTTTACTACTTCTCTAGCTTGATTCGTTCTACAGGGAAATGCTTCTAGCCACCCTGAAAAGGTACATACGTATACCAATAAATACTGAAACCCTTTTGATTTAGGTAATTCTGCAAAATCCACTTGCCAATAGTCACCTGGTTCTATTCCCACTTTCAAAGTTCCCATTTGAATTTGTTTTCGTATTACCGGATTATTCTTTAAACATACTGGACACTTCGCATTCACCCCTTTTGCTATTGTTAACATTTGTGCAGATATAATGCTCCGCTTTAAAAACTGCACCAATGCTTCTGCTCCCCAATGGCATTTATTATGTTCAGTTTGTATTATTCGTTTCATAATTGTAGCAGGCACTACTACTTGTCCATTACCTGTTACATACCATCCATGTGAATTCTTCTGTGCCTTTACCAAATCGGCTAATTTTTCATCTTCTTGGGTATAAAAGGGATTTACAGAGAGATGAGCAGTAATCGGGCTTACCTTAGTAGGTATTAGAGCTAATTCAGTCCATACTTGCCGTGCAGCAATTTTGGCTGCCTGGTCTGCCTTCATGTTTCCTTGTGCCACATCGCTGTCATCCCTCTGATGTCCTCGACAATGCATTACAGCCACTTGCTGAGGTAGTACCACAGCCTCTAATAACTGTAAGATCTCGGTTCGATATTTAATAATACTACCTTGAGCCGTCAACAATCCTCTTTCCTTCCATAAAGCTCCATGTATATGTATTATTCCAAAAGCGTATTTAGAATCTGCCCAAATATTCACCCTCTTATCCGTACTCGGTATTAAAGCCCGAATTAGAGCGACCAGTTCTGCCTTTTGCGCTGACGTTCCTGGCATTAATGCCTTTGCTTCAATTACTTCAAGCTTAGTAACCACAGCATATCCAGAATATCGCGTTCCATTCTCAACAAAGCTGCTACCGTCTGTAAATAATGTCCAGTCAGGATTTACAAGGGGAATATCTTTCAGATCTACCCTACTGGCGTAAGTTTGTTCGATCACCTCAATACAATCATGTTCCAGCTCGCCTTCCTCTATTTTGCTACCTAAAAATTCAGCGGGATTCAAACATGTTGTTATCTTTAAAAATATATCATCCTGTTCTCTCAATATTGCCTGATATTTCAACATTCTACTGGATGACAACCAATGACCCCCCTTTTGTTCCAAAACTGCAATCACCATGTGGGGCACAAATACTTCCATTTTTGTTCCCAATGTCAATTTTCTAGCTTCTTGGACTAACATTACAGTAGCAGCCACTGCTCGGAGGCAAGAAGGCCATCCGGCACTTACCATATCCAACTGCTTGGAAAAATAGCCCACCGGTCTCTTCCATGATCCAATTTGTTGAGTTAAAACTCCAAGCGCTAGTCGTTGCCGCTCATGTACAAAGAGTTGAAATGTTTTTGTCAAATCAGGCAATCCTAATGCTGGGGCTTCTTGCAGAGCCTGTTTTAAGTCTTGAAAAGCCCTTTTACACTCTAAACTCCAAACTAATTGTGGCTCTTTTAAAGCTGCATACAGTGGTTTGGCTAACAGTCCATAATTCAAAATCCAGAGTCTGCACCACCCTGTCATTCCTAGAAAAGTTCGTAACTCGTGCAAATTTCTAGGTTCAGGGATGGCACAAATCGCTTGTATTCTATTCACCCCCAACCGTCTTTGTCCTTGGGAAATTTCACATCCCAGATATATCACTTTTTCCCGGGCAATTTGGGCTTTTTCCTTAGAAACTCGATAACCGCTCTGTCCCAGTAAATTTAATCACGCAACTGTAACAGTAATGCAGTTTTCATACCTTTCTGTCGCCACGAAAATGTCATCCACATATTGCAACAATAAGTATGCTTTTGATGGTAATTGAAAATATCCTTGCTCCTTCCAATCCTCCAGTTCTCGTGCCAGCTGATTCCCAAATATTGTAGGACTGTTTTTGAAGCCTTGTGGTAACCTGGTCCAGGTCAGCTGTCGTTTTCGTCCTGTATCCGGATTTTCCCATTCAAACGCAAATAATTTCCTACTTTGTAATGCCAATGGGATGCAGAAGAAAGCATCTTTTAAATCAATTACAGAAAAGTATCTAAATTGTTCTGCCACAGATGTTAACAATGTATAAG
Organism: Apteryx mantelli; assembly: GCF_036417845.1. Lineage (NCBI taxonomy): Eukaryota > Metazoa > Chordata > Aves > Apterygiformes > Apterygidae > Apteryx > Apteryx mantelli. The sequence goes on from NW_027118475.1 coordinate 66,973, forward strand.
GATTTGCTACTACTGGATGTATATCTTTAACTATTTCGTTTACAGCTCTTAAATCTTGAACTAACCTATAATCTCCGTTAGGTTTTCTTATAGGAAATATTGGTGTATTATATTCAGATTCACATTCTTCTAACACATTGTGCATCAAAAATTTTGCAATTAATGGTGCTACCCCTTTCCTAGCTTCTAACTGTATAGGATATTGTCTAACTCTTACCGGTTGGACACCTTCTTTCAATTCTACTAGGACAGGTTTTGCTGCTTTCGCTAATCCCGGTACTTGTGTCTCCCATACCCATGGTACTACAGCGTTTTCTACCTCTATTGGTATTGTTGTATTAGCTATTTCTTTTACTATAAATATTCTAGCTATTTCTTCCTCAGGTATCTGCAACTTAGCTTTTCCATTTTCAAATATTATTTTAGCATTAAATCTTGACAATAAATCTCGTCCTAACAAAGATGTAGGACAATCCGGTACATAGAGAAATTCATGATCTAATTCTTTACCCCTAAAATTTAGATGCAATGGCCGCAGAAAGGGCCGTTGCTCTGTTTTTCCTGTAGCTCCTACCACAGTTATCATCGTATCTCCTATCTTTCCTAAACAAGTATTTAAAACAGAATAAGTTGCCCCAGTATCTACCAATAATTGTTTCTCTTCCCCATCAATTTCTGTTGTCACTTTTAATCCATCACTTAGTCAGCTACTATGTTGCCCCAAATGTCCTAACATCATTGTTTCTGCCATTGGTGTTCCTCCTACTGAAGTCTGCTGGGCCAAATTCATTTTCACTGGGCACTCATTTTTCCAATGTCCCTGTTGTCTGCAAAACGCACACTGATTTATCCCTAGCTGATTTTGAGGTATTCCCCGCATGCCTCCTACCCTGTATCCTCCTCGACCTCGTCCTCTACTTCTGCCTCTTATTCCTTGATTTACTCGTTGTAACATTGCTAATAATCCTGCCTGATTTCTCTTTGTGGGTTTTTTTTTTTTCCTATTATTGTACACTTTCCAGCTGATTGCTTCCAAATTACTAAATCTCCTGGGGAAAAAGGAACTTTCCCATATACTTTATCAGTCCCCGAAATTGCCTCTCGTAAAGGGGCTAATAATACTTTACTGTTTTGCTCTTGTTCCTTCCTCCCTTGTCTTGTTCTCTGTGCAATTGGGGTTCGTTGCGCTTGTCTTGGGCATGATGAATGCCCTGGCGAACCCTTCGGTGTTAACTTAATCTGGATCGCTCCAGTATTAATTGATTCTGACGGTTTTACCGCCTTAATACTATCAGTATCACTATCGTCCCCTGCATCTATATCGGACATCACAGGGGCCGTCGGTGATGCTAAAAGTGATACCTCCTCTGGCTCTCTTATTGAATTTTGTATTGCCAAACAAGTCATACGCTTCTTATTACCTACACATCCTTCACGTTTTGTTTTATCTTTTTTTCGGGATGTACCAACAACATTCCACATTCTCTCTGCATATCTGGATGATTACGTATATCATAAAATAGATCAACATATGGTACTTCATCCCATTTTTCAAGTTCTTAACAATATCTCATTAATGGACCTATAACACCCGGATCTAAACTTCCGTGTTCAGGCCACCGGGGTCCATCATACTCATATTGTGGCCACCAATTCGTACAATAATCTATAAATCGACTTTTACTCATACTCTGAAAATATCCCGCACTTTTCCAATGCTTTAATAAACATCCTAACGGAGAATTATCCGGTATTACCATGGTCTTACACACTCACTCCACACACACACACTAAATCTACGGGGTAGAAAACGGAAAGATAGCCTCTGATGGGAAACAAAAGACCAAACCAAACTCACGAGACAGCCACGTATGTCCGTGAGTGCTGGACCTGCGGGGCTTTCGCTCCGTCTGACGGCCAGCGCCTAGGCTTCCACAGACCAGACCTCGAGCTCGTTAGCCCAACCTTGCGTGAATCGCCGTCATGTCTTATTAGGCAGGCACCCGACCAAATATTACAATAAAGCACCTTCGGGCTTACCACTTTGGGACGTCAGCAGCAGCGCAGAGCGGGCGCAGCCGATGGCTCCCCGAGAATTCCTCGGTGCCGGCACGGAGCAAAATCGGAAAGCGAACCGTCAACACTACTCCCGAAGTCCCATCTGGGTCGCCAGAAAACTGTTGCCCGTAAAGAAACACATAACTACGAAAGCAGTTATATGCGGTGCTTTATTCAGGGCCCGGGGTCTCAGGGACTCATGTCCAAAGCTGAGAATCCCAAATCCCCGTTTAACTTGGTTAATATTTATAGTGTTCGGTTACGTAACATAATCAACAGAATTGCTAAGCTACATGATTGTTTCCCATTTATAGTTTCTTCAGTTACTGTTGCCAAGATTTGCTTATCATTTACCTAGTTCATCAGATTGTGCTGTACCCAGTTCATCAGATTGTACTGTACCCACTTCATCAGATTGTACTGTACCCAACACCTGCAATTATACCTTCATCTTGTCTACCAAGTATAACCTATTCTAATCAATATAATGTAACAATTCCCCCCTTTGAAAATACTTCAAGTCTTCCAGACTGCAAGGATTTTCATCATCAGTTCCGCAGATTTCCATATTCTTTGGACCGTCTCAAACTGGTGATTGTAGCTGCAATGAATTATTTCCAATGTCTTCATATCTCGGGGGAAGTTCATGATTCTTCCTGGTAACAGCTTTTAAAATTTTCCCCAAGTGTTGCCGTTCCTTATTAACAATATTTTGAATCAAACGCAACACTCCCATAATAGCTAACATAATAATTATAATTATTATACACCATTGAATTAAAGATGCTACCCAACCAGAGATGTTCAATCCAAATGACTTTGCTAAAGCAGCCACCCAATTATGGGCACTTTCTTCTCTTTCTTCCTCAGTTGCACGTTCAATTTGCGTTAGCTGAGACAAATCACGTTCTACCGCGGCTGTAACATTCGGAATATGTACACAACAATGATCAATCTTATCTCGTAAATAACCACATACTCCATGTTCTTTTAGCAACAGCATATCTAATGCCATTCTATTTTGCAGGGTCATTTTTGTGGTTGCCTGTAATTGTAAGTTTATTTCCTTAAATCCTTCTTTAGTCACTCTTGCTAGCCTTTCCGTTTGTCCTAACAACCGGTACAACATTTCTCTATTCCGATAAGTACTAATTGGAGCAAACAATGATTCTAAAGCCCAACCTAACTTCACACCGGATGATGGTTCTTGCCAATCATCATCATCCTTTATTTCTCTCTTCATTATCCATAAATTTTCTAATCTACCCTTAAACGGCGCTTTCTTCCAAATTGGGCAGAGAGTTGGTAACCCTAAAGTTATTTCAGTCACCAACCCATCCAAGGGGAGGTGAGTCGTCCATTGTCCATCACTGGTAACCCAAACTAAATTTCCTGTGCTCCTGATCGTAGTTCTACAATCTATTCTCACTCCGAATTGTATTACAGGTTCACTCATTGAGTATTTAATTCCTCTACAGGCACAACCTGTCCTTAATGCAAGGACCACAGGTGGAAAGGTAACTTCACTTTCGGGGTGTCACAAGTGTATACTTTTGTACAGTTCTAGACTGGGTGTTTTTCAGCTAACTTTCTTTTGCATTGGATTTTCTTGTGTTTCCTGTTGTGGCGCCTGGATTATTTGTATTGGTTGCATTTCGTCTTTTTCCAAATCTTTTAACTCTCTCCTGGCTCTGTTTCTTTTCTGCATAGGTTCTGATTTTGCAGTAACCTCTAATGCCCTTTTTCCATAATCAAAACTCTCTTTAATCCAAACAATACAGGTGTAGTTTCCTACATCTGTCTTACTTACATTTCGCAATGATAAAATCATAGTACCCCTTCGTGTATCACTATCCCATCGGACTGTAAACCCAGTTGACAATTTGGACTCATTCTTCTGCCAATAGCAACTAATGTCTTGGATTGAACTTCTCATATCTCCAACAAAATCACAAGTCAAATTTACATCCATTCGTTCTTCTATATGTACAGTAGCATATGTATGTATTATTTGAGCGAAACCATTACTTAATCCTACCCAGCATAGTATTACCAAGATGTAAATCTCAGTTTTGTAGGAGTGATCATTTTTACCCCCCATTGTGATGGTACCTTCTTCACTCTGGTATAATGAATCCAATTATCAATTCCTGCTACTTTCACAGCGGTAAATGTTATCAATAGCACCAAATAAAGTCCATGCCACTGTTCCTTTAAAGGCTCCGTTTGCCAATTTCGAACATACGCTTGGTCTCCTGGTTGATTCTCCAACGGCAAAGGGCGATTCCAGATGATCGCGGCACGTAAGGCTGTGAGTAATCTGCTTAAAGAAATTATATAACTATAAACATCTTGATCTCCTTGGAGGTGTAAATCTGCACTTCCCATTCCCTTCGTTGGTGCAGTATATGGCTTACCGTACAGAATTTCATAGGGACTTACAGACAACCCTTCTCTAGGTTTTATACGAATTCTCAATAAAGCAAGGGGCAATGCCTGTGGCCATTGGATTTGAGCTTCCTGGCATATCTTTTTAATTTGTCCTTTTAATGTTTGATTCTTCCTTTCTACCTTTCCACTAGATTGTGGCCTCCACGGTGTATGTAAATCCCAGCTAATTCCAAGCATTTCACTAATTTCCTGTACTATTTTAGCTATAAAGTGTGGGCCTCGATCTGAAGAAATTCCTAAAGGTACCCCAAATCTAGGTATGATCTCTTTTAACAAAGTTTTTACTACTTCTCTAGCTTGATTCGTTCTACAGGGAAATGCTTCTAGCCACCCTGAAAAGGTACATACGTATACCAATAAATACTTAAACCCTTTTGATTTAGGTAATTCTGCAAAATCCACTTGCCAATAGTCACCTGGTTCTATTCCCACTTTCAAAGTTCCCATTTGAATTTGTTTTCGTATTACCGGATTATTCTTTAAACATACTGGACACTTCGCATTCACCCCTTTTGCTATTGTTAACATTTGTGCAGATATAATGCTCCGCTTTAAAAACTGCACCAATGCTTCTGCTCCCCAATGGCCTTTATTATGTTCAGTTTGTATTATTCGTTTCATAATTGTAGCAGGCACTACTACTTGTCCATTACCTGTTACATACCATCCATGTGAATTCTTCTGTGCCTTTACCAAATCGGCTAATTTTTCATCTTCTTGGGTATAAAAGGGATTTACAGAGAGATGAGCAGTAATCGGGCTTACCTTAGTAGGTATTAGAGCTAATTCAGTCCATACTTGCCGTGCAGCAATTTTGGCTGCCTGGTCTGCCTTCATGTTTCCTTGTGCCACATCGCTGTCATCCCTCTGATGTCCTCGACAATGCATTACAGCCACTTGCTGAGGTAGTACCACAGCCTCTAATAACTGTAAGATCTCGGTTCGATATTTAATAATACTACCTTGAGCCGTCAACAATCCTCTTTCCTTCCATAAAGCTCCATGTATATGTATTATTCCAAAAGCGTATTTAGAATCTGCCCAAACATTCACCCTCTTATCCGTACTCGGTATTAAAGCCCGAATTAGAGCGACCAGTTCTGCCTTTTGCGCTGACGTTCCTGGCATTAATGCCTTTGCTTCAATTACTTCAAGCTTAGTAACCACAGCATATCCAGAATATCGCGTTCCATTCTCAACAAAGCTGCTACCGTCTGTAAATAATGTCCAGTCAGGATTTACAAGGGGAATATCTTTCAGATCTACCCTACTGGCGTAAGTTTGTTCGATCACCTCAATACAATCATGTTCCAGCTCGCCTTCCTCTATTTTGCTACCTAAAAATTCAGCGGGATTCAAACATGTTGTTATCTTTAAAAATATATCATCCTGTTCTCTCAATATTGCTTGATATTTCAACATTCTACTGGATGACAACCAATGACCCCCCTTTTGTTCCAAAACTGCAATCACCATGTGGGGCACAAATACTTCCATTTTTGTTCCCAATGTCAATTTTCTAGCTTCTTGGACTAACATTACAGTAGCAGCCACTGCTCGGAGGCAAGAAGGCCATCCGGCACTTACCATATCCAACTGCTTGGAAAAATAGCCCACCGGTCTCTTCCATGATCCAATTTGTTGAGTTAAAACTCCAAGCGCTAGTCGTTGCCGCTCATGTACAAAGAGTTGAAATGTTTTTGTCAAATCAGGCAATCCTAATGCTGGGGCTTCTTGCAGAGCCTGTTTTAAGTCTTGAAAAGCCCTTTTACACTCTAAACTCCAAACTAATTGTGGCTCTTTTAAAGCTGCATACAGTGGTTTGGCTAACAGTCCATAATTCAAAATCCAGAGTCTGCACCACCCTGTCATTCCTAGAAAAGTTCGTAACTCGTGCAAATTTCTAGGTTCAGGGATGGCACAAATCGCTTGTATTCTATTCACCCCCAACCGTCTTTGTCCTTGGGAAATTTCACATCCCAGATATATCACTTTTTCCCGGGCAATTTGGGCTTTTTCCTTAGAAACTCGATAACCGCTCTGTCCCAGTAAATTTAATCACGCAACTGTAACAGTAATGCAGTTTTCATACCTTTCTGTCGCCACGAAAATGTCATCCACATATTGCAACAATAAGTATGCTTTTGATGGTAATTGAAAATATCCTTGCTCCTTCCAATCCTCCAGTTCTCGTGCCAGCTGATTCCCAAATATTGTAGGACTGTTTTTGAAGCCTTGTGGTAACCTGGTCCAGGTCAGCTGTCGTTTTCGTCCTGTATCCGGATTTTCCCATTCAAACGCAAATAATTTCCTACTTTGTAATGCCAATGGGATGCAGAAGAAAGCATCTTTTAAATCAATTACAGAAAAGTATCTAAATTGTTCTGCCACAGATGTTAACAATGTATAAGGATTTGCTACTACTGGATGTATATCTTTAACTATTTCGTTTACAGCTCTTAAATCTTGAACTAACCTATAATCTCCGTTAGGTTTTCTTATAGGAAATATTGGTGTATTATATTCAGATTCACATTCTTCTAACACATTGTGCATCAAAAATTTTGCAATTAATGGTGCTACCCCTTTCCTAGCTTCTAACTGTATAGGATATTGTCTAACTCTTACCGGTTGGACACCTTCTTTCAATTCTACTAGGACAGGTTTTGCTGCTTTCGCTAATCCCGGTACTTGTGTCTCCCATACCCATGGTACTACAGCGTTTTCTACCTCTATTGGTATTGTTGTATTAGCTATTTCTTTTACTATAAATATTCTAGCTATTTCTTCCTCAGGTATCTGCAACTTAGCTTTTCCATTTTCAAATATTATTTTAGCATTAAATCTTGACAATAAATCTCGTCCTAACAAAGATGTAGGACAATCCGGTACATAGAGAAATTCATGATCTAATTCTTTACCCCTAAAATTTAGATGCAATGGCCGCAGAAAGGGCCGTTGCTCTGTTTTTCCTGTAGCTCCTACCACAGTTATCATCGTATCTCCTATCTTTCCTAAACAAGTATTTAAAACAGAATAAGTTGCCCCAGTATCTACCAATAATTGTTTCTCTTCCCCATCAATTTCTGTTGTCACTTTTAATCCATCACTTAGTCAGCTACTATGTTGCCCCAAATGTCCTAACATCATTGTTTCTGCCATTGGTGTTCCTCCTACTGAAGTCTGCTGGGCCAAATTCATTTTCACTGGGCACTCATTTTTCCAATGTCCCTGTTGTCTGCAAAACGCACACTGATTTATCCCTAGCTGATTTTGAGGTATTCCCCGCATGCCTCCTACCCTGTATCCTCCTCGACCTCGTCCTCTACTTCTGCCTCTTATTCCTTGATTTACTCGTTGTAACATTGCTAATAATCCTGCCTGATTTCTCTTTGTGGGTTTTTTTTTTTTCCTATTATTGTACACTTTCCAGCTGATTGCTTCCAAATTACTAAATCTCCTGGGGAAAAAGGAACTTTCCCATATACTTTATCAGTCCCCGAAATTGCCTCTCGTAAAGGGGCTAATAATACTTTACTGTTTTGCTCTTGTTCCTTCCTCCCTTGTCTTGTTCTCTGTGCAATTGGGGTTCGTTGCGCTTGTCTTGGGCATGATGAATGCCCTGGCGAACCCTTCGGTGTTAACTTAATCTGGATCGCTCCAGTATTAATTGATTCTGACGGTTTTACCGCCTTAATACTATCAGTATCACTATCGTCCCCTGCATCTATATCGGACATCACAGGGGCCGTCGGTGATGCTAAAAGTGATACCTCCTCTGGCTCTCTTATTGAATTTTGTATTGCCAAACAAGTCATACGCTTCTTATTACCTACACATCCTTCACGTTTTGTTTTATCTTTTTTTCGGGATGTACCAACAACATTCCACATTCTCTCTGCATATCTGGATGATTACGTATATCATAAAATAGATCAACATATGGTACTTCATCCCATTTTTCAAGTTCTTAACAATATCTCATTAATGGACCTATAACACCCGGATCTAAACTTCCGTGTTCAGGCCACCGGGGTCCATCATACTCATATTGTGGCCACCAATTCGTACAATAATCTATAAATCGACTTTTACTCATACTCTGAAAATATCCCGCACTTTTCCAATGCTTTAATAAACATCCTAACGGAGAATTATCCGGTATTACCATGGTCTTACACACTCACTCCACACACACACACTAAATCTACGGGGTAGAAAACGGAAAGATAGCCTCTGATGGGAAACAAAAGACCAAACCAAACTCACGAGACAGCCACGTATGTCCGTGAGTGCTGGACCTGCGGGGCTTTCGCTCCGTCTGACGGCCAGCGCCTAGGCTTCCACAGACCAGACCTCGAGCTCGTTAGCCCAACCTTGCGTGAATCGCCGTCACGTCTTATTAGGCAGGCACCCGACCAAATATTACAATAAAGCACCTTCGGGCTTACCACTTTGGGACGTCAGGAGCAGCGCAGAGCGGGCGCAGCCGATGGCTCCCCGAGAATTCCTCGGTGCCGGCACGGAGCAAAATCGGAAAGCGAACCGTCAACACTACTCCCGAAGTCCCATCTGGGTCGCCAGAAAACTGTTGCCCGTAAAGAAACACATAACTACGAAAGCAGTTATATGCGGTGCTTTATTCAGGGCCCGGGGTCTCAGGGACTCATGTCCAAAGCTGAGAATCCCAAATCCCCGTTTAACTTGGTTAATATTTATAGTGTTCGGTTACGTAACATAATCAACAGAATTGCTAAGCTACATGATTGTTTCCCATTTATAGTTTCTTCAGTTACTGTTGCCAAGATTTGCTTATCATTTACCTAGTTCATCAGATTGTGCTGTACCCAGTTCATCAGATTGTACTGTACCCACTTCATCAGATTGTACTGTACCCACTTCATCAGATTGTACTGTACCCAACACCTGCAATTATACCTTCATCTTGTCTACCAAGTATAACCTATTCTAATCAATATAATGTAACAATTCCCCCCTTTGAAAATACTTCAAGTCTTCCAGACTGCAAGGATTTTCATCATCAGTTCCGCAGATTTCCATATTCTTTGGACCGTCTCAAACTGGTGATTGTAGCTGCAATGAATTATTTCCAATGTCTTCATATCTCGGGGGAAGTTCATGATTCTTCCTGGTAACAGCTTTTAAAATTTTCCCCAAGTGTTGCCGTTCCTTATTAACAATATTTTGAATCAAACGCAACACTCCCATAATAGCTAACATAATAATTATAATTATTATACACCATTGAATTAAAGATGCTACCCAACCAGAGATGTTCAATCCAAATGACTTTGCTAAAGCAGCCACCCAATTATGGGCACTTTCTTCTCTTTCTTCCTCAGTTGCACGTTCAATTTGCGTTAGCTGAGACAAATCACGTTCTACCGCGGCTGTAACATTCGGAATATGTACACAACAATGATCAATCTTATCTCGTAAATAACCACATACTCCATGTTCTTTTAGCAACAGCATATCTAATGCCATTCTATTTTGCAGGGTCATTTTTGTGGTTGCCTGTAATTGTAAGTTTATTTCCTTAAATCCTTCTTTAGTCACTCTTGCTAGCCTTTCCGTTTGTCCTAACAACCGGTACAACATTTCTCTATTCCGATAAGTACTAATTGGAGCAAACAATGATTCTAAAGCCCAACCTAACTTCACACCGGATGATGGTTCTTGCCAATCATCATCATCCTTTATTTCTCTCTTCATTATCCATAAATTTTCTAATCTACCCTTAAACGGCGCTTTCTTCCAAATTGGGCAGAGAGTTGGTAACCCTAAAGTTATTTCAGTCACCAACCCATCCAAGGGGAGGTGAGTCGTCCATTGTCCATCACTGGTAACCCAAACTAAATTTCCTGTGCTCCTGATCGTAGTTCTACAATCTATTCTCACTCCGAATTGTATTACAGGTTCACTCATTGAGTATTTAATTCCTCTACAGGCACAACCTGTCCTTAATGCAAGGACCACAGGTGGAAAGGTAACTTCACTTTCGGGGTGTCACAAGTGTATACTTTTGTACAGTTCTAGACTGGGTGTTTTTCAGCTAACTTTCTTTTGCATTGGATTTTCTTGTGTTTCCTGTTGTGGCGCCTGGATTATTTGTATTGGTTGCATTTCGTCTTTTTCCAAATCTTTTAACTCTCTCCTGGCTCTGTTTCTTTTCTGCATAGGTTCTGATTTTGCAGTAACCTCTAATGCCCTTTTTCCATAATCAAAACTCTCTTTAATCCAAACAATACAGGTGTAGTTTCCTACATCTGTCTTACTTACATTTCGCAATGATAAAATCATAGTACCCCTTCGTGTATCACTATCCCATCGGACTGTAAACCCAGTTGACAATTTGGACTCATTCTTCTGCCAATAGCAACTAATGTCTTGGATTGAACTTCTCATATCTCCAACAAAATCACAAGTCAAATTTACATCCATTCGTTCTTCTATATGTACAGTAGCATATGTATGTATTATTTGAGCGAAACCATTACTTAATCCTACCCAGCATAGTATTACCAAGATGTAAATCTCAGTTTTGTAGGAGTGATCATTTTTACCCCCCATTGTGATGGTACCTTCTTCACTCTGGTATAATGAATCCAATTATCAATTCCTGCTACTTTCACAGCGGTAAATGTTATCAATAGCACCAAATAAAGTCCATGCCACTGTTCCTTTAAAGGCTCCGTTTGCCAATTTCGAACATACGCTTGGTCTCCTGGTTGATTCTCCAACGGCAAAGGGCGATTCCAGATGATCGCGGCACGTAAGGCTGTGAGTAATCTGCTTAAAGAAATTATATAACTATAAACATCTTGATCTCCTTGGAGGTGTAAATCTGCACTTCCCATTCCCTTCGTTGGTGCAGTATATGGCTTACCGTACAGAATTTCATAGGGACTTACAGACAACCCTTCTCTAGGTTTTATACGAATTCTCAATAAAGCAAGGGGCAATGCCTGTGGCCATTGGATTTGAGCTTCCTGGCATATCTTTTTAATTTGTCCTTTTAATGTTTGATTCTTCCTTTCTACCTTTCCACTAGATTGTGGCCTCCACGGTGTATGTAAATCCCAGCTAATTCCAAGCATTTCACTAATTTCCTGTACTATTTTAGCTATAAAGTGTGGGCCTCGATCTGAAGAAATTCCTAAAGGTACCCCAAATCTAGGTATGATCTCTTTTAACAAAGTTTTTACTACTTCTCTAGCTTGATTCGTTCTACAGGGAAATGCTTCTAGCCACCCTGAAAAGGTACATACGTATACCAATAAATACTTAAACCCTTTTGATTTAGGTAATTCTGCAAAATCCACTTGCCAATAGTCACCTGGTTCTATTCCCACTTTCAAAGTTCCCATTTGAATTTGTTTTCGTATTACCGGATTATTCTTTAAACATACTGGACACTTCGCATTCACCCCTTTTGCTATTGTTAACATTTGTGCAGATATAATGCTCCGCTTTAAAAACTGCACCAATGCTTCTGCTCCCCAATGGCATTTATTATGTTCAGTTTGTATTATTCGTTTCATAATTGTAGCAGGCACTACTACTTGTCCATTACCTGTTACATACCATCCATGTGAATTCTTCTGTGCCTTTACCAAATCGGCTAATTTTTCATCTTCTTGGGTATAAAAGGGATTTACAGAGAGATGAGCAGTAATCGGGCTTACCTTAGTAGGTATTAGAGCTAATTCAGTCCATACTTGCCGTGCAGCAATTTTGGCTGCCTGGTCTGCCTTCATGTTTCCTTGTGCCACATCGCTGTCATCCCTCTGATGTCCTCGACAATGCATTACAGCCACTTGCTGAGGTAGTACCACAGCCTCTAATAACTGTAAGATCTCGGTTCGATATTTAATAATACTACCTTGAGCCGTCAACAATCCTCTTTCCTTCCATAAAGCTCCATGTATATGTATTATTCCAAAAGCGTATTTAGAATCTGTCCAAATATTCACTCTCTTATCCGTACTCGGTATTAAAGCCCGAATTAGAGCGACCAGTTCTGCCTTTTGCGCTGACGTTCCTGGCATTAATGCCTTTGCTTCAATTACTTCAAGCTTAGTAACCACAGCATATCCAGAATATCGTGTTCCATTCTCAACAAAGCTGCTACCGTCTGTAAATAATGTCCAATCAGGATTTACAAGGGGAATATCTTTCAGATCTACCCTACTGGCGTAAGTTTGTTCGATCACCTCAATACAATCATGTTCCAGCTCGCCTTCCTCTATTTTGCTACCTAAAAATTCAGCGGGATTCAAACATGTTGTTATCTTTAAAAATATATCATCCTGTTCTCTCAATATTGCTTGATATTTCAACATTCTACTGGATGACAACCAATGACCCCCCTTTTGTTCCAAAACTGCAATCACCATGTGGGGCACAAATACTTCCATTTTTGTTCCCAATGTCAATTTTCTAGCTTCTTGGACTAACGTTACAGTAGCAGCCACTGCTCGGAGGCAAGAAGGCCATCCGGCACTTACCATATCCAACTGCTTGGAAAAATAGCCCACCGGTCTCTTCCATGATCCAATTCGTTGAGTTAAAACTCCAAGCGCTAGTCGTTGCCGCTCATGTACAAAGAGTTGAAATGTTTTTGTCAAATCAGGCAATCCTAATGCTGGGGCTTCTTGCAGAGCCTGTTTTAAGTCTTGAAAAGCCCTTTTACACTCTAAACTCCAAACTAATTGTGGCTCTTTTAAAGCTGCATACAGTGGTTTGGCTAACAGTCCATAATTCAAAATCCAGAGTCTGCACCACCCTGTCATTCCTAGAAAAGTTCGTAACTCGTGCAAATTTCTAGGTTCAGGGATGGCACAAATCGCTTGTATTCTATTCACCCCCAACCGTCTTTGTCCTTGGGAAATTTCACATCCCAGATATATCACTTTTTCCCGGGCAATTTGGGCTTTTTCCTTAGAAACTCGATAACCGCTCTGTCCCAGTAAATTTAATCACGCAACTGTAACAGTAATGCAGTTTTCATACCTTTCTGTCGCCACGAAAATGTCATCCACATATTGCAACAATAAGTATGCTTTTGATGGTAATTGAAAATATCCTTGCTCCTTCCAATCCTCCAGTTCTCGTGCCAGCTGATTCCCAAATATTGTAGGACTGTTTTTGAAGCCTTGTGGTAACCTGGTCCAGGTCAGCTGTCGTTTTCGTCCTGTATCCGGATTTTCCCATTCAAACGCAAATAATTTCCTACTTTGTAATGCCAATGGGATGCAGAAGAAAGCATCTTTTAAATCAATTACAGAAAAGTATCTAAATTGTTCTGCCACAGATGTTAACAATGTATAAGGATTTGCTACTACTGGATGTATATCTTTAACTATTTCGTTTACAGCTCTTAAATCTTGAACTAACCTATAATCTCCGTTAGGTTTTCTTATAGGAAATATTGGTGTATTATATTCAGATTCACATTCTTCTAACACATTGTGCATCAAAAATTTTGCAATTAATGGTGCTACCCCTTTCCTAGCTTCTAACTGTATAGGATATTGTCTAACTCTTACCGGTTGGACACCTTCTTTCAATTCTACTATGACAGGTTTTGCTGCTTTCGCTAATCCCGGTACTTGTGTCTCCCATACCCATGGTACTACAGCGTTTTCTACCTCTATTGGTATTGTTGTATTAGCTATTTCTTTTACTATAAATATTCTAGCTATTTCTTCCTCAGGTATCTGCAACTTAGCTTTTCCATTTTCAAATATTATTTTAGCATTAAATCTTGACAATAAATCTCGTCCTAACAAAGATGTAGGACAATCCGGTACATAGAGAAATTCATGATCTAATTCTTTACCCCTAAAATTTAGATGCAATGGCCGCAGAAAGGGCCGTTGCTCTGTTTTTCCTGTAGCTCCTACCACAGTTATCATCGTATCTCCTATCTTTCCTAAACAAGTATTTAAAACAGAATAAGTTGCCCCAGTATCTACCAATAATTGTTTCTCTTCCCCATCAATTTCTGTTGTCACTTTTAATCCATCACTTAGTCAGCTACTATGTTGCCCCAAATGTCCTAACATCATTGTTTCTGCCATTGGTGTTCCTCCTACTGAAGTCTGCTGGGCCAAATTCATTTTCACTGGGCACTCATTTTTCCAATGTCCCTGTTGTCTGCAAAACGCACACTGATTTATCCCTAGCTGATTTTGAGGTATTCCCCGCATGCCTCCTACCCTGTATCCTCCTCGACCTCGTCCTCTACTTCTGCCTCTTATTCCTTGATTTACTCGTTGTAACATTGCTAATAATCCTGCCTGATTTCTCTTTGTGGGTTTTTTTTTTTTTTTTTTTCCCTATTATTGTACACTTTCCAGCTGATTGCTTCCAAATTACTAAATCTCCTGGGGAAAAAGGAACTTTCCCATATACTTTATCAGTCCCCGAAATTGCCTCTCGTAAAGGGGCTAATAATACTTTACTGTTTTGCTCTTGTTCCTTCCTCCCTTGTCTTGTTCTCTGTGCAATTGGGGTTCGTTGCGCTTGTCTTGGGCATGATGAATGCCCTGGCGAACCCTTCGGTGTTAACTTAATCTGGATCGCTCCAGTATTAATTGATTCTGACGGTTTTACCGCCTTAATACTATCAGTATCACTATCGTCCCCTGCATCTATATCGGACATCACAGGGGCCGTCGGTGATGCTAAAAGTGATACCTCCTCTGGCTCTCTTATTGAATTTTGTATTGCCAAACAAGTCATACGCTTCTTATTACCTACACATCCTTCACATTTTGTTTTATCTTTTTTTCGGGATGTACCAACAACATTCCACATTCTCTCTGCATATCTGGATGATTACGTATATCATAAAATAGATCAACATATGGTACTTCATCCCATTTTTCAAGTTCTTAACAATATCTCATTAATGGACCTATAACACCCGGATCTAAACTTCCGTGTTCAGGCCACCGGGGTCCATCATACTCATATTGTGGCCACCAATTCGTACAATAATCTATAAATCGACTTTTACTCATACTCTGAAAATATCCCGCACTTTTCCAATGCTTTAATAAACATCCTAACGGAGAATTATCCGGTATTACCATGGTCTTACACACTCACTCCACACACACACACTAAATCTACAGGGTAGAAAACGGAAAGATAGCCTCTGATGGGAAACAAAAGACCAAACCAAACTCACGAGACAGCCACGTATGTCCGTGAGTGCTGGACCTGCGGGGCTTTCGCTCCGTCTGACGGCCAGCGCCTAGGCTTCCACAGACCAGACCTCGAGCTCGTTAGCCCAACCTTGCGTGAATCGCCGTCACGTCTTATTAGGCAGGCACCCGACCAAATATTACAATAAAGCACCTTCGGGCTTACCACTTTGGGACGTCAGGAGCAGCGCAGAGCGGGCGCAGCCGATGGCTCCCCGAGAATTCCTCGGTGCCGGCACGGAGCAAAATCGGAAAGCGAACCGTCAACACTACTCCCGAAGTCCCATCTGGGTCGCCAGAAAACTGTTGCCCGTAAAGAAACACATAACTACGAAAGCAGTTATATGCGGTGCTTTATTCAGGGCCCGGGGTCTCAGGGACTCATGTCCAAAGCTGAGAATCCCAAATCCCCGTTTAACTTGGTTAATATTTATAGTGTTCGGTTACGTAACATAATCAACAGAATTGCTAAGCTACATGATTGTTTCCCATTTATAGTTTCTTCAGTTACTGTTGCCAAGATTTGCTTATCATTTACCTAGTTCATCAGATTGTGCTGTACCCAGTTCATCAGATTGTACTGTACCCACTTCATCAGATTGTACTGTACCCAACACCTGCAATTATACCTTCATCTTGTCTACCAAGTATAACCTATTCTAATCAATATAATGTAACAATTCCCCCCTTTGAAAATACTTCAAGTCTTCCAGACTGCAAGGATTTTCATCATCAGTTCCGCAGATTTCCATATTCTTTGGACCGTCTCAAACTGGTGATTGTAGCTGCAATGAATTATTTCCAATGTCTTCATATCTCGGGGGAAGTTCATGATTCTTCCTGGTAACAGCTTTTAAAATTTTCCCCAAGTGTTGCCGTTCCTTATTAACAATATTTTGAATCAAACGCAACACTCCCATAATAGCTAACATAATAATTATAATTATTATACACCATTGAATTAAAGATGCTACCCAACCAGAGATGTTCAATCCAAATGACTTTGCTAAAGCAGCAACCCAATTATGGGCACTTTCTTCTCTTTCTTCCTCAGCTGCATGTTCAATTTGCGTTAGCTGAGACAAATCACGTTCTACCGCGGCTGTAACATTCGGAATATGTACACAACAATGATCAATCTTATCTCGTAAATAACCACATACTCCATGTTCTTTTAGCAACAGCATATCTAATGCCATTCTATTTTGCAGGGTCATTTTTGTGGTTGCCTGTAATTGTAAGTTTATTTCCTTAAATCCTTCTTTAGTCACTCTTGCTAGCCTTTCCGTTTGTCCTAACAACCGGTACAACATTTCTCTATTCCGATAAGTACTAATTGGAGCAAACAATGATTCTAAAGCCCAACCTAACTTCACACCGGATGATGGTTCTTGCCAATCATCATCATCCTTTATTTCTCTCTTCATTATCCATAAATTTTCTAATCTACCCTTAAATGGCGCTTTCTTCCAAATTGGGCAGAGAGTTGGTAACCCTAAAGTTATTTCAGTCACCAACCCATCCAAGGGGAGGTGAGTCGTCCATTGTCCATCACTGGTAACCCAAACTAAATTTCCTGTGCTCCTGATCGTAGTTCTACAATCTATTCCCACTCCGAATTGTATTACAGGTTCACTCATTGAGTATTTAATTCCTCTACAGGCACAACCTGTCCTTAATGCAAGGACCACAGGTGGAAAGGTAACTTCACTTTCGGGGTGTCACAAGTGTATACTTTTGTACAGTTCTAGACTGGGTGTTTTTCAGCTAACTTTCTTTTGCATTGGATTTTCTTGTGTTTCCTGTTGTGGCGCCTGGATTATTTGTATTGGTTGCATTTCGTCTTTTTCCAAATCTTTTAACTCTCTCCTGGCTCTGTTTCTTTTCTGCATAGGTTCTGATTTTGCAGTAACCTCTAATGCCCTTTTTCCATAATCAAAACTCTCTTTAATCCAAACAATACAGGTGTAGTTTCCTACATCTGTCTTACTTACATTTCGCAATGATAAAATCATAGTACCCCTTCGTGTATCACTATCCCATCGGATTGTAAACCCAGTTGACAATTTGGACTCATTCTTCTGCCAATAGCAACTAATGTCTTGGATTGAACTTCTCATATCTCCAACAAAATCACAAGTCAAATTTACATCCATTCGTTCTTCTATATGTACAGTAGCATACGTATGTATTATTTGAGCGAAACCATTACTTAATCCTACCCAGCATAGTATTACCAAGATGTAAATCTCAGTTTTGTAGGAGTGATCATTTTTACCCCCCATTGTGATGGTACCTTCTTCACTCTGGTATAATGAATCCAATTATCAATTCCTGCTACTTTCACACCGGTAAATGTTATCAATAGCACCAAATAAAGTCCATGCCACTGTTCCTTTAAAGGCTCCGTTTGCCAATTTCGAACATACGCTTGGTCTCCTGGTTGATTCTCCAACGGCAAAGGGCGATTCCAGATGATCGCGGCACGTAAGGCTGTGAGTAATCTGCTTAAAGAAATTATATAACTATAAACATCTTGATCTCCTTGGAGGTGTAAATCTGCACTTCCCATTCCCTTCGTTGGTGCAGTATATGGCTTACCGTACAGAATTTCATAGGGACTTACAGACAACCCTTCTCTAGGTTTTATACGAATTCTCAATAAAGCAAGGGGCAATGCCTGTGGCCATTGGATTTGAGCTTCCTGGCATATCTTTTTAATTTGTCCTTTTAATGTTTGATTCTTCCTTTCTACCTTTCCACTAGATTGTGGCCTCCATGGTGTATGTAAATCCCAGCTAATTCCAAGCATTTCACTAATTTCCTGTACTATTTTAGCTATAAAGTGTGGGCCTCGATCTGAAGAAATTCCTAAAGGTACCCCAAATCTAGGTATGATCTCTTTTAACAAAGTTTTTACTACTTCTCTAGCTTGATTCGTTCTACAGGGAAATGCTTCTAGCCACCCTGAAAAGGTACATACGTATACCAATAAATACTTAAACCCTTTTGATTTAGGTAATTCTGCAAAATCCACTTGCCAATAGTCACCTGGTTCTATTCCCACTTTCAAAGTTCCCATTTGAATTTGTTTTCGTATTACCGGATTATTCTTTAAACATACTGGACACTTCGCATTCACCCCTTTTGCTATTGTTAACATTTGTGCAGATATAATGCTCCGCTTTAAAAACTGCACCAATGCTTCTGCTCCCCAATGGCATTTATTATGTTCAGTTTGTATTATTCGTTTCATAATTGTAGCAGGCACTACTACTTGTCCATTACCTGTTACATACCATCCATGTGAATTCTTCTGTGCCTTTACCAAATCGGCTAATTTTTCATCTTCTTGGGTATAAAAGGGATTTACAGAGAGATGAGCAGTAATCGGGCTTACCTTAGTAGGTATTAGAGCTAATTCAGTCCATACTTGCCGTGCAGCAATTTTGGCTGCCTGGTCTGCCTTCATGTTTCCTTGTGCCACATCGCTGTCATCCCTCTGATGTCCTCGACAATGCATTACAGCCACTTGCTGAGGTAGTACCACAGCCTCTAATAACTGTAAGATCTCGGTTCGATATTTAATAATACTACCTTGAGCCGTCAACAATCCTCTTTCCTTCCATAAAGCTCCATGTATATGTATTATTCCAAAAGCGTATTTAGAATCTGCCCAAATATTCACCCTCTTATCCGTACTCGGTATTAAAGCCCGAATTAGAGCGACCAGTTCTGCCTTTTGCGCTGACGTTCCTGGCATTAATGCCTTTGCTTCAATTACTTCAAGCTTAGTAACCACAGCATATCCAGAATATCGCGTTCCATTCTCAACAAAGCTGCTACCGTCTGTAAATAATGTCCAGTCAGGATTTACAAGGGGAATATCTTTCAGATCTACCCTACTGGCGTAAGTTTGTTCGATCACCTCAATACAATCATGTTCCAGCTCGCCTTCCTCTATTTTGCTACCTAAAAATTCAGCGGGATTCAAACATGTTGTTATCTTTAAAAATATATCATCCTGTTCTCTCAATATTGCTTGATATTTCAACATTCTACTGGATGACAACCAATGACCCCCCTTTTGTTCCAAAACTGCAATCACCATGTGGGGCACAAATACTTCCATTTTTGTTCCCAATGTCAATTTTCTAGCTTCTTGGACTAACATTACAGTAGCAGCCACTGCTCGGAGGCAAGAAGGCCATCCGGCACTTACCATATCCAACTGCTTGGAAAAATAGCCCACCGGTCTCTTCCATGATCCAATTCGTTGAGTTAAAACTCCAAGCGCTAGTCGTTGCCGCTCATGTACAAAGAGTTGAAATGTTTTTGTCAAATCAGGCAATCCTAATGCTGGGGCTTCTTGCAGAGCCTGTTTTAAGTCTTGAAAAGCCCTTTTACACTCTAAACTCCAAACTAATTGTGGCTCTTTTAAAGCTGCATACAGTGGTTTGGCTAACAGTCCATAATTCAAAATCCAGAGTCTGCACCACCCTGTCATTCCTAGAAAAGTTCGTAACTCGTGCAAATTTCTAGGTTCAGGGATGGCACAAATCGCTTGTATTCTATTCACCCCCAACCGTCTTTGTCCTTGGGAAATTTCACATCCCAGATATATCACTTTTTCCCGGGCAATTTGGGCTTTTTCCTTAGAAACTTGATAACCGCTCTGTCCCAGTAAATTTAATCACGCAACTGTAACAGTAATGCAGTTTTCATACCTTTCTGTCGCCACGAAAATGTCATCCACATATTGCAACAATAAGTATGCTTTTGATGGTAATTGAAAATATCCTTGCTCCTTCCAATCCTCCAGTTCTCGTGCCAGCTGATTCCCAAATATTGTAGGACTGTTTTTGAAGCCTTGTGGTAACCTGGTCCAGGTCAGCTGTCGTTTTCGTCCTGTATCCGGATTTTCCCATTCAAACGCAAATAATTTCCTACTTTGTAATGCCAATGGGATGCAGAAGAAAGCATCTTTTAAATCAATTACAGAAAAGTATCTAAATTGTTCTGCCACAGATGTTAACAATGTATAAGGATTTGCTACTACTGGATGTATATCTTTAACTATTTCGTTTACAGCTCTTAAATCTTGAACTAACCTATAATCTCCGTTAGGTTTTCTTATAGGAAATATTGGTGTATTATATTCAGATTCACATTCTTCTAACACATTGTGCATCAAAAATTTTGCAATTAATGGTGCTACCCCTTTCCTAGCTTCTAACTGTATAGGATATTGTCTAACTCTTACCGGTTGGACACCTTCTTTCAATTCTACTAGGACAGGTTTTGCTGCTTTCGCTAATCCCGGTACTTGTGTCTCCCATACCCATGGTACTACAGCGTTTTCTACCTCTATTGGTATTGTTGTATTAGCTATTTCTTTTACTATAAATATTCTAGCTATTTCTTCCTCAGGTATCTGCAACTTAGCTTTTCCATTTTCAAATATTATTTTAGCATTAAATCTTGACAATAAATCTCGTCCTAACAAAGATGTAGGACAATCCGGTACATAGAGAAATTCATGATCTAATTCTTTACCCCTAAAATTTAGATGCAATGGCCGCAGAAAGGGCCGTTGCTCTGTTTTTCCTGTAGCTCCTACCACAGTTATCATCGTATCTCCTATCTTTCCTAAACAAGTATTTAAAACAGAATAAGTTGCCCCAGTATCTACCAATAATTGTTTCTCTTCCCCATCAATTTCTGTTGTCACTTTTAATCCATCACTTAGTCAGCTACTATGTTGCCCCAAATGTCCTAACATCATTGTTTCTGCCATTGGTGTTCCTCCTACTGAAGTCTGCTGGGCCAAATTCATTTTCACTGGGCACTCATTTTTCCAATGTCCCTGTTGTCTGCAAAACGCACACTGATTTATCCCTAGCTGATTTTGAGGTATTCCCCGCATGCCTCCTACCCTGTATCCTCCTCGACCTCGTCCTCTACTTCTGCCTCTTATTCCTTGATTTACTCGTTGTAACATTGCTAATAATCCTGCCTGATTTCTCTTTGTGGTTTTTTTTTTTTTTTTTCTCCCTATTATTGTACACTTTCCAGCTGATTGCTTCCAAATTACTAAATCTCCTGGGGAAAAAGGAACTTTCCCATATACTTTATCAGTCCCCGAAATTGCCTCTCGTAAAGGGGCTAATAATACTTTACTGTTTTGCTCTTGTTCCTTCCTCCCTTGTCTTGTTCTCTGTGCAATTGGGGTTCGTTGCGCTTGTCTTGGGCATGATGAATGCCCTGGCGAACCCTTCGGTGTTAACTTAATCTGGATCGCTCCAGTATTAATTGATTCTGACGGTTTTACCGCCTTAATACTATCAGTATCACTATCGTCCCCTGCATCTATATCGGACATCACAGGGGCCGTCGGTGATGCTAAAAGTGATACCTCCTCTGGCTCTCTTATTGAATTTTGTATTGCCAAACAAGTCATACACTTCTTATTACCTACACATCCTTCACATTTTGTTTTATCTTTTTTTCGGGATGTACCAACAACATTCCACATTCTCTCTGCATATCTGGATGATTACGTATATCATAAAATAGATCAACATATGGTACTTCATCCCATTTTTCAAGTTCTTAACAATATCTCATTAATGGACCTATAACACCCGGATCTAAACTTCCGTGTTCAGGCCACCGGGGTCCATCATACTCATATTGTGGCCACCAATTCGTACAATAATCTATAAATCGACTTTTACTCATACTCTGAAAATATCCCGCACTTTTCCAATGCTTTAATAAACATCCTAACGGAGAATTATCCGGTATTACCATGGTCTTACACACTCACTCCACACACACACACACACACACTAAATCTACGGGGTAGAAAACGGAAAGATAGCCTCTGATGGGAAACAAAAGACCAAACCAAACTCACGAGACAGCCACGTATGTCCGTGAGTGCTGGACCTGCGGGGCTTTCGCTCCGTCTGACGGCCAGCGCCTAGGCTTCCACAGACCAGACCTCGAGCTCGTTAGCCCAACCTTGCGTGAATCGCCGTCACGTCTTATTAGGCAGGCACCCGACCAAATATTACAATAAAGCACCTTCGGGCTTACCACTTTGGGACGTCAGGAGCAGCGCAGAGCGGGCGCAGCCGATGGCTCCCCGAGAATTCCTCGGTGCCGGCACGGAGCAAAATCGGAAAGCGAACCGTCAACACTACTCCCGAAGTCCCATCTGGGTCGCCAGAAAACTGTTGCCCGTAAAGAAACACATAACTACGAAAGCAGTTATATGCGGTGCTTTATTCGGGGCCCGGGGTCTCAGGGACTCATGTCCAAAGCTGAGAATCCCAAATCCCCGTTTAACTTGGTTAATATTTATAGTGTTCGGTTACGTAACATAATCAACAGAATTGCTAAGCTACATGATTGTTTCCCATTTATAGTTTCTTCAGTTACTGTTGCCAAGATTTGCTTATCATTTACCTAGTTCATCAGATTGTGCTGTACCCAGTTCATCAGATTGTACTGTACCCACTTCATCAGATTGTACTGTACCCAACACCTGCAATTATACCTTCATCTTGTCTACCAAGTATAACCTATTCTAATCAATATAATGTAACAATTCCCCCCTTTGAAAATACTTCAAGTCTTCCAGACTGCAAGGATTTTCATCATCAGTTCCGCAGATTTCCATATTCTTTGGACCGTCTCAAACTGGTGATTGTAGCTGCAATGAATTATTTCCAATGTCTTCATATCTCGGGGGAAGTTCATGATTCTTCCTGGTAACAGCTTTTAAAATTTTCCCCAAGTGTTGCCGTTCCTTATTAACAATATTTTGAATCAAACGCAACACTCCCATAATAGCTAACATAATAATTATAATTATTATACACCATTGAATTAAAGATGCTACCCAACCAGAGATGTTCAATCCAAATGACTTTGCTAAAGCAGCCACCCAATTATGGGCACTTTCTTCTCTTTCTTCCTCAGTTGCACGTTCAATTTGCGTTAGCTGAGACAAATCACGTTCTACCGCGGCTGTAACATTCGGAATATGTACACAACAATGATCAATCTTATCTCGTAAATAACCACATACTCCATGTTCTTTTAGCAACAGCATATCTAATGCCATTCTATTTTGCAGGGTCATTTTTGTGGTTGCCTGTAATTGTAAGTTTATTTCCTTAAATCCTTCTTTAGTCACTCTTGCTAGCCTTTCCGTTTGTCCTAACAACCGGTACAACATTTCTCTATTCCGATAAGTACTAATTGGAGCAAACAATGATTCTAAAGCCCAACCTAACTTCACACCGGATGATGGTTCTTGCCAATCATCATCATCCTTTATTTCTCTCTTCATTATCCATAAATTTTCTAATCTACCCTTAAATGGCGCTTTCTTCCAAATTGGGCAGAGAGTTGGTAACCCTAAAGTTATTTCAGTCACCAACCCATCCAAGGGGAGGTGAGTCGTCCATTGTCCATCACTGGTAACCCAAACTAAATTTCCTGTGCTCCTGATCGTAGTTCTACAATCTATTCTCACTCCGAATTGTATTACAGGTTCACTCATTGAGTATTTAATTCCTCTACAGGCACAACCTGTCCTTAATGCAAGGACCACAGGTGGAAAGGTAACTTCACTTTCGGGGTGTCACAAGTGTATACTTTTGTACAGTTCTAGACTGGGTGTTTTTCAGCTAACTTTCTTTTGCATTGGATTTTCTTGTGTTTCCTGTTGTGGCGCCTGGATTATTTGTATTGGTTGCATTTCGTCTTTTTCCAAATCTTTTAACTCTCTCCTGGCTCTGTTTCTTTTCTGCATAGGTTCTGATTTTGCAGTAACCTCTAATGCCCTTTTTCCATAATCAAAACTCTCTTTAATCCAAACAATACAGGTGTAGTTTCCTACATCTGTCTTACTTACATTTCGCAATGATAAAATCATAGTACCCCTTCGTGTATCACTATCCCATCGGACTGTAAACCCACTTGACAATTTGGACTCATTCTTCTGCCAATAGCAACTAATGTCTTGGATTGAACTTCTCATATCTCCAACAAAATCACAAGTCAAATTTACATCCATTCGTTCTTCTATATGTACAGTAGCATATGTATGTATTATTTGAGCGAAACCATTACTTAATCCTACCCAGCATAGTATTACCAAGATGTAAATCTCAGTTTTGTAGGAGTGATCATTTTTACCCCCCATTGTGATGGTACCTTCTTCACTCTGGTATAATGAATCCAATTATCAATTCCTGCTACTTTCACAGCGGTAAATGTTATCAATAGCACCAAATAAAGTCCATGCCACTGTTCCTTTAAAGGCTCCGTTTGCCAATTTCGAACATACGCTTGGTCTCCTGGTTGATTCTCCAACGGCAAAGGGCGATTCCAGATGATCGCGGCACGTAAGGCTGTGAGTAATCTGCTTAAAGAAATTATATAACTATAAACATCTTGATCTCCTTGGAGGTGTAAATCTGCACTTCCCGTTCCCTTCGTTGGTGCAGTATATGGCTTACCGTACAGAATTTCATAGGGACTTACAGACAACCCTTCTCTAGGTTTTATACGAATTCTCAATAAAGCAAGGGGCAATGCCTGTGGCCATTGGATTTGAGCTTCCTGGCATATCTTTTTAATTTGTCCTTTTAATGTTTGATTCTTCCTTTCTACCTTTCCACTAGATTGTGGCCTCCACGGTGTATGTAAATCCCAGCTAATTCCAAGCATTTCACTAATTTCCTGTACTATTTTAGCTATAAAGTGTGGGCCTCGATCTGAAGAAATTCCTAAAGGTACCCCAAATCTAGGTATGATCTCTTTTAACAAAGTTTTTACTACTTCTCTAGCTTGATTCGTTCTACAGGGAAATGCTTCTAGCCACCCTGAAAAGGTACATACGTATACCAATAAATACTTAAACCCTTTTGATTTAGGTAATTCTGCAAAATCCACTTGCCAATAGTCACCTGGTTCTATTCCCACTTTCAAAGTTCCCATTTG
This sequence comes from Apteryx mantelli, assembly GCF_036417845.1. Taxonomy (NCBI): domain Eukaryota; kingdom Metazoa; phylum Chordata; class Aves; order Apterygiformes; family Apterygidae; genus Apteryx; species Apteryx mantelli. Next base: position 92,739 of record NW_027118475.1, read on the forward strand.
AATTTGTTTTCGTATTACCGGATTATTCTTTAAACATACTGGACACTTCGCATTCACCCCTTTTGCTATTGTTAACATTTGTGCAGATATAATGCTCCGCTTTAAAAACTGCACCAATGCTTCTGCTCCCCAATGGCATTTATTATGTTCAGTTTGTATTATTCGTTTCATAATTGTAGCAGGCACTACTACTTGTCCATTACCTGTTACATACCATCCATGTGAATTCTTCTGTGCCTTTACCAAATCGGCTAATTTTTCATCTTCTTGGGTATAAAAGGGATTTACAGAGAGATGAGCAGTAATCGGGCTTACCTTAGTAGGTATTAGAGCTAATTCAGTCCATACTTGCCGTGCAGCAATTTTGGCTGCCTGGTCTGCCTTCATGTTTCCTTGTGCCACATCGCTGTCATCCCTCTGATGTCCTCGACAATGCATTACAGCCACTTGCTGAGGTAGTACCACAGCCTCTAATAACTGTAAGATCTCGGTTCGATATTTAATAATACTACCTTGAGCCGTCAACAATCCTCTTTCCTTCCATAAAGCTCCATGTATATGTATTATTCCAAAAGCGTATTTAGAATCTGCCCAAATATTCACCCTCTTATCCGTACTCGGTATTAAAGCCCGAATTAGAGCGACCAGTTCTGCCTTTTGCGCTGACGTTCCTGGCATTAATGCCTTTGCTTCAATTACTTCAAGCTTAGTAACCACAGCATATCCAGAATATCGCGTTCCATTCTCAACAAAGCTGCTACCGTCTGTAAATAATGTCCAGTCAGGATTTACAAGGGGAATATCTTTCAGATCTACCCTACTGGCGTAAGTTTGTTCGATCACCTCAATACAATCATGTTCCAGCTCGCCTTCCTCTATTTTGCTACCTAAAAATTCAGCGGGATTCAAACATGTTGTTATCTTTAAAAATATATCATCCTGTTCTCTCAATATTGCCTGATATTTCAACATTCTACTGGATGACAACCAATGACCCCCCTTTTGTTCCAAAACTGCAATCACCATGTGGGGCACAAATACTTCCATTTTTGTTCCCAATGTCAATTTTCTAGCTTCTTGGACTAACATTACAGTAGCAGCCACTGCTCGGAGGCAAGAAGGCCATCCGGCACTTACCATATCCAACTGCTTGGAAAAATAGCCCACCGGTCTCTTCCATGATCCAATTCGTTGAGTTAAAACTCCAAGCGCTAGTCGTTGCCGCTCATGTACAAAGAGTTGAAATGTTTTTGTCAAATCAGGCAATCCTAATGCTGGGGCTTCTTGCAGAGCCTGTTTTAAGTCTTGAAAAGCCCTTTTACACTCTAAACTCCAAACTAATTGTGGCTCTTTTAAAGCTGCATACAGTGGTTTGGCTAACAGTCCATAATTCAAAATCCAGAGTCTGCACCACCCTGTCATTCCTAGAAAAGTTCGTAACTCGTGCAAATTTCTAGGTTCAGGGATGGCACAAATCGCTTGTATTCTATTCACCCCCAACCGTCTTTGTCCTTGGGAAATTTCACATCCCAGATATATCACTTTTTCCCGGGCAATTTGGGCTTTTTCCTTAGAAACTCGATAACCGCTCTGTCCCAGTAAATTTAATCACGCAACTGTAACAGTAATGCAGTTTTCATACCTTTCTGTCGCCACGAAAATGTCATCCACATATTGCAACAATAAGTATGCTTTTGATGGTAATTGAAAATATCCTTGCTCCTTCCAATCCTCCAGTTCTCGTGCCAGCTGATTCCCAAATATTGTAGGACTGTTTTTGAAGCCTTGTGGTAACCTGGTCCAGGTCAGCTGTCGTTTTCGTCCTGTATCCGGATTTTCCCATTCAAACGCAAATAATTTCCTACTTTGTAATGCCAATGGGATGCAGAAGAAAGCATCTTTTAAATCAATTACAGAAAAGTATCTAAATTGTTCTGCCACAGATGTTAACAATGTATAAGGATTTGCTACTACTGGATGTATATCTTTAACTATTTCGTTTACAGCTCTTAAATCTTGAACTAACCTATAATCTCCGTTAGGTTTTCTTATAGGAAATATTGGTGTATTATATTCAGATTCACATTCTTCTAACACATTGTGCATCAAAAATTTTGCAATTAATGGTGCTACCCCTTTCCTAGCTTCTAACTGTATAGGATATTGTCTAACTCTTACCGGTTGGACACCTTCTTTCAATTCTACTATGACAGGTTTTGCTGCTTTCGCTAATCCCGGTACTTGTGTCTCCCATACCCATGGTACTACAGCGTTTTCTACCTCTATTGGTATTGTTGTATTAGCTATTTCTTTTACTATAAATATTCTAGCTATTTCTTCCTCAGGTATCTGCAACTTAGCTTTTCCATTTTCAAATATTATTTTAGCATTAAATCTTGACAATAAATCTCGTCCTAACAAAGATGTAGGACAATCCGGTACATAGAGAAATTCATGATCTAATTCTTTACCCCTAAAATTTAGATGCAATGGCCGCAGAAAGGGCCGTTGCTCTGTTTTTCCTGTAGCTCCTACCACAGTTATCATCGTATCTCCTATCTTTCCTAAACAAGTATTTAAAACAGAATAAGTTGCCCCAGTATCTACCAATAATTGTTTCTCTTCCCCATCAATTTCTGTTGTCACTTTTAATCCATCACTTAGTCAGCTACTATGTTGCCCCAAATGTCCTAACATCATTGTTTCTGCCATTGGTGTTCCTCCTACTGAAGTCTGCTGGGCCAAATTCATTTTCACTGGGCACTCATTTTTCCAATGTCCCTGTTGTCTGCAAAACGCACACTGATTTATCCCTAGCTGATTTTGAGGTATTCCCCGCATGCCTCCTACCCTGTATCCTCCTCGACCTCGTCCTCTACTTCTGCCTCTTATTCCTTGATTTACTCGTTGTAACATTGCTAATAATCCTGCCTGATTTCTCTTTGTGGTTTTTTTTTTTTTTTTTCTCCCTATTATTGTACACTTTCCAGCTGATTGCTTCCAAATTACTAAATCTCCTGGGGAAAAAGGAACTTTCCCATATACTTTATCAGTCCCCGAAATTGCCTCTCGTAAAGGGGCTAATAATACTTTACTGTTTTGCTCTTGTTCCTTCCTCCCTTGTCTTGTTCTCTGTGCAATTGGGGTTCGTTGCGCTTGTCTTGGGCATGATGAATGCCCTGGCGAACCCTTCGGTGTTAACTTAATCTGGATCGCTCCAGTATTAATTGATTCTGACGGTTTTACCGCCTTAATACTATCAGTATCACTATCGTCCCCTGCATCTATATCGGACATCACAGGGGCCGTCGGTGATGCTAAAAGTGATACCTCCTCTGGCTCTCTTATTGAATTTTGTATTGCCAAACAAGTCATACACTTCTTATTACCTACACATCCTTCACATTTTGTTTTATCTTTTTTTCGGGATGTACCAACAACATTCCACATTCTCTCTGCATATCTGGATGATTACGTATATCATAAAATAGATCAACATATGGTACTTCATCCCATTTTTCAAGTTCTTAACAATATCTCATTAATGGACCTATAACACCCGGATCTAAACTTCCGTGTTCAGGCCACCGGGGTCCATCATACTCATATTGTGGCCACCAATTCGTACAATAATCTATAAATCGACTTTTACTCATACTCTGAAAATATCCCGCACTTTTCCAATGCTTTAATAAACATCCTAACGGAGAATTATCCGGTATTACCATGGTCTTACACACTCACTCCACACACACACACACACACACTAAATCTACGGGGTAGAAAACGGAAAGATAGCCTCTGATGGGAAACAAAAGACCAAACCAAACTCACGAGACAGCCACGTATGTCCGTGAGTGCTGGACCTGCGGGGCTTTCGCTCCGTCTGACGGCCAGCGCCTAGGCTTCCACAGACCAGACCTCGAGCTCGTTAGCCCAACCTTGCGTGAATCGCCGTCACGTCTTATTAGGCAGGCACCCGACCAAATATTACAATAAAGCACCTTCGGGCTTACCACTTTGGGACGTCAGCAGCAGCGCAGAGCGGGCGCAGCCGATGGCTCCCCGAGAATTCCTCGGTGCCGGCACGGAGCAAAATCGGAAAGCGAACCGTCAACACTACTCCCGAAGTCCCATCTGGGTCGCCAGAAAACTGTTGCCCGTAAAGAAACACATAACTACGAAAGCAGTTATATGCGGTGCTTTATTCGGGGCCCGGGGTCTCAGGGACTCATGTCCAAAGCTGAGAATCCCAAATCCCCGTTTAACTTGGTTAATATTTATAGTGTTCGGTTACGTAACATAATCAACAGAATTGCTAAGCTACATGATTGTTTCCCATTTATAGTTTCTTCAGTTACTGTTGCCAAGATTTGCTTATCATTTACCTAGTTCATCAGATTGTGCTGTACCCAGTTCATCAGATTGTACTGTACCCACTTCATCAGATTGTACTGTACCCAACACCTGCAATTATACCTTCATCTTGTCTACCAAGTATAACCTATTCTAATCAATATAATGTAACAATTCCCCCCTTTGAAAATACTTCAAGTCTTCCAGACTGCAAGGATTTTCATCATCAGTTCCGCAGATTTCCATATTCTTTGGACCGTCTCAAACTGGTGATTGTAGCTGCAATGAATTATTTCCAATGTCTTCATATCTCGGGGGAAGTTCATGATTCTTCCTGGTAACAGCTTTTAAAATTTTCCCCAAGTGTTGCCGTTCCTTATTAACAATATTTTGAATCAAACGCAACACTCCCATAATAGCTAACATAATAATTATAATTATTATACACCATTGAATTAAAGATGCTACCCAACCAGAGATGTTCAATCCAAATGACTTTGCTAAAGCAGCAACCCAATTATGGGCACTTTCTTCTCTTTCTTCCTCAGTTGCATGTTCAATTTGCGTTAGCTGAGACAAATCACGTTCTACCGCGGCTGTAACATTCGGAATATGTACACAACAATGATCAATCTTATCTCGTAAATAACCACATACTCCATGTTCTTTTAGCAACAGCATATCTAATGCCATTCTATTTTGCAGGGTCATTTTTGTGGTTGCCTGTAATTGTAAGTTTATTTCCTTAAATCCTTCTTTAGTCACTCTTGCTAGCCTTTCCGTTTGTCCTAACAACCGGTACAACATTTCTCTATTCCGATAAGTACTAATTGGAGCAAACAATGATTCTAAAGCCCAACCTAACTTCACACCGGATGATGGTTCTTGCCAATCATCATCATCCTTTATTTCTCTCTTCATTATCCATAAATTTTCTAATCTACCCTTAAATGGCGCTTTCTTCCAAATTGGGCAGAGAGTTGGTAACCCTAAAGTTATTTCAGTCACCAACCCATCCAAGGGGAGGTGAGTCGTCCATTGTCCATCACTGGTAACCCAAACTAAATTTCCTGTGCTCCTGATCGTAGTTCTACAATCTATTCTCACTCCGAATTGTATTACAGGTTCACTCATTGAGTATTTAATTCCTCTACAGGCACAACCTGTCCTTAATGCAAGGACCACAGGTGGAAAGGTAACTTCACTTTCGGGGTGTCACAAGTGTATACTTTTGTACAGTTCTAGACTGGGTGTTTTTCAGCTAACTTTCTTTTGCATTAGATTTTCTTGTGTTTCCTGTTGTGGCGCCTGGATTATTTGTATTGGTTGCATTTCGTCTTTTTCCAAATCTTTTAACTCTCTCCTGGCTCTGTTTCTTTTCTGCATAGGTTCTGATTTTGCAGTAACCTCTAATGCCCTTTTTCCATAATCAAAACTCTCTTTAATCCAAACAATACAGGTGTAGTTTCCTACATCTGTCTTACTTACATTTCGCAATGATAAAATCATAGTACCCCTTCGTGTATCACTATCCCATCGGACTGTAAACCCAGTTGACAATTTGGACTCATTCTTCTGCCAATAGCAACTAATGTCTTGGATTGAACTTCTCATATCTCCAACAAAATCACAAGTCAAATTTACATCCATTCGTTCTTCTATATGTACAGTAGCATATGTATGTATTATTTGAGCGAAACCATTACTTAATCCTACCCAGCATAGTATTACCAAGATGTAAATCTCAGTTTTGTAGGAGTGATCATTTTTACCCCCCATTGTGATGGTACCTTCTTCACTCTGGTATAATGAATCCAATTATCAATTCCTGCTACTTTCACAGCGGTAAATGTTATCAATAGCACCAAATAAAGTCCATGCCACTGTTCCTTTAAAGGCTCCGTTTGCCAATTTCGAACATACGCTTGGTCTCCTGGTTGATTCTCCAACGGCAAAGGGCGATTCCAGATGATCGCGGCACGTAAGGCTGTGAGTAATCTGCTTAAAGAAATTATATAACTATAAACATCTTGATCTCCTTGGAGGTGTAAATCTGCACTTCCCGTTCCCTTCGTTGGTGCAGTATATGGCTTACCGTACAGAATTTCATAGGGACTTACAGACAACCCTTCTCTAGGTTTTATACGAATTCTCAATAAAGCAAGGGGCAATGCCTGTGGCCATTGGATTTGAGCTTCCTGGCATATCTTTTTAATTTGTCCTTTTAATGTTTGATTCTTCCTTTCTACCTTTCCACTAGATTGTGGCCTCCACGGTGTATGTAAATCCCAGCTAATTCCAAGCATTTCACTAATTTCCTGTACTATTTTAGCTATAAAGTGTGGGCCTCGATCTGAAGAAATTCCTAAAGGTACCCCAAATCTAGGTATGATCTCTTTTAACAAAGTTTTTACTACTTCTCTAGCTTGATTCGTTCTACAGGGAAATGCTTCTAGCCACCCTGAAAAGGTACATACGTATACCAATAAATACTTAAACCCTTTTGATTTAGGTAATTCTGCAAAATCCACTTGCCAATAGTCACCTGGTTCTATTCCCACTTTCAAAGTTCCCATTTGAATTTGTTTTCGTATTACCGGATTATTCTTTAAACATACTGGACACTTCGCATTCACCCCTTTTGCTATTGTTAACATTTGTGCAGATATAATGCTCCGCTTTAAAAACTGCACCAATGCTTCTGCTCCCCAATGGCATTTATTATGTTCAGTTTGTATTATTCGTTTCATAATTGTAGCAGGCACTACTACTTGTCCATTACCTGTTACATACCATCCATGTGAATTCTTCTGTGCCTTTACCAAATCGGCTAATTTTTCATCTTCTTGGGTATAAAAGGGATTTACAGAGAGATGAGCAGTAATCGGGCTTACCTTAGTAGGTATTAGAGCTAATTCAGTCCATACTTGCCGTGCAGCAATTTTGGCTGCCTGGTCTGCCTTCATGTTTCCTTGTGCCACATCGCTGTCATCCCTCTGATGTCCTCGACAATGCATTACAGCCACTTGCTGAGGTAGTACCACAGCCTCTAATAACTGTAAGATCTCGGTTCGATATTTAATAATACTACCTTGAGCCGTCAACAATCCTCTTTCCTTCCATAAAGCTCCATGTATATGTATTATTCCAAAAGCGTATTTAGAATCTGCCCAAACATTCACCCTCTTATCCGTACTCGGTATTAAAGCCCGAATTAGAGCGACCAGTTCTGCCTTTTGCGCTGACGTTCCTGGCATTAATGCCTTTGCTTCAATTACTTCAAGCTTAGTAACCACAGCATATCCAGAATATCGCGTTCCATTCTCAACAAAGCTGCTACCGTCTGTAAATAATGTCCAGTCAGGATTTACAAGGGGAATATCTTTCAGATCTACCCTACTGGCGTAAGTTTGTTCGATCACCTCAATACAATCATGTTCCAGCTCGCCTTCCTCTATTTTGCTACCTAAAAATTCAGCGGGATTCAAACATGTTGTTATCTTTAAAAATATATCATCCTGTTCTCTCAATATTGCCTGATATTTCAACATTCTACTGGATGACAACCAATGACCCCCCTTTTGTTCCAAAACTGCAATCACCATGTGGGGCACAAATACTTCCATTTTTGTTCCCAATGTCAATTTTCTAGCTTCTTGGACTAACATTACAGTAGCAGCCACTGCTCGGAGGCAAGAAGGCCATCCGGCACTTACCATATCCAACTGCTTGGAAAAATAGCCCACCGGTCTCTTCCATGATCCAATTCGTTGAGTTAAAACTCCAAGCGCTAGTCGTTGCCGCTCATGTACAAAGAGTTGAAATGTTTTTGTCAAATCAGGCAATCCTAATGCTGGGGCTTCTTGCAGAGCCTGTTTTAAGTCTTGAAAAGCCCTTTTACACTCTAAACTCCAAACTAATTGTGGCTCTTTTAAAGCTGCATACAGTGGTTTGGCTAACAGTCCATAATTCAAAATCCAGAGTCTGCACCACCCTGTCATTCCTAGAAAAGTTCGTAACTCGTGCAAATTTCTAGGTTCAGGGATGGCACAAATCGCTTGTATTCTATTCACCCCCAACCGTCTTTGTCCTTGGGAAATTTCACATCCCAGATATATCACTTTTTCCCGGGCAATTTGGGCTTTTTCCTTAGAAACTCGATAACCGCTCTGTCCCAGTAAATTTAATCACGCAACTGTAACAGTAATGCAGTTTTCATACCTTTCTGTCGCCACGAAAATGTCATCCACATATTGCAACAATAAGTATGCTTTTGATGGTAATTGAAAATATCCTTGCTCCTTCCAATCCTCCAGTTCTCGTGCCAGCTGATTCCCAAATATTGTAGGACTGTTTTTGAAGCCTTGTGGTAACCTGGTCCAGGTCAGCTGTCGTTTTCGTCCTGTATCCGGATTTTCCCATTCAAACGCAAATAATTTCCTACTTTGTAATGCCAATGGGATGCAGAAGAAAGCATCTTTTAAATCAATTACAGAAAAGTATCTAAATTGTTCTGCCACAGATGTTAACAATGTATAAGGATTTGCTACTACTGGATGTATATCTTTAACTATTTCGTTTACAGCTCTTAAATCTTGAACTAACCTATAATCTCCGTTAGGTTTTCTTATAGGAAATATTGGTGTATTATATTCAGATTCACATTCTTCTAACACATTGTGCATCAAAAATTTTGCAATTAATGGTGCTACCCCTTTCCTAGCTTCTAACTGTATAGGATATTGTCTAACTCTTACCGGTTGGACACCTTCTTTCAATTCTACTATGACAGGTTTTGCTGCTTTCGCTAATCCCGGTACTTGTGTCTCCCATACCCATGGTACTACAGCGTTTTCTACCTCTATTGGTATTGTTGTATTAGCTATTTCTTTTACTATAAATATTCTAGCTATTTCTTCCTCAGGTATCTGCAACTTAGCTTTTCCATTTTCAAATATTATTTTAGCATTAAATCTTGACAATAAATCTCGTCCTAACAAAGATGTAGGACAATCCGGTACATAGAGAAATTCATGATCTAATTCTTTACCCCTAAAATTTAGATGCAATGGCCGCAGAAAGGGCCGTTGCTCTGTTTTTCCTGTAGCTCCTACCACAGTTATCATCGTATCTCCTATCTTTCCTAAACAAGTATTTAAAACAGAATAAGTTGCCCCAGTATCTACCAATAATTGTTTCTCTTCCCCATCAATTTCTGTTGTCACTTTTAATCCATCACTTAGTCAGCTACTATGTTGCCCCAAATGTCCTAACATCATTGTTTCTGCCATTGGTGTTCCTCCTACTGAAGTCTGCTGGGCCAAATTCATTTTCACTGGGCACTCATTTTTCCAATGTCCCTGTTGTCTGCAAAACGCACACTGATTTATCCCTAGCTGATTTTGAGGTATTCCCCGCATGCCTCCTACCCTGTATCCTCCTCGACCTCGTCCTCTACTTCTGCCTCTTATTCCTTGATTTACTCGTTGTAACATTGCTAATAATCCTGCCTGATTTCTCTTTGTGGTTTTTTTTTTTTTTTTTTTTTTCCCTATTATTGTACACTTTCCAGCTGATTGCTTCCAAATTACTAAATCTCCTGGGGAAAAAGGAACTTTCCCATATACTTTATCAGTCCCCGAAATTGCCTCTCGTAAAGGGGCTAATAATACTTTACTGTTTTGCTCTTGTTCCTTCCTCCCTTGTCTTGTTCTCTGTGCAATTGGGGTTCGTTGCGCTTGTCTTGGGCATGATGAATGCCCTGGCGAACCCTTCGGTGTTAACTTAATCTGGATCGCTCCAGTATTAATTGATTCTGACGGTTTTACCGCCTTAATACTATCAGTATCACTATCGTCCCCTGCATCTATATCGGACATCACAGGGGCCGTCGGTGATGCTAAAAGTGATACCTCCTCTGGCTCTCTTATTGAATTTTGTATTGCCAAACAAGTCATACGCTTCTTATTACCTACACATCCTTCACATTTTGTTTTATCTTTTTTTCGGGATGTACCAACAACATTCCACATTCTCTCTGCATATCTGGATGATTACGTATATCATAAAATAGATCAACATATGGTACTTCATCCCATTTTTCAAGTTCTTAACAATATCTCATTAATGGACCTATAACACCCGGATCTAAACTTCCGTGTTCAGGCCACCGGGGTCCATCATACTCATATTGTGGCCACCAATTCGTACAATAATCTATAAATCGACTTTTACTCATACTCTGAAAATATCCCGCACTTTTCCAATGCTTTAATAAACATCCTAACGGAGAATTATCCGGTATTACCATGGTCTTACACACTCACTCCACACACACACACTAAATCTACAGGGTAGAAAACGGAAAGATAGCCTCTGATGGGAAACAAAAGACCAAACCAAACTCACGAGACAGCCACGTATGTCCGTGAGTGCTGGACCTGCGGGGCTTTCGCTCCGTCTGACGGCCAGCGCCTAGGCTTCCACAGACCAGACCTCGAGCTCGTTAGCCCAACCTTGCGTGAATCGCCGTCACGTCTTATTAGGCAGGCACCCGACCAAATATTACAATAAAGCACCTTCGGGCTTACCACTTTGGGACGTCAGGAGCAGCGCAGAGCGGGCGCAGCCGATGGCTCCCCGAGAATTCCTCGGTGCCGGCACGGAGCAAAATCGGAAAGCGAACCGTCAACACTACTCCCGAAGTCCCATCTGGGTCGCCAGAAAACTGTTGCCCGTAAAGAAACACATAACTACGAAAGCAGTTATATGCGGTGCTTTATTCAGGGCCCGGGGTCTCAGGGACTCATGTCCAAAGCTGAGAATCCCAAATCCCCGTTTAACTTGGTTAATATTTATAGTGTTCGGTTACGTAACATAATCAACAGAATTGCTAAGCTACATGATTGTTTCCCATTTATAGTTTCTTCAGTTACTGTTGCCAAGATTTGCTTATCATTTACCTAGTTCATCAGATTGTGCTGTACCCAGTTCATCAGATTGTACTGTACCCACTTCATCAGATTGTACTGTACCCAACACCTGCAATTATACCTTCATCTTGTCTACCAAGTATAACCTATTCTAATCAATATAATGTAACAATTCCCCCCTTTGAAAATACTTCAAGTCTTCCAGACTGCAAGGATTTTCATCATCAGTTCCGCAGATTTCCATATTCTTTGGACCGTCTCAAACTGGTGATTGTAGCTGCAATGAATTATTTCCAATGTCTTCATATCTCGGGGGAAGTTCATGATTCTTCCTGGTAACAGCTTTTAAAATTTTCCCCAAGTGTTGCCGTTCCTTATTAACAATATTTTGAATCAAACGCAACACTCCCATAATAGCTAACATAATAATTATAATTATTATACACCATTGAATTAAAGATGCTACCCAACCAGAGATGTTCAATCCAAATGACTTTGCTAAAGCAGCAACCCAATTATGGGCACTTTCTTCTCTTTCTTCCTCAGCTGCATGTTCAATTTGCGTTAGCTGAGACAAATCACGTTCTACCGCGGCTGTAACATTCGGAATATGTACACAACAATGATCAATCTTATCTCGTAAATAACCACATACTCCATGTTCTTTTAGCAACAGCATATCTAATGCCATTCTATTTTGCAGGGTCATTTTTGTGGTTGCCTGTAATTGTAAGTTTATTTCCTTAAATCCTTCTTTAGTCACTCTTGCTAGCCTTTCCGTTTGTCCTAACAACCGGTACAACATTTCTCTATTCCGATAAGTACTAATTGGAGCAAACAATGATTCTAAAGCCCAACCTAACTTCACACCGGATGATGGTTCTTGCCAATCATCATCATCCTTTATTTCTCTCTTCATTATCCATAAATTTTCTAATCTACCCTTAAATGGCGCTTTCTTCCAAATTGGGCAGAGAGTTGGTAACCCTAAAGTTATTTCAGTCACCAACCCATCCAAGGGGAGGTGAGTCGTCCATTGTCCATCACTGGTAACCCAAACTAAATTTCCTGTGCTCCTGATCGTAGTTCTACAATCTATTCTCACTCCGAATTGTATTACAGGTTCACTCATTGAGTATTTAATTCCTCTACAGGCACAACCTGTCCTTAATGCAAGGACCACAGGTGGAAAGGTAACTTCACTTTCGGGGTGTCACAAGTGTATACTTTTGTACAGTTCTAGACTGGGTGTTTTTCAGCTAACTTTCTTTTGCATTGGATTTTCTTGTGTTTCCTGTTGTGGCGCCTGGATTATTTGTATTGGTTGCATTTCGTCTTTTTCCAAATCTTTTAACTCTCTCCTGGCTCTGTTTCTTTTCTGCATAGGTTCTGATTTTGCAGTAACCTCTAATGCCCTTTTTCCATAATCAAAACTCTCTTTAATCCAAACAATACAGGTGTAGTTTCCTACATCTGTCTTACTTACATTTCGCAATGATAAAATCATAGTACCCCTTCGTGTATCACTATCCCATCGGACTGTAAACCCAGTTGACAATTTGGACTCATTCTTCTGCCAATAGCAACTAATGTCTTGGATTGAACTTCTCATATCTCCAACAAAATCACAAGTCAAATTTACATCCATTCGTTCTTCTATATGTACAGTAGCATATGTATGTATTATTTGAGCGAAACCATTACTTAATCCTACCCAGCATAGTATTACCAAGATGTAAATCTCAGTTTTGTAGGAGTGATCATTTTTACCCCCCATTGTGATGGTACCTTCTTCACTCTGGTATAATGAATCCAATTATCAATTCCTGCTACTTTCACAGCGGTAAATGTTATCAATAGCACCAAATAAAGTCCATGCCACTGTTCCTTTAAAGGCTCCGTTTGCCAATTTCGAACATACGCTTGGTCTCCTGGTTGATTCTCCAACGGCAAAGGGCGATTCCAGATGATCGCGGCACGTAAGGCTGTGAGTAATCTGCTTAAAGAAATTATATAACTATAAACATCTTGATCTCCTTGGAGGTGTAAATCTGCACTTCCCGTTCCCTTCGTTGGTGCAGTATATGGCTTACCGTACAGAATTTCATAGGGACTTACAGACAACCCTTCTCTAGGTTTTATACGAATTCTCAATAAAGCAAGGGGCAATGCCTGTGGCCATTGGATTTGAGCTTCCTGGCATATCTTTTTAATTTGTCCTTTTAATGTTTGATTCTTCCTTTCTACCTTTCCACTAGATTGTGGCCTCCATGGTGTATGTAAATCCCAGCTAATTCCAAGCATTTCACTAATTTCCTGTACTATTTTAGCTATAAAGTGTGGGCCTCGATCTGAAGAAATTCCTAAAGGTACCCCAAATCTAGGTATGATCTCTTTTAACAAAGTTTTTACTACTTCTCTAGCTTGATTCGTTCTACAGGGAAATGCTTCTAGCCACCCTGAAAAGGTACATACGTATACCAATAAATACTTAAACCCTTTTGATTTAGGTAATTCTGCAAAATCCACTTGCCAATAGTCACCTGGTTCTATTCCCACTTTCAAAGTTCCCATTGGAATTTGTTTTCGTATTACCGGATTATTCTTTAAACATACTGGACACTTCGCATTCACCCCTTTTGCTATTGTTAACATTTGTGCAGATATAATGCTCCGCTTTAAAAACTGCACCAATGCTTCTGCTCCCCAATGGCATTTATTATGTTCAGTTTGTATTATTCGTTTCATAATTGTAGCAGGCACTACTACTTGTCCATTACCTGTTACATACCATCCATGTGAATTCTTCTGTGCCTTTACCAAATCGGCTAATTTTTCATCTTCTTGGGTATAAAAGGGATTTACAGAGAGATGAGCAGTAATCGGGCTTACCTTAGTAGGTATTAGAGCTAATTCAGTCCATACTTGCCGTGCAGCAATTTTGGCTGCCTGGTCTGCCTTCATGTTTCCTTGTGCCACATCGCTGTCATCCCTCTGATGTCCTCGACAATGCATTACAGCCACTTGCTGAGGTAGTACCACAGCCTCTAATAACTGTAAGATCTCGGTTCGATATTTAATAATACTACCTTGAGCCGTCAACAATCCTCTTTCCTTCCATAAAGCTCCATGTATATGTATTATTCCAAAAGCGTATTTAGAATCTGCCCAAATATTCACCCTCTTATCCGTACTCGGTATTAAAGCCCGAATTAGAGCGACCAGTTCTGCCTTTTGCGCTGACGTTCCTGGCATTAATGCCTTTGCTTCAATTACTTCAAGCTTAGTAACCACAGCATATCCAGAATATCGCGTTCCATTCTCAACAAAGCTGCTACCGTCTGTAAATAATGTCCAGTCAGGATTTACAAGGGGAATATCTTTCAGATCTACCCTACTGGCGTAAGTTTGTTCGATCACCTCAATACAATCATGTTCCAGCTCGCCTTCCTCTATTTTGCTACCTAAAAATTCAGCGGGATTCAAACATGTTGTTATCTTTAAAAATATATCATCCTGTTCTCTCAATATTGCTTGATATTTCAACATTCTACTGGATGACAACCAATGACCCCCCTTTTGTTCCAAAACTGCAATCACCATGTGGGGCACAAATACTTCCATTTTTGTTCCCAATGTCAATTTTCTAGCTTCTTGGACTAACATTACAGTAGCAGCCACTGCTCGGAGGCAAGAAGGCCATCCGGCACTTACCATATCCAACTGCTTGGAAAAATAGCCCACCGGTCTCTTCCATGATCCAATTCGTTGAGTTAAAACTCCAAGCGCTAGTCGTTGCCGCTCATGTACAAAGAGTTGAAATGTTTTTGTCAAATCAGGCAATCCTAATGCTGGGGCTTCTTGCAGAGCCTGTTTTAAGTCTTGAAAAGCCCTTTTACACTCTAAACTCCAAACTAATTGTGGCTCTTTTAAAGCTGCATACAGTGGTTTGGCTAACAGTCCATAATTCAAAATCCAGAGTCTGCACCACCCTGTCATTCCTAGAAAAGTTCGTAACTCGTGCAAATTTCTAGGTTCAGGGATGGCACAAATCGCTTGTATTCTATTCACCCCCAACCGTCTTTGTCCTTGGGAAATTTCACATCCCAGATATATCACTTTTTCCCGGGCAATTTGGGCTTTTTCCTTAGAAACTCGATAACCGCTCTGTCCCAGTAAATTTAATCACGCAACTGTAACAGTAATGCAGTTTTCATACCTTTCTGTCGCCACGAAAATGTCATCCACATATTGCAACAATAAGTATGCTTTTGATGGTAATTGAAAATATCCTTGCTCCTTCCAATCCTCCAGTTCTCGTGCCAGCTGATTCCCAAATATTGTAGGACTGTTTTTGAAGCCTTGTGGTAACCTGGTCCAGGTCAGCTGTCGTTTTCGTCCTGTATCCGGATTTTCCCATTCAAACGCAAATAATTTCCTACTTTGTAATGCCAATGGGATGCAGAAGAAAGCATCTTTTAAATCAATTACAGAAAAGTATCTAAATTGTTCTGCCACAGATGTTAACAATGTATAAGGATTTGCTACTACTGGATGTATATCTTTAACTATTTCGTTTACAGCTCTTAAATCTTGAACTAACCTATAATCTCCGTTAGGTTTTCTTATAGGAAATATTGGTGTATTATATTCAGATTCACATTCTTCTAACACATTGTGCATCAAAAATTTTGCAATTAATGGTGCTACCCCTTTCCTAGCTTCTAACTGTATAGGATATTGTCTAACTCTTACCGGTTGGACACCTTCTTTCAATTCTACTATGACAGGTTTTGCTGCTTTCGCTAATCCCGGTACTTGTGTCTCCCATACCCATGGTACTACAGCGTTTTCTACCTCTATTGGTATTGTTGTATTAGCTATTTCTTTTACTATAAATATTCTAGCTATTTCTTCCTCAGGTATCTGCAACTTAGCTTTTCCATTTTCAAATATTATTTTAGCATTAAATCTTGACAATAAATCTCGTCCTAACAAAGATGTAGGACAATCCGGTACATAGAGAAATTCATGATCTAATTCTTTACCCCTAAAATTTAGATGCAATGGCCGCAGAAAGGGCCGTTGCTCTGTTTTTCCTGTAGCTCCTACCACAGTTATCATCGTATCTCCTATCTTTCCTAAACAAGTATTTAAAACAGAATAAGTTGCCCCAGTATCTACCAATAATTGTTTCTCTTCCCCATCAATTTCTGTTGTCACTTTTAATCCATCACTTAGTCAGCTACTATGTTGCCCCAAATGTCCTAACATCATTGTTTCTGCCATTGGTGTTCCTCCTACTGAAGTCTGCTGGGCCAAATTCATTTTCACTGGGCACTCATTTTTCCAATGTCCCTGTTGTCTGCAAAACGCACACTGATTTATCCCTAGCTGATTTTGAGGTATTCCCCGCATGCCTCCTACCCTGTATCCTCCTCGACCTCGTCCTCTACTTCTGCCTCTTATTCCTTGATTTACTCGTTGTAACATTGCTAATAATCCTGCCTGATTTCTCTTTGTGGGTTTTTTTTTTTTTTTTCTCCCTATTATTGTACACTTTCCAGCTGATTGCTTCCAAATTACTAAATCTCCTGGGGAAAAAGGAACTTTCCCATATACTTTATCAGTCCCCGAAATTGCCTCTCGTAAAGGGGCTAATAATACTTTACTGTTTTGCTCTTGTTCCTTCCTCCCTTGTCTTGTTCTCTGTGCAATTGGGGTTCGTTGCGCTTGTCTTGGGCATGATGAATGCCCTGGCGAACCCTTCGGTGTTAACTTAATCTGGATCGCTCCAGTATTAATTGATTCTGACGGTTTTACCGCCTTAATACTATCAGTATCACTATCGTCCCCTGCATCTATATCGGACATCACAGGGGCCGTCGGTGATGCTAAAAGTGATACCTCCTCTGGCTCTCTTATTGAATTTTGTATTGCCAAACAAGTCATACACTTCTTATTACCTACACATCCTTCACATTTTGTTTTATCTTTTTTTCGGGATGTACCAACAACATTCCACATTCTCTCTGCATATCTGGATGATTACGTATATCATAAAATAGATCAACATATGGTACTTCATCCCATTTTTCAAGTTCTTAACAATATCTCATTAATGGACCTATAACACCCGGATCTAAACTTCCGTGTTCAGGCCACCGGGGTCCATCATACTCATATTGTGGCCACCAATTCGTACAATAATCTATAAATCGACTTTTACTCATACTCTGAAAATATCCCGCACTTTTCCAATGCTTTAATAAACATCCTAACGGAGAATTATCCGGTATTACCATGGTCTTACACACTCACTCCACACACACACACACACACACTAAATCTACGGGGTAGAAAACGGAAAGATAGCCTCTGATGGGAAACAAAAGACCAAACCAAACTCACGAGACAGCCACGTATGTCCGTGAGTGCTGGACCTGCGGGGCTTTCGCTCCGTCTGACGGCCAGCGCCTAGGCTTCCACAGACCAGACCTCGAGCTCGTTAGCCCAACCTTGCGTGAATCGCCGTCACGTCTTATTAGGCAGGCACCCGACCAAATATTACAATAAAGCACCTTCGGGCTTACCACTTTGGGACGTCAGGAGCAGCGCAGAGCGGGCGCAGCCGATGGCTCCCCGAGAATTCCTCGGTGCCGGCACGGAGCAAAATCGGAAAGCGAACCGTCAACACTACTCCCGAAGTCCCATCTGGGTCGCCAGAAAACTGTTGCCCGTAAAGAAACACATAACTACGAAAGCAGTTATATGCGGTGCTTTATTCGGGGCCCGGGGTCTCAGGGACTCATGTCCAAAGCTGAGAATCCCAAATCCCCGTTTAACTTGGTTAATATTTATAGTGTTCGGTTACGTAACATAATCAACAGAATTGCTAAGCTACATGATTGTTTCCCATTTATAGTTTCTTCAGTTACTGTTGCCAAGATTTGCTTATCATTTACCTAGTTCATCAGATTGTGCTGTACCCAGTTCATCAGATTGTACTGTACCCACTTCATCAGATTGTACTGTACCCAACACCTGCAATTATACCTTCATCTTGTCTACCAAGTATAACCTATTCTAATCAATATAATGTAACAATTCCCCCCTTTGAAAATACTTCAAGTCTTCCAGACTGCAAGGATTTTCATCATCAGTTCCGCAGATTTCCATATTCTTTGGACCGTCTCAAACTGGTGATTGTAGCTGCAATGAATTATTTCCAATGTCTTCATATCTCGGGGGAAGTTCATGATTCTTCCTGGTAACAGCTTTTAAAATTTTCCCCAAGTGTTGCCGTTCCTTATTAACAATATTTTGAATCAAACGCAACACTCCCATAATAGCTAACATAATAATTATAATTATTATACACCATTGAATTAAAGATGCTACCCAACCAGAGATGTTCAATCCAAATGACTTTGCTAAAGCAGCCACCCAATTATGGGCACTTTCTTCTCTTTCTTCCTCAGTTGCACGTTCAATTTGCGTTAGCTGAGACAAATCACGTTCTACCGCGGCTGTAACATTCGGAATATGTACACAACAATGATCAATCTTATCTCGTAAATAACCACATACTCCATGTTCTTTTAGCAACAGCATATCTAATGCCATTCTATTTTGCAGGGTCATTTTTGTGGTTGCCTGTAATTGTAAGTTTATTTCCTTAAATCCTTCTTTAGTCACTCTTGCTAGCCTTTCCGTTTGTCCTAACAACCGGTACAACATTTCTCTATTCCGATAAGTACTAATTGGAGCAAACAATGATTCTAAAGCCCAACCTAACTTCACACCGGATGATGGTTCTTGCCAATCATCATCATCCTTTATTTCTCTCTTCATTATCCATAAATTTTCTAATCTACCCTTAAACGGCGCTTTCTTCCAAATTGGGCAGAGAGTTGGTAACCCTAAAGTTATTTCAGTCACCAACCCATCCAAGGGGAGGTGAGTCGTCCATTGTCCATCACTGGTAACCCAAACTAAATTTCCTGTGCTCCTGATCGTAGTTCTACAATCTATTCTCACTCCGAATTGTATTACAGGTTCACTCATTGAGTATTTAATTCCTCTACAGGCACAACCTGTCCTTAATGCAAGGACCACAGGTGGAAAGGTAACTTCACTTTCGGGGTGTCACAAGTGTATACTTTTGTACAGTTCTAGACTGGGTGTTTTTCAGCTAACTTTCTTTTGCATTAGATTTTCTTGTGTTTCCTGTTGTGGCGCCTGGATTATTTGTATTGGTTGCATTTCGTCTTTTTCCAAATCTTTTAACTCTCTCCTGGCTCTGTTTCTTTTCTGCATAGGTTCTGATTTTGCAGTAACCTCTAATGCCCTTTTTCCATAATCAAAACTCTCTTTAATCCAAACAATACAGGTGTAGTTTCCTACATCTGTCTTACTTACATTTCGCAATGATAAAATCATAGTACCCCTTCGTGTATCACTATCCCATCGGATTGTAAACCCACTTGACAATTTGGACTCATTCTTCTGCCAATAGCAACTAATGTCTTGGATTGAACTTCTCATATCTCCAACAAAATCACAAGTCAAATTTACATCCATTCGTTCTTCTATATGTACAGTAGCATATGTATGTATTATTTGAGCGAAACCATTACTTAATCCTACCCAGCATAGTATTACCAAGATGTAAATCTCAGTTTTGTAGGAGTGATCATTTTTACCCCCCATTGTGATGGTACCTTCTTCACTCTGGTATAATGAATCCAATTATCAATTCCTGCTACTTTCACAGCGGTAAATGTTATCAATAGCACCAAATAAAGTCCATGCCACTGTTCCTTTAAAGGCTCCGTTTGCCAATTTCGAACATACGCTTGGTCTCCTGGTTGATTCTCCAACGGCAAAGGGCGATTCCAGATGATCGCGGCACGTAAGGCTGTGAGTAATCTGCTTAAAGAAATTATATAACTATAAACATCTTGATCTCCTTGGAGGTGTAAATCTGCACTTCCCGTTCCCTTCGTTGGTGCAGTATATGGCTTACCGTACAGAATTTCATAGGGACTTACAGACAACCCTTCTCTAGGTTTTATACGAATTCTCAATAAAGCAAGGGGCAATGCCTGTGGCCATTGGATTTGAGCTTCCTGGCATATCTTTTTAATTTGTCCTTTTAATGTTTGATTCTTCCTTTCTACCTTTCCACTAGATTGTGGCCTCCACGGTGTATGTAAATCCCAGCTAATTCCAAGCATTTCACTAATTTCCTGTACTATTTTAGCTATAAAGTGTGGGCCTCGATCTGAAGAAATTCCTAAAGGTACCCCAAATCTAGGTATGATCTCTTTTAACAAAGTTTTTACTACTTCTCTAGCTTGATTCGTTCTACAGGGAAATGCTTCTAGCCACCCTGAAAAGGTACATACGTATACCAATAAATACTGAAACCCTTTTGATTTAGGTAATTCTGCAAAATCCACTTGCCAATAGTCACCTGGTTCTATTCCCACTTTCAAAGTTCCCATTTGAATTTGTTTTCGTATTACCGGATTATTCTTTAAACATACTGGACACTTCGCATTCACCCCTTTTGCTATTGTTAACATTTGTGCAGATATAATGCTCCGCTTTAAAAACTGCACCAATGCTTCTGCTCCCCAATGGCATTTATTATGTTCAGTTTGTATTATTCGTTTCATAATTGTAGCAGGCACTACTACTTGTCCATTACCTGTTACATACCATCCATGTGAATTCTTCTGTGCCTTTACCAAATCGGCTAATTTTTCATCTTCTTGGGTATAAAAGGGATTTACAGAGAGATGAGCAGTAATCGGGCTTACCTTAGTAGGTATTAGAGCTAATTCAGTCCATACTTGCCGTGCAGCAATTTTGGCTGCCTGGTCTGCCTTCATGTTTCCTTGTGCCACATCGCTGTCATCCCTCTGATGTCCTCGACAATGCATTACAGCCACTTGCTGAGGTAGTACCACAGCCTCTAATAACTGTAAGATCTCGGTTCGATATTTAATAATACTACCTTGAGCCGTCAACAATCCTCTTTCCTTCCATAAAGCTCCATGTATATGTATTATTCCAAAAGCGTATTTAGAATCTGCCCAAATATTCACCCTCTTATCCGTACTCGGTATTAAAGCCCGAATTAGAGCGACCAGTTCTGCCTTTTGCGCTGACGTTCCTGGCATTAATGCCTTTGCTTCAATTACTTCAAGCTTAGTAACCACAGCATATCCAGAATATCGTGTTCCATTCTCAACAAAGCTGCTACCGTCTGTAAATAATGTCCAGTCAGGATTTACAAGGGGAATATCTTTCAGATCTACCCTACTGGCATAAGTTTGTTCGATCACCTCAATACAATCATGTTCCAGCTCGCCTTCCTCTATTTTGCTACCTAAAAATTCAGCGGGATTCAAACATGTTGTTATCTTTAAAAATATATCATCCTGTTCTCTCAATATTGCCTGATATTTCAACATTCTACTGGATGACAACCAATGACCCCCCTTTTGTTCCAAAACTGCAATCACCATGTGGGGCACAAATACTTCCATTTTTGTTCCCAATGTCAATTTTCTAGCTTCTTGGACTAACATTACAGTAGCAGCCACTGCTCGGAGGCAAGAAGGCCATCCGGCACTTACCATATCCAACTGCTTGGAAAAATAGCCCACCGGTCTCTTCCATGATCCAATTCGTTGAGTTAAAACTCCAAGCGCTAGTCGTTGCCGCTCATGTACAAAGAGTTGAAATGTTTTTGTCAAATCAGGCAATCCTAATGCTGGGGCTTCTTGCAGAGCCTGTTTTAAGTCTTGAAAAGCCCTTTTACACTCTAAACTCCAAACTAATTGTGGCTCTTTTAAAGCTGCATACAGTGGTTTGGCTAACAGTCCATAATTCAAAATCCAGAGTCTGCACCACCCTGTCATTCCTAGAAAAGTTCGTAACTCGTGCAAATTTCTAGGTTCAGGGATGGCACAAATCGCTTGTATTCTATTCACCCCCAACCGTCTTTGTCCTTGGGAAATTTCACATCCCAGATATATCACTTTTTCCCGGGCAATTTGGGCTTTTTCCTTAGAAACTCGATAACCGCTCTGTCCCAGTAAATTTAATCACGCAACTGTAACAGTAATGCAGTTTTCATACCTTTCTGTCGCCACGAAAATGTCATCCACATATTGCAACAATAAGTATGCTTTTGATGGTAATTGAAAATATCCTTGCTCCTTCCAATCCTCCAGTTCTCGTGCCAGCTGATTCCCAAATATTGTAGGACTGTTTTTGAAGCCTTGTGGTAACCTGGTCCAGGTCAGCTGTCGTTTTCGTCCTGTATCCGGATTTTCCCATTCAAACGCAAATAATTTCCTACTTTGTAATGCCAATGGGATGCAGAAGAAAGCATCTTTTAAATCAATTACAGAAAAGTATCTAAATTGTTCTGCCACAGATGTTAACAATGTATAAGGATTTGCTACTACTGGATGTATATCTTTAACTATTTCGTTTACAGCTCTTAAATCTTGAACTAACCTATAATCTCCGTTAGGTTTTCTTATAGGAAATATTGGTGTATTATATTCAGATTCACATTCTTCTAACACATTGTGCATCAAAAATTTTGCAATTAATGGTGCTACCCCTTTCCTAGCTTCTAACTGTATAGGATATTGTCTAACTCTTACCGGTTGGACACCTTCTTTCAATTCTACTAGGACAGGTTTTGCTGCTTTCGCTAATCCCGGTACTTGTGTCTCCCATACCCATGGTACTACAGCGTTTTCTACCTCTATTGGTATTGTTGTATTAGCTATTTCTTTTACTATAAATATTCTAGCTATTTCTTCCTCAGGTATCTGCAACTTAGCTTTTCCATTTTCAAATATTATTTTAGCATTAAATCTTGACAATAAATCTCGTCCTAACAAAGATGTAGGACAATCCGGTACATAGAGAAATTCATGATCTAATTCTTTACCCCTAAAATTTAGATGCAATGGCCGCAGAAAGGGCCGTTGCTCTGTTTTTCCTGTAGCTCCTACCACAGTTATCATCGTATCTCCTATCTTTCCTAAACAAGTATTTAAAACAGAATAAGTTGCCCCAGTATCTACCAATAATTGTTTCTCTTCCCCATCAATTTCTGTTGTCACTTTTAATCCATCACTTAGTCAGCTACTATGTTGCCCCAAATGTCCTAACATCATTGTTTCTGCCATTGGTGTTCCTCCTACTGAAGTCTGCTGGGCCAAATTCATTTTCACTGGGCACTCATTTTTCCAATGTCCCTGTTGTCTGCAAAACGCACACTGATTTATCCCTAGCTGATTTTGAGGTATTCCCCGCATGCCTCCTACCCTGTATCCTCCTCGACCTCGTCCTCTACTTCTGCCTCTTATTCCTTGATTTACTCGTTGTAACATTGCTAATAATCCTGCCTGATTTCTCTTTGTGGTTTTTTTTTTTTTTTTTCTCCCTATTATTGTACACTTTCCAGCTGATTGCTTCCAAATTACTAAATCTCCTGGGGAAAAAGGAACTTTCCCATATACTTTATCAGTCCCCGAAATTGCCTCTCGTAAAGGGGCTAATAATACTTTACTGTTTTGCTCTTGTTCCTTCCTCCCTTGTCTTGTTCTCTGTGCAATTGGGGTTCGTTGCGCTTGTCTTGGGCATGATGAATGCCCTGGCGAACCCTTCGGTGTTAACTTAATCTGGATCGCTCCAGTATTAATTGATTCTGACGGTTTTACCGCCTTAATACTATCAGTATCACTATCGTCCCCTGCATCTATATCGGACATCACAGGGGCCGTCGGTGATGCTAAAAGTGATACCTCCTCTGGCTCTCTTATTGAATTTTGTATTGCCAAACAAGTCATACACTTCTTATTACCTACACATCCTTCACATTTTGTTTTATCTTTTTTTCGGGATGTACCAACAACATTCCACATTCTCTCTGCATATCTGGATGATTACGTATATCATAAAATAGATCAACATATGGTACTTCATCCCATTTTTCAAGTTCTTAACAATATCTCATTAATGGACCTATAACACCCGGATCTAAACTTCCGTGTTCAGGCCACCGGGGTCCATCATACTCATATTGTGGCCACCAATTCGTACAATAATCTATAAATCGACTTTTACTCATACTCTGAAAATATCCCGCACTTTTCCAATGCTTTAATAAACATCCTAACGGAGAATTATCCGGTATTACCATGGTCTTACACACTCACTCCACACACACACACACACACACTAAATCTACGGGGTAGAAAACGGAAAGATAGCCTCTGATGGGAAACAAAAGACCAAACCAAACTCACGAGACAGCCACGTATGTCCGTGAGTGCTGGACCTGCGGGGCTTTCGCTCCGTCTGACGGCCAGCGCCTAGGCTTCCACAGACCAGACCTCGAGCTCGTTAGCCCAACCTTGCGTGAATCGCCGTCACGTCTTATTAGGCAGGCACCCGACCAAATATTACAATAAAGCACCTTCGGGCTTACCACTTTGGGACGTCAGGAGCAGCGCAGAGCGGGCGCAGCCGATGGCTCCCCGAGAATTCCTCGGTGCCGGCACGGAGCAAAATCGGAAAGCGAACCGTCAACACTACTCCCGAAGTCCCATCTGGGTCGCCAGAAAACTGTTGCCCGTAAAGAAACACATAACTACGAAAGCAGTTATATGCGGTGCTTTATTCGGGGCCCGGGGTCTCAGGGACTCATGTCCAAAGCTGAGAATCCCAAATCCCCGTTTAACTTGGTTAATATTTATAGTGTTCGGTTACGTAACATAATCAACAGAATTGCTAAGCTACATGATTGTTTCCCATTTATAGTTTCTTCAGTTACTGTTGCCAAGATTTGCTTATCATTTACCTAGTTCATCAGATTGTGCTGTACCCAGTTCATCAGATTGTACTGTACCCACTTCATCAGATTGTACTGTACCCAACACCTGCAATTATACCTTCATCTTGTCTACCAAGTATAACCTATTCTAATCAATATAATGTAACAATTCCCCCCTTTGAAAATACTTCAAGTCTTCCAGACTGCAAGGATTTTCATCATCAGTTCCGCAGATTTCCATATTCTTTGGACCGTCTCAAACTGGTGATTGTAGCTGCAATGAATTATTTCCAATGTCTTCATATCTCGGGGGAAGTTCATGATTCTTCCTGGTAACAGCTTTTAAAATTTTCCCCAAGTGTTGCCGTTCCTTATTAACAATATTTTGAATCAAACGCAACACTCCCATAATAGCTAACATAATAATTATAATTATTATACACCATTGAATTAAAGATGCTACCCAACCAGAGATGTTCAATCCAAATGACTTTGCTAAAGCAGCCACCCAATTATGGGCACTTTCTTCTCTTTCTTCCTCAGTTGCACGTTCAATTTGCGTTAGCTGAGACAAATCACGTTCTACCGCGGCTGTAACATTCGGAATATGTACACAACAATGATCAATCTTATCTCGTAAATAACCACATACTCCATGTTCTTTTAGCAACAGCATATCTAATGCCATTCTATTTTGCAGGGTCATTTTTGTGGTTGCCTGTAATTGTAAGTTTATTTCCTTAAATCCTTCTTTAGTCACTCTTGCTAGCCTTTCCGTTTGTCCTAACAACCGGTACAACATTTCTCTATTCCGATAAGTACTAATTGGAGCAAACAATGATTCTAAAGCCCAACCTAACTTCACACCGGATGATGGTTCTTGCCAATCATCATCATCCTTTATTTCTCTCTTCATTATCCATAAATTTTCTAATCTACCCTTAAACGGCGCTTTCTTCCAAATTGGGCAGAGAGTTGGTAACCCTAAAGTTATTTCAGTCACCAACCCATCCAAGGGGAGGTGAGTCGTCCATTGTCCATCACTGGTAACCCAAACTAAATTTCCTGTGCTCCTGATCGTAGTTCTACAATCTATTCTCACTCCGAATTGTATTACAGGTTCACTCATTGAGTATTTAATTCCTCTACAGGCACAACCTGTCCTTAATGCAAGGACCACAGGTGGAAAGGTAACTTCACTTTCGGGGTGTCACAAGTGTATACTTTTGTACAGTTCTAGACTGGGTGTTTTTCAGCTAACTTTCTTTTGCATTAGATTTTCTTGTGTTTCCTGTTGTGGCGCCTGGATTATTTGTATTGGTTGCATTTCGTCTTTTTCCAAATCTTTTAACTCTCTCCTGGCTCTGTTTCTTTTCTGCATAGGTTCTGATTTTGCAGTAACCTCTAATGCCCTTTTTCCATAATCAAAACTCTCTTTAATCCAAACAATACAGGTGTAGTTTCCTACATCTGTCTTACTTACATTTCGCAATGATAAAATCATAGTACCCCTTCGTGTATCACTATCCCATCGGATTGTAAACCCACTTGACAATTTGGACTCATTCTTCTGCCAATAGCAACTAATGTCTTGGATTGAACTTCTCATATCTCCAACAAAATCACAAGTCAAATTTACATCCATTCGTTCTTCTATATGTACAGTAGCATATGTATGTATTATTTGAGCGAAACCATTACTTAATCCTACCCAGCATAGTATTACCAAGATGTAAATCTCAGTTTTGTAGGAGTGATCATTTTTACCCCCCATTGTGATGGTACCTTCTTCACTCTGGTATAATGAATCCAATTATCAATTCCTGCTACTTTCACAGCGGTAAATGTTATCAATAGCACCAAATAAAGTCCATGCCACTGTTCCTTTAAAGGCTCCGTTTGCCAATTTCGAACATACGCTTGGTCTCCTGGTTGATTCTCCAACGGCAAAGGGCGATTCCAGATGATCGCGGCACGTAAGGCTGTGAGTAATCTGCTTAAAGAAATTATATAACTATAAACATCTTGATCTCCTTGGAGGTGTAAATCTGCACTTCCCGTTCCCTTCGTTGGTGCAGTATATGGCTTACCGTACAGAATTTCATAGGGACTTACAGACAACCCTTCTCTAGGTTTTATACGAATTCTCAATAAAGCAAGGGGCAATGCCTGTGGCCATTGGATTTGAGCTTCCTGGCATATCTTTTTAATTTGTCCTTTTAATGTTTGATTCTTCCTTTCTACCTTTCCACTAGATTGTGGCCTCCACGGTGTATGTAAATCCCAGCTAATTCCAAGCATTTCACTAATTTCCTGTACTATTTTAGCTATAAAGTGTGGGCCTCGATCTGAAGAAATTCCTAAAGGTACCCCAAATCTAGGTATGATCTCTTTTAACAAAGTTTTTACTACTTCTCTAGCTTGATTCGTTCTACAGGGAAATGCTTCTAGCCACCCTGAAAAGGTACATACGTATACCAATAAATACTGAAACCCTTTTGATTTAGGTAATTCTGCAAAATCCACTTGCCAATAGTCACCTGGTTCTATTCCCACTTTCAAAGTTCCCATTGGAATTTGTTTTCGTATTACCGGATTATTCTTTAAACATACTGGACACTTCGCATTCACCCCTTTTGCTATTGTTAACATTTGTGCAGATATAATGCTCCGCTTTAAAAACTGCACCAATGCTTCTGCTCCCCAATGGCATTTATTATGTTCAGTTTGTATTATTCGTTTCATAATTGTAGCAGGCACTACTACTTGTCCATTACCTGTTACATACCATCCATGTGAATTCTTCTGTGCCTTTACCAAATCGGCTAATTTTTCATCTTCTTGGGTATAAAAGGGATTTACAGAGAGATGAGCAGTAATCGGGCTTACCTTAGTAGGTATTAGAGCTAATTCAGTCCATACTTGCCGTGCAGCAATTTTGGCTGCCTGGTCTGCCTTCATGTTTCCTTGTGCCACATCGCTGTCATCCCTCTGATGTCCTCGACAATGCATTACAGCCACTTGCTGAGGTAGTACCACAGCCTCTAATAACTGTAAGATCTCGGTTCGATATTTAATAATACTACCTTGAGCCGTCAACAATCCTCTTTCCTTCCATAAAGCTCCATGTATATGTATTATTCCAAAAGCGTATTTAGAATCTGCCCAAATATTCACCCTCTTATCCGTACTCGGTATTAAAGCCCGAATTAGAGCGACCAGTTCTGCCTTTTGCGCTGACGTTCCTGGCATTAATGCCTTTGCTTCAATTACTTCAAGCTTAGTAACCACAGCATATCCAGAATATCGTGTTCCATTCTCAACAAAGCTGCTACCGTCTGTAAATAATGTCCAGTCAGGATTTACAAGGGGAATATCTTTCAGATCTACCCTACTGGCATAAGTTTGTTCGATCACCTCAATACAATCATGTTCCAGCTCGCCTTCCTCTATTTTGCTACCTAAAAATTCAGCGGGATTCAAACATGTTGTTATCTTTAAAAATATATCATCCTGTTCTCTCAATATTGCCTGATATTTCAACATTCTACTGGATGACAACCAATGACCCCCCTTTTGTTCCAAAACTGCAATCACCATGTGGGGCACAAATACTTCCATTTTTGTTCCCAATGTCAATTTTCTAGCTTCTTGGACTAACATTACAGTAGCAGCCACTGCTCGGAGGCAAGAAGGCCATCCGGCACTTACCATATCCAACTGCTTGGAAAAATAGCCCACCGGTCTCTTCCATGATCCAATTCGTTGAGTTAAAACTCCAAGCGCTAGTCGTTGCCGCTCATGTACAAAGAGTTGAAATGTTTTTGTCAAATCAGGCAATCCTAATGCTGGGGCTTCTTGCAGAGCCTGTTTTAAGTCTTGAAAAGCCCTTTTACACTCTAAACTCCAAACTAATTGTGGCTCTTTTAAAGCTGCATACAGTGGTTTGGCTAACAGTCCATAATTCAAAATCCAGAGTCTGCACCACCCTGTCATTCCTAGAAAAGTTCGTAACTCGTGCAAATTTCTAGGTTCAGGGATGGCACAAATCGCTTGTATTCTATTCACCCCCAACCGTCTTTGTCCTTGGGAAATTTCACATCCCAGATATATCACTTTTTCCCGGGCAATTTGGGCTTTTTCCTTAGAAACTCGATAACCGCTCTGTCCCAGTAAATTTAATCACGCAACTGTAACAGTAATGCAGTTTTCATACCTTTCTGTCGCCACGAAAATGTCATCCACATATTGCAACAATAAGTATGCTTTTGATGGTAATTGAAAATATCCTTGCTCCTTCCAATCCTCCAGTTCTCGTGCCAGCTGATTCCCAAATATTGTAGGACTGTTTTTGAAGCCTTGTGGTAACCTGGTCCAGGTCAGCTGTCGTTTTCGTCCTGTATCCGGATTTTCCCATTCAAACGCAAATAATTTCCTACTTTGTAATGCCAATGGGATGCAGAAGAAAGCATCTTTTAAATCAATTACAGAAAAGTATCTAAATTGTTCTGCCACAGATGTTAACAATGTATAAGGATTTGCTACTACTGGATGTATATCTTTAACTATTTCGTTTACAGCTCTTAAATCTTGAACTAACCTATAATCTCCGTTAGGTTTTCTTATAGGAAATATTGGTGTATTATATTCAGATTCACATTCTTCTAACACATTGTGCATCAAAAATTTTGCAATTAATGGTGCTACCCCTTTCCTAGCTTCTAACTGTATAGGATATTGTCTAACTCTTACCGGTTGGACACCTTCTTTCAATTCTACTAGGACAGGTTTTGCTGCTTTCGCTAATCCCGGTACTTGTGTCTCCCATACCCATGGTACTACAGCGTTTTCTACCTCTATTGGTATTGTTGTATTAGCTATTTCTTTTACTATAAATATTCTAGCTATTTCTTCCTCAGGTATCTGCAACTTAGCTTTTCCATTTTCAAATATTATTTTAGCATTAAATCTTGACAATAAATCTCGTCCTAACAAAGATGTAGGACAATCCGGTACATAGAGAAATTCATGATCTAATTCTTTACCCCTAAAATTTAGATGCAATGGCCGCAGAAAGGGCCGTTGCTCTGTTTTTCCTGTAGCTCCTACCACAGTTATCATCGTATCTCCTATCTTTCCTAAACAAGTATTTAAAACAGAATAAGTTGCCCCAGTATCTACCAATAATTGTTTCTCTTCCCCATCAATTTCTGTTGTCACTTTTAATCCATCACTTAGTCAGCTACTATGTTGCCCCAAATGTCCTAACATCATTGTTTCTGCCATTGGTGTTCCTCCTACTGAAGTCTGCTGGGCCAAATTCATTTTCACTGGGCACTCATTTTTCCAATGTCCCTGTTGTCTGCAAAACGCACACTGATTTATCCCTAGCTGATTTTGAGGTATTCCCCGCATGCCTCCTACCCTGTATCCTCCTCGACCTCGTCCTCTACTTCTGCCTCTTATTCCTTGATTTACTCGTTGTAACATTGCTAATAATCCTGCCTGATTTCTCTTTGTGGGTTTTTTTTTTTTTTTTCTCCCTATTATTGTACACTTTCCAGCTGATTGCTTCCAAATTACTAAATCTCCTGGGGAAAAAGGAACTTTCCCATATACTTTATCAGTCCCCGAAATTGCCTCTCGTAAAGGGGCTAATAATACTTTACTGTTTTGCTCTTGTTCCTTCCTCCCTTGTCTTGTTCTCTGTGCAATTGGGGTTCGTTGCGCTTGTCTTGGGCATGATGAATGCCCTGGCGAACCCTTCGGTGTTAACTTAATCTGGATCGCTCCAGTATTAATTGATTCTGACGGTTTTACCGCCTTAATACTATCAGTATCACTATCGTCCCCTGCATCTATATCGGACATCACAGGGGCCGTCGGTGATGCTAAAAGTGATACCTCCTCTGGCTCTCTTATTGAATTTTGTATTGCCAAACAAGTCATACACTTCTTATTACCTACACATCCTTCACATTTTGTTTTATCTTTTTTTCGGGATGTACCAACAACATTCCACATTCTCTCTGCATATCTGGATGATTACGTATATCATAAAATAGATCAACATATGGTACTTCATCCCATTTTTCAAGTTCTTAACAATATCTCATTAATGGACCTATAACACCCGGATCTAAACTTCCGTGTTCAGGCCACCGGGGTCCATCATACTCATATTGTGGCCACCAATTCGTACAATAATCTATAAATCGACTTTTACTCATACTCTGAAAATATCCCGCACTTTTCCAATGCTTTAATAAACATCCTAACGGAGAATTATCCGGTATTACCATGGTCTTACACACTCACTCCACACACACACACACACACACTAAATCTACGGGGTAGAAAACGGAAAGATAGCCTCTGATGGGAAACAAAAGACCAAACCAAACTCACGAGACAGCCACGTATGTCCGTGAGTGCTGGACCTGCGGGGCTTTCGCTCCGTCTGACGGCCAGCGCCTAGGCTTCCACAGACCAGACCTCGAGCTCGTTAGCCCAACCTTGCGTGAATCGCCGTCACGTCTTATTAGGCAGGCACCCGACCAAATATTACAATAAAGCACCTTCGGGCTTACCACTTTGGGACGTCAGGAGCAGCGCAGAGCGGGCGCAGCCGATGGCTCCCCGAGAATTCCTCGGTGCCGGCACGGAGCAAAATCGGAAAGCGAACCGTCAACACTACTCCCGAAGTCCCATCTGGGTCGCCAGAAAACTGTTGCCCGTAAAGAAACACATAACTACGAAAGCAGTTATATGCGGTGCTTTATTCGGGGCCCGGGGTCTCAGGGACTCATGTCCAAAGCTGAGAATCCCAAATCCCCGTTTAACTTGGTTAATATTTATAGTGTTCGGTTACGTAACATAATCAACAGAATTGCTAAGCTACATGATTGTTTCCCATTTATAGTTTCTTCAGTTACTGTTGCCAAGATTTGCTTATCATTTACCTAGTTCATCAGATTGTACTGTACCCAGTTCATCAGATTGTACTGTACCCAGTTCATCAGATTGTACTGTACCCAACACCTGCAATTATACCTTCATCTTGTCTACCAAGTATAACCTATTCTAATCAATATAATGTAACAATTCCCCCCTTTGAAAATACTTCAAGTCTTCCAGACTGCAAGGATTTTCATCATCAGTTCCGCAGATTTCCATATTCTTTGGACCGTCTCAAACTGGTGATTGTAGCTGCAATGAATTATTTCCAATGTCTTCATATCTCGGGGGAAGTTCATGATTCTTCCTGGTAACAGCTTTTAAAATTTTCCCCAAGTGTTGCCGTTCCTTATTAACAATATTTTGAATCAAACGCAACACTCCCATAATAGCTAACATAATAATTATAATTATTATACACCATTGAATTAAAGATGCTACCCAACCAGAGATGTTCAATCCAAATGACTTTGCTAAAGCAGCAACCCAATTATGGGCACTTTCTTCTCTTTCTTCCTCAGTTGCACGTTCAATTTGTGTTAGCTGAGACAAATCACGTTCTACCGCGGCTGTAACATTCGGAATATGTACACAACAATGATCAATCTTATCTCGTAAATAACCACATACTCCATGTTCTTTTAGCAACAGCATATCTAATGCCATTCTATTTTGCAGGGTCATTTTTGTGGTTGCCTGTAATTGTAAGTTTATTTCCTTAAATCCTTCTTTAGTCACTCTTGCTAGCCTTTCCGTTTGTCCTAACAACCGGTACAACATTTCTCTATTCCGATAAGCACTAATTGGAGCAAACAATGATTCTAAAGCCCAACCTAACTTCACACCGGATGATGGTTCTTGCCAATCATCATCATCCTTTATTTCTCTCTTCATTATCCATAAATTTTCTAATCTACCCTTAAATGGCGCTTTCTTCCAAATTGGGCAGAGAGTTGGTAACCCTAAAGTTATTTCAGTCACCAACCCATCCAAGGGGAGGTGAGTCGTCCATTGTCCATCACTTGTAACCCAAACTAAATTTCCTGTGCTCCTGATCGTAGTTCTACAATCTATTCCCACTCCGAATTGTATTACAGGTTCACTCATGGAGTATTTAATTCCTCTACAGGCACAACCTGTCCTTAATGCAAGGACCACAGGTGGAAAGGTAACTTCACTTTCGGGGTGTCACAAGTGTATACTTTTGTACAGTTCTAGACTGGGTGTTTTTCAGCTAACTTTCTTTTGCATTAGATTTTCTTGTGTTTCCTGTTGTGGCGCCTGGATTATTTGTATTGGTTGCATTTCGTCTTTTTCCAAATCTTTTAACTCTCTCCTGGCTCTGTTTCTTTTCTGCATAGGTTCTGATTTTGCAGTAACCTCTAATGCCCTTTTTCCATAATCAAAACTCTCTTTAATCCAAACAATACAGGTGTAGTTTCCTACATCTGTCTTACTTACATTTCGCAATGATAAAATCATAGTACCCCTTCGTGTATCACTATCCCATCGGATTGTAAACCCAGTTGACAATTTGGACTCATTCTTCTGCCAATAGCAACTAAAGTCTTGGATTGAACTTCTCATATCTCCAACAAAATCACAAGTCAAATTTACATCCATTCGTTCTTCTATATGTACAGTAGCATATGTATGTATTATTTGAGCGAAACCATTACTTAATCCTACCCAGCATAGTATTACCAAGATGTAAATCTCAGTTTTGTAGGAGTGATCATTTTTACCCCCCATTGTGATGGTACCTTCTTCACTCTGGTATAATGAATCCAATTATCAATTCCTGCTACTTTCACAGCGGTAAATGTTATCAATAGTACCAAATAAAGTCCATGCCACTGTTCCTTTAAAGGCTCCGTTTGCCAATTTCGAACATACGCTTGGTCTCCTGGTTGATTCTCCAACGGCAAAGGGCGATTCCAGATGATCGCGGCACGTAAGGCTGTGAGTAATCTGCTTAAAGAAATTATATAACTATAAACATCTTGATCTCCTTGGAGGTGTAAATCTGCACTTCCCATTCCCTTCGTTGGTGCAGTATATGGCTTACCGTACAGAATTTCATAGGGACTTACAGACAACCCTTCTCTAGGTTTTATACGAATTCTCAATAAAGCAAGGGGCAATGCCTGTGGCCATTGGATTTGAGCTTCCTGGCATATCTTTTTAATTTGTCCTTTTAATGTTTGATTCATCCTTTCTACCTTTCCACTAGATTGTGGCCTCCACGGTGTATGTAAATCCCAGCTAATTCCAAGCATTTCACTAATTTCCTGTACTATTTTAGCTATAAAGTGTGGGCCTCGATCTGAAGAAATTCCTAAAGGTACCCCAAATCTAGGTATGATCTCTTTTAACAAAGTTTTTACTACTTCTCTAGCTTGATTCGTTCTACAGGGAAATGCTTCTAGCCACCCTGAAAAGGTACATACGTATACCAATAAATACTTAAACCCTTTTGATTTAGGTAATTCTGCAAAATCCACTTGCCAATAGTCACCTGGTTCTATTCCCACTTTCAAAGTTCCCATTGGAATTTGTTTTCGTATTACCGGATTATTCTTTAAACATACTGGACACTTCGCATTCACCCCTTTTGCTATTGTTAACATTTGTGCAGATATAATGCTCCGCTTTAAAAACTGCACCAATGCTTCTGCTCCCCAATGGCATTTATTATGTTCAGTTTGTATTATTCGTTTCATAATTGTAGCAGGCACTACTACTTGTCCATTACCTGTTACATACCATCCATGTGAATTCTTCTGTGCCTTTACCAAATCGGCTAATTTTTCATCTTCTTGGGTATAAAAGGGATTTACAGAGAGATGAGCAGTAATCGGGCTTACCTTAGTAGGTATTAGAGCTAATTCAGTCCATACTTGCCGTGCAGCAATTTTGGCTGCCTGGTCTGCCTTCATGTTTCCTTGTGCCACATCGCTGTCATCCCTCTGATGTCCTCGACAATGCATTACAGCCACTTGCTGAGGTAGTACCACAGCCTCTAATAACTGTAAGATCTCGGTTCGATATTTAATAATACTACCTTGAGCCGTCAACAATCCTCTTTCCTTCCATAAAGCTCCATGTATATGTATTATTCCAAAAGCGTATTTAGAATCTGTCCAAATATTCACTCTCTTATCCGCACTCGGTATTAAAGCCCGAATTAGAGCGACCAGTTCTGCCTTTTGCGCTGACGTTCCTGGCATTAATGCCTTTGCTTCAATTACTTCAAGCTTAGTAACCACAGCATATCCAGAATATCGTGTTCCATTCTCAACAAAGCTGCTACCGTCTGTAAATAATGTCCAGTCAGGATTTACAAGGGGAATATCTTTCAGATCTACCCTACTGGCGTAAGTTTGTTCGATCACCTCAATACAATCATGTTCCAGCTCGCCTTCCTCTATTTTGCTACCTAAAAATTCAGCGGGATTCAAACATGTTGTTATCTTTAAAAATATATCATCCTGTTCTCTCAATATTGCCTGATATTTCAACATTCTACTGGATGACAACCAATGACCCCCCTTTTGTTCCAAAACTGCAATCACCATGTGGGGCACAAATACTTCCATTTTTGTTCCCAATGTCAATTTTCTAGCTTCCTGGACTAACGTTACAGTAGCAGCCACTGCTCGGAGGCAAGAAGGCCATCCGGCACTTACCATATCCAACTGCTTGGAAAAATAGCCCACCGGTCTCTTCCATGATCCAATTCGTTGAGTTAAAACTCCAAGCGCTAGTCGTTGCCGCTCATGTACAAAGAGTTGAAATGTTTTTGTCAAATCAGGCAATCCTAATGCTGGGGCTTCTTGCAGAGCCTGTTTTAAGTCTTGAAAAGCCCTTTTACACTCTAAACTCCAAACTAATTGTGGCTCTTTTAAAGCTGCATACAGTGGTTTGGCTAACAGTCCATAATTCAAAATCCAGAGTCTGCACCACCCTGTCATTCCTAGAAAAGTTCGTAACTCGTGCAAATTTCTAGGTTCAGGGATGGCACAAATCGCTTGTATTCTATTCACCCCCAACCGTCTTTGTCCTTGGGAAATTTCACATCCCAGATATATCACTTTTTCCCGGGCAATTTGGGCTTTTTCCTTAGAAACTCGATAACCGCTCTGTCCCAGTAAATTTAATCACGCAACTGTAACAGTAATGCAGTTTTCATACCTTTCTGTCGCCACGAAAATGTCATCCACATATTGCAACAATAAGTATGCTTTTGATGGTAATTGAAAATATCCTTGCTCCTTCCAATCCTCCAGTTCTCGTGCCAGCTGATTCCCAAATATTGTAGGACTGTTTTTGAAGCCTTGTGGTAACCTGGTCCAGGTCAGCTGTCGTTTTCGTCCTGTATCCGGATTTTCCCATTCAAACGCAAATAATTTCCTACTTTGTAATGCCAATGGGATGCAGAAGAAAGCATCTTTTAAATCAATTACAGAAAAGTATCTAAATTGTTCTGCCACAGATGTTAACAATGTATAAGGATTTGCTACTACTGGATGTATATCTTTAACTATTTCGTTTACAGCTCTTAAATCTTGAACTAACCTATAATCTCCGTTAGGTTTTCTTATAGGAAATATTGGTGTATTATATTCAGATTCACATTCTTCTAACACATTGTGCATCAAAAATTTTGCAATTAATGGTGCTACCCCTTTCCTAGCTTCTAACTGTATAGGATATTGTCTAACTCTTACCGGTTGGACACCTTCTTTCAATTCTACTATGACAGGTTTTGCTGCTTTCGCTAATCCCGGTACTTGTGTCTCCCATACCCATGGTACTACAGCGTTTTCTACCTCTATTGGTATTGTTGTATTAGCTATTTCTTTTACTATAAATATTCTAGCTATTTCTTCCTCAGGTATCTGCAACTTAGCTTTTCCATTTTCAAATATTATTTTAGCATTAAATCTTGACAATAAATCTCGTCCTAACAAAGATGTAGGACAATCCGGTACATAGAGAAATTCATGATCTAATTCTTTACCCCTAAAATTTAGATGCAATGGCCGCAGAAAGGGCCGTTGCTCTGTTTTTCCTGTAGCTCCTACCACAGTTATCATCGTATCTCCTATCTTTCCTAAACAAGTATTTAAAACAGAATAAGTTGCCCCAGTATCTACCAATAATTGTTTCTCTTCCCCATCAATTTCTGTTGTCACTTTTAATCCATCACTTAGTCAGCTACTATGTTGCCCCAAATGTCCTAACATCATTGTTTCTGCCATTGGTGTTCCTCCTACTGAAGTCTGCTGGGCCAAATTCATTTTCACTGGGCACTCATTTTTCCAATGTCCCTGTTGTCTGCAAAACGCACACTGATTTATCCCTAGCTGATTTTGAGGTATTCCCCGCATGCCTCCTACCCTGTATCCTCCTCGACCTCGTCCTCTACTTCTGCCTCTTATTCCTTGATTTACTCATTGTAACATTGCTAATAATCCTGCCTGATTTCTCTTTGTGGTTTTTTTTTTTCTCCCTATTATTGTACACTTTCCAGCTGATTGCTTCCAAATTACTAAATCTCCTGGGGAAAAAGGAACTTTCCCATATACTTTATCAGTCCCCGAAATTGCCTCTCGTAAAGGGGCTAATAATACTTTACTGTTTTGCTCTTGTTCCTTCCTCCCTTGTCTTGTTCTCTGTGCAATTGGGGTTCGTTGCGCTTGTCTTGGGCATGATGAATGCCCTGGCGAACCCTTCGGTGTTAACTTAATCTGGATCGCTCCAGTATTAATTGATTCTGACGGTTTTACCGCCTTAATACTATCAGTATCACTATCGTCCCCTGCATCTATATCGGACATCACAGGGGCCGTCGGTGATGCTAAAAGTGATACCTCCTCTGGCTCTCTTATTGAATTTTGTATTGCCAAACAAGTCATACACTTATTACCTACACATCCTCCACATTTTGTTTTATCTTTTTTTCGGGATGTACCAACAACATTCCACATTCTCTCTGCATATCTGGATGATTACGTATATCATAAAATAGATCAACATATGGTTCTTCATCCCATTTTTCAAGTTCTTAACAATATCTCATTAATGGACCTATAACACCCGGATCTAAACTTCCGTGTTCAGGCCACCGGGGTCCATCATACTCATATTGTGGCCACCAATTCGTACAATAATCTATAAATCGACTTTTACTCATACTCTGAAAATATCCCGCACTTTTCCAATGCTTTAATAAACATCCTAACGGAGAATTATCCGGTATTACCATGGTCTTACACATTCACTCCACACACACACACTAAATCTACGGGGTAGAAAACGGAAAGATAGCCTCTGATGGGAAACAAAAGACCAAACCAAACTCACGAGACAGCCACGTATGTCCGTGAGTGCTGGACCTGCGGGGCTTTCGCTCCGTCTGACGGCCAGCGCCTAGGCTTCCACAGACCAGACCTCGAGCTCGTTAGCCCAACCTTGCGTGAATCGCCGTCACGTCTTATTAGGCAGGCACCCGACCAAATATTACAATAAAGCACCTTCGGGCTTACCACTTTGGGACGTCAGGAGCAGCGCAGAGCGGGCGCAGCCGATGGCTCCCCGAGAATTCCTCGGTGCCGGCACGGAGCAAAATCGGAAAGCGAACCGTCAACACTACTCCCGAAGTCCCATCTGGGTCGCCAGAAAACTGTTGCCCGTAAAGAAACACATAACTACGAAAGCAGTTATATGCGGTGCTTTATTCAGGGCCCGGGGTCTCAGGGACTCATGTCCAAAGCTGAGAATCCCAAATCCCCGTTTAACTTGGTTAATATTTATAGTGTTCGGTTACGTAACATAATCAACAGAATTGCTAAGCTACATGATTGTTTCCCATTTATAGTTTCTTCAGTTACTGTTGCCAAGATTTGCTTATCATTTACCTAGTTCATCAGATTGTGCTGTACCCAGTTCATCAGATTGTACTGTACCCAACACCTGCAATTATACCTTCATCTTGTCTACCAAGTATAACCTATTCTAATCAATATAATGTAACAATTCCCCCCTTTGAAAATACTTCAAGTCTTCCAGACTGCAAGGATTTTCATCATCAGTTCCGCAGATTTCCATATTCTTTGGACCGTCTCAAACTGGTGATTGTAGCTGCAATGAATTATTTCCAATGTCTTCATATCTCGGGGGAAGTTCATGATTCTTCCTGGTAACAGCTTTTAAAATTTTCCCCAAGTGTTGCCGTTCCTTATTAACAATATTTTGAATCAAACGCAACACTCCCATAATAGCTAACATAATAATTATAATTATTATACACCATTGAATTAAAGATGCTACCCAACCAGAGATGTTCAATCCAAATGACTTTGCTAAAGCAGCCACCCAATTATGGGCACTTTCTTCTCTTTCTTCCTCAGTTGCACGTTCAATTTGCGTTAGCTGAGACAAATCACGTTCTACCGCGGCTGTAACATTCGGAATATGTACACAACAATGATCAATCTTATCTCGTAAATAACCACATACTCCATGTTCTTTTAGCAACAGCATATCTAATGCCATTCTATTTTGCAGGGTCATTTTTGTGGTTGCCTGTAATTGTAAGTTTATTTCCTTAAATCCTTCTTTAGTCACTCTTGCTAGCCTTTCCGTTTGTCCTAACAACCGGTACAACATTTCTCTATTCCGATAAGTACTAATTGGAGCAAACAATGATTCTAAAGCCCAACCTAACTTCACACCGGATGATGGTTCTTGCCAATCATCATCATCCTTTATTTCTCTCTTCATTATCCATAAATTTTCTAATCTACCCTTAAATGGCGCTTTCTTCCAAATTGGGCAGAGAGTTGGTAACCCTAAAGTTATTTCAGTCACCAACCCATCCAAGGGGAGGTGAGTCGTCCATTGTCCATCACTGGTAACCCAAACTAAATTTCCTGTGCTCCTGATCGTAGTTCTACAATCTATTCCCACTCCGAATTGTATTACAGGTTCACTCATTGAGTATTTAATTCCTCTACAGGCACAACCTGTCCTTAATGCAAGGACCACAGGTGGAAAGGTAACTTCACTTTCGGGGTGTCACAAGTGTATACTTTTGTACAGTTCTAGACTGGGTGTTTTTCAGCTAACTTTCTTTTGCATTGGATTTTCTTGTGTTTCCTGTTGTGGCGCCTGGATTATTTGTATTGGTTGCATTTCATCTTTTTCCAAATCTTTTAACTCTCTCCTGGCTCTGTTTCTTTTCTGCATAGGTTCTGATTTTGCAGTAACCTCTAATGCCCTTTTTCCATAATCAAAACTCTCTTTAATCCAAACAATACAGGTGTAGTTTCCTACATCTGTCTTACTTACATTTCGCAATGATAAAATCATAGTACCCCTTCGTGTATCACTATCCCATCGGATTGTAAACCCACTTGACAATTTGGACTCATTCTTCTGCCAATAGCAACTAATGTCTTGGATTGAACTTCTCATATCTCCAACAAAATCACAAGTCAAATTTACATCCATTCGTTCTTCTATATGTACAGTAGCATATGTATGTATTATTTGAGCGAAACCATTACTTAATCCTACCCAGCATAGTATTACCAAGATGTAAATCTCAGTTTTGTAGGAGTGATCATTTTTACCCCCCATTGTGATGGTACCTTCTTCACTCTGGTATAATGAATCCAATTATCAATTCCTGCTACTTTCACAGCGGTAAATGTTATCAATAGCACCAAATAAAGTCCATGCCACTGTTCCTTTAAAGGCTCCGTTTGCCAATTTCGAACATACGCTTGGTCTCCTGGTTGATTCTCCAACGGCAAAGGGCGATTCCAGATGATCGCGGCACGTAAGGCTGTGAGTAATCTGCTTAAAGAAATTATATAACTATAAACATCTTGATCTCCTTGGAGGTGTAAATCTGCACTTCCCATTCCCTTCGTTGGTGCAGTATATGGCTTACCGTACAGAATTTCATAGGGACTTACAGGCAACCCTTCTCTAGGTTTTATACGAATTCTCAATAAAGCAAGGGGCAATGCCTGTGGCCATTGGATTTGAGCTTCCTGGCATATCTTTTTAATTTGTCCTTTTAATGTTTGATTCATCCTTTCTACCTTTCCACTAGATTGTGGCCTCCACGGTGTATGTAAATCCCAGCTAATTCCAAGCATTTCACTAATTTCCTGTACTATTTTAGCTATAAAGTGTGGGCCTCGATCTGAAGAAATTCCTAAAGGTACCCCAAATCTAGGTATGATCTCTTTTAACAAAGTTTTTACTACTTCTCTAGCTTGATTCGTTCTACAGGGAAATGCTTCTAGCCACCCTGAAAAGGTACATACGTATACCAATAAATACTTAAACCCTTTTGATTTAGGTAATTCTGCAAAATCCACTTGCCAATAGTCACCTGGTTCTATTCCCACTTTCAAAGTTCCCATTGGAATTTGTTTTCGTATTACCGGATTATTCTTTAAACATACTGGACACTTCGCATTCACCCCTTTTGCTATTGTTAACATTTGTGCAGATATAATGCTCCGCTTTAAAAACTGCACCAATGCTTCTGCTCCCCAATGGCATTTATTATGTTCAGTTTGTATTATTCGTTTCATAATTGTAGCAGGCACTACTACTTGTCCATTACCTGTTACATACCATCCATGTGAATTCTTCTGTGCCTTTACCAAATCGGCTAATTTTTCATCTTCTTGGGTATAAAAGGGATTTACAGAGAGATGAGCAGTAATCGGGCTTACCTTAGTAGGTATTAGAGCTAATTCAGTCCATACTTGCCGTGCAGCAATTTTGGCTGCCTGGTCTGCCTTCATGTTTCCTTGTGCCACATCGCTGTCATCCCTCTGATGTCCTCGACAATGCATTACAGCCACTTGCTGAGGTAGTACCACAGCCTCTAATAACTGTAAGATCTCGGTTCGATATTTAATAATACTACCTTGAGCCGTCAACAATCCTCTTTCCTTCCATAAAGCTCCATGTATATGTATTATTCCAAAAGCGTATTTAGAATCTGCCCAAATATTCACCCTCTTATCCGTACTCGGTATTAAAGCCCGAATTAGAGCGACCAGTTCTGCCTTTTGCGCTGACGTTCCTGGCATTAATGCCTTTGCTTCAATTACTTCAAGCTTAGTAACCACAGCATATCCAGAATATCGTGTTCCATTCTCAACAAAGCTGCTACCGTCTGTAAATAATGTCCAGTCAGGATTTACAAGGGGAATATCTTTCAGATCTACCCTACTGGCGTAAGTTTGTTCGATCACCTCAATACAATCATGTTCCAGCTCGCCTTCCTCTATTTTGCTACCTAAAAATTCAGCGGGATTCAAACATGTTGTTATCTTTAAAAATATATCATCCTGTTCTCTCAATATTGCTTGATATTTCAACATTCTACTGGATGACAACCAATGACCCCCCTTTTGTTCCAAAACTGCAATCACCATGTGGGGCACAAATACTTCCATTTTTGTTCCCAATGTCAATTTTCTAGCTTCTTGGACTAACATTACAGTAGCAGCCACTGCTCGGAGGCAAGAAGGCCATCCGGCACTTACCATATCCAACTGCTTGGAAAAATAGCCCACCGGTCTCTTCCATGATCCAATTCGTTGAGTTAAAACTCCAAGCGCTAGTCGTTGCCGCTCATGTACAAAGAGTTGAAATGTTTTTGTCAAATCAGGCAATCCTAATGCTGGGGCTTCTTGCAGAGCCTGTTTTAAGTCTTGAAAAGCCCTTTTACACTCTAAACTCCAAACTAATTGTGGCTCTTTTAAAGCTGCATACAGTGGTTTGGCTAACAGTCCGTAATTCAAAATCCAGAGTCTGCACCACCCTGTCATTCCTAGAAAAGTTCGTAACTCGTGCAAATTTCTAGGTTCAGGGATGGCACAAATCGCTTGTATTCTATTCACCCCCAACCGTCTTTGTCCTTGGGAAATTTCACATCCCAGATATATCACTTTTTCCCGGGCAATTTGGGCTTTTTCCTTAGAAACTCGATAACCGCTCTGTCCCAGTAAATTTAATCACGCAACTGTAACAGTAATGCAGTTTTCATACCTTTCTGTCGCCACGAAAATGTCATCCACATATTGCAACAATAAGTATGCTTTTGATGGTAATTGAAAATATCCTTGCTCCTTCCAATCCTCCAGTTCTCGTGCCAGCTGATTCCCAAATATTGTAGGACTGTTTTTGAAGCCTTGTGGTAACCTGGTCCAGGTCAGCTGTCGTTTTCGTCCTGTATCCGGATTTTCCCATTCAAACGCAAATAATTTCCTACTTTGTAATGCCAATGGGATGCAGAAGAAAGCATCTTTTAAATCAATTACAGAAAAGTATCTAAATTGTTCTGCCACAGATGTTAACAATGTATAAGGATTTGCTACTACTGGATGTATATCTTTAACTATTTCGTTTACAGCTCTTAAATCTTGAACTAACCTA
Organism: Apteryx mantelli; assembly: GCF_036417845.1. Classification (NCBI taxonomy): domain Eukaryota; kingdom Metazoa; phylum Chordata; class Aves; order Apterygiformes; family Apterygidae; genus Apteryx; species Apteryx mantelli. The sequence goes on from NW_027118475.1 coordinate 136,332, forward strand.
TAATCTCCGTTAGGTTTTCTTATAGGAAATATTGGTGTATTATATTCAGATTCACATTCTTCTAACACATTGTGCATCAAAAATTTTGCAATTAATGGTGCTACCCCTTTCCTAGCTTCTAACTGTATAGGATATTGTCTAACTCTTACCGGTTGGACACCTTCTTTCAATTCTACTATGACAGGTTTTGCTGCTTTCGCTAATCCCGGTACTTGTGTCTCCCATACCCATGGTACTACAGCGTTTTCTACCTCTATTGGTATTGTTGTATTAGCTATTTCTTTTACTATAAATATTCTAGCTATTTCTTCCTCAGGTATCTGCAACTTAGCTTTTCCATTTTCAAATATTATTTTAGCATTAAATCTTGACAATAAATCTCGTCCTAACAAAGATGTAGGACAATCCGGTACATAGAGAAATTCATGATCTAATTCTTTACCCCTAAAATTTAGATGCAATGGCCGCAGAAAGGGCCGTTGCTCTGTTTTTCCTGTAGCTCCTACCACAGTTATCATCGTATCTCCTATCTTTCCTAAACAAGTATTTAAAACAGAATAAGTTGCCCCAGTATCTACCAATAATTGTTTCTCTTCCCCATCAATTTCTGTTGTCACTTTTAATCCATCACTTAGTCAGCTACTATGTTGCCCCAAATGTCCTAACATCATTGTTTCTGCCATTGGTGTTCCTCCTACTGAAGTCTGCTGGGCCAAATTCATTTTCACTGGGCACTCATTTTTCCAATGTCCCTGTTGTCTGCAAAACGCACACTGATTTATCCCTAGCTGATTTTGAGGTATTCCCCGCATGCCTCCTACCCTGTATCCTCCTCGACCTCGTCCTCTACTTCTGCCTCTTATTCCTTGATTTACTCGTTGTAACATTGCTAATAATCCTGCCTGATTTCTCTTTGTGGGTTTTTTTTTTTTTTTTCCCCTATTATTGTACACTTTCCAGCTGATTGCTTCCAAATTACTAAATCTCCTGGGGAAAAAGGAACTTTCCCATATACTTTATCAGTCCCCGAAATTGCCTCTCGTAAAGGGGCTAATAATACTTTACTGTTTTGCTCTTGTTCCTTCCTCCCTTGTCTTGTTCTCTGTGCAATTGGGGTTCGTTGCGCTTGTCTTGGGCATGATGAATGCCCTGGCGAACCCTTCGGTGTTAACTTAATCTGGATCGCTCCAGTATTAATTGATTCTGACGGTTTTACCGCCTTAATACTATCAGTATCACTATCGTCCCCTGCATCTATATCGGACATCACAGGGGCCGTCGGTGATGCTAAAAGTGATACCTCCTCTGGCTCTCTTATTGAATTTTGTATTGCCAAACAAGTCATACGCTTCTTATTACCTACACATCCTTCACATTTTGTTTTATCTTTTTTTCGGGATGTACCAACAACATTCCACATTCTCTCTGCATATCTGGATGATTACGTATATCATAAAATAGATCAACATATGGTACTTCATCCCATTTTTCAAGTTCTTAACAATATCTCATTAATGGACCTATAACACCCGGATCTAAACTTCCGTGTTCAGGCCACCGGGGTCCATCATACTCATATTGTGGCCACCAATTCGTACAATAACCTATAAATCGACTTTTACTCATACTCTGAAAATATCCCGCACTTTTCCAATGCTTTAATAAACATCCTAACGGAGAATTATCCGGTATTACCATGGTCTTACACATTCACTCCACACACACACACTAAATCTACGGGGTAGAAAACGGAAAGATAGCCTCTGATGGGAAACAAAAGACCAAACCAAACTCACGAGACAGCCACGTATGTCCGTGAGTGCTGGACCTGCGGGGCTTTCGCTCCGTCTGACGGCCAGCGCCTAGGCTTCCACAGACCAGACCTCGAGCTCGTTAGCCCAACCTTGCGTGAATCGCCGTCACGTCTTATTAGGCAGGCACCCGACCAAATATTACAATAAAGCACCTTCGGGCTTACCACTTTGGGACGTCAGGAGCAGCGCAGAGCGGGCGCAGCCGATGGCTCCCCGAGAATTCCTCGGTGCCGGCACGGAGCAAAATCGGAAAGCGAACCGTCAACACTACTCCCGAAGTCCCATCTGGGTCGCCAGAAAACTGTTGCCCGTAAAGAAACACATAACTACGAAAGCAGTTATATGCGGTGCTTTATTCGGGGCCCGGGGTCTCAGGGACTCATGTCCAAAGCTGAGAATCCCAAATCCCCGTTTAACTTGGTTAATATTTATAGTGTTCGGTTACGTAACATAATCAACAGAATTGCTAAGCTACATGATTGTTTCCCATTTATAGTTTCTTCAGTTACTGTTGCCAAGATTTGCTTATCATTTACCTAGTTCATCAGATTGTGCTGTACCCAGTTCATCAGATTGTACTGTACCCACTTCATCAGATTGTACTGTACCCAACACCTGCAATTATACCTTCATCTTGTCTACCAAGTATAACCTATTCTAATCAATATAATGTAACAATTCCCCCCTTTGAAAATACTTCGAGTCTTCCAGACTGCAAGGATTTTCATCATCAGTTCCGCAGATTTCCATATTCTTTGGACCGTCTCAAACTGGTGATTGTAGCTGCAATGAATTATTTCCAATGTCTTCATATCTCGGGGGAAGTTCATGATTCTTCCTGGTAACAGCTTTTAAAATTTTCCCCAAGTGTTGCCGTTCCTTATTAACAATATTTTGAATCAAACGCAACACTCCCATAATAGCTAACATAATAATTATAATTATTATACACCATTGAATTAAAGATGCTACCCAACCAGAGATGTTCAATCCAAATGACTTTGCTAAAGCAGCCACCCAATTATGGGCACTTTCTTCTCTTTCTTCCTCAGTTGCACGTTCAATTTGCGTTAGCTGAGACAAATCACGTTCTACCGCGGCTGTAACATTCGGAATATGTACACAACAATGATCAATCTTATCTCGTAAATAACCACATACTCCATGTTCTTTTAGCAACAGCATATCTAATGCCATTCTATTTTGCAGGGTCATTTTTGTGGTTGCCTGTAATTGTAAGTTTATTTCCTTAAATCCTTCTTTAGTCACTCTTGCTAGCCTTTCCGTTTGTCCTAACAACCGGTACAACATTTCTCTATTCCGATAAGTACTAATTGGAGCAAACAATGATTCTAAAGCCCAACCTAACTTCACACCGGATGATGGTTCTTGCCAATCATCATCATCCTTTATTTCTCTCTTCATTATCCATAAATTTTCTAATCTACCCTTAAATGGCGCTTTCTTCCAAATTGGGCAGAGAGTTGGTAACCCTAAAGTTATTTCAGTCACCAACCCATCCAAGGGGAGGTGAGTCGTCCATTGTCCATCACTTGTAACCCAAACTAAATTTCCTGTGCTCCTGATCGTAGTTCTACAATCTATTCCCACTCCGAATTGTATTACAGGTTCACTCATTGAGTATTTAATTCCTCTACAGGCACAACCTGTCCTTAATGCAAGGACCACAGGTGGAAAGGTAACTTCACTTTCGGGGTGTCACAAGTGTATACTTTTGTACAGTTCTAGACTGGGTGTTTTTCAGCTAACTTTCTTTTGCATTGGATTTTCTTGTGTTTCCTGTTGTGGCGCCTGGATTATTTGTATTGGTTGCATTTCGTCTTTTTCCAAATCTTTTAACTCTCTCCTGGCTCTGTTTCTTTTCTGCATAGGTTCTGATTTTGCAGTAACCTCTAATGCCCTTTTTCCATAATCAAAACTCTCTTTAATCCAAACAATACAGGTGTAGTTTCCTACATCTGTCTTACTTACATTTCGCAATGATAAAATCATAGTACCCCTTCGTGTATCACTATCCCATCGGATTGTAAACCCACTTGACAATTTGGACTCATTCTTCTGCCAATAGCAACTAATGTCTTGGATTGAACTTCTCATATCTCCAACAAAATCACAAGTCAAATTTACATCCATTCGTTCTTCTATATGTACAGTAGCATATGTATGTATTATTTGAGCGAAACCATTACTTAATCCTACCCAGCATAGTATTACCAAGATGTAAATCTCAGTTTTGTAGGAGTGATCATTTTTACCCCCCATTGTGATGGTACCTTCTTCACTCTGGTATAATGAATCCAATTATCAATTCCTGCTACTTTCACAGCGGTAAATGTTATCAATAGCACCAAATAAAGTCCATGCCACTGTTCCTTTAAAGGCTCCGTTTGCCAATTTCGAACATACGCTTGGTCTCCTGGTTGATTCTCCAACGGCAAAGGGCGATTCCAGATGATCGCGGCACGTAAGGCTGTGAGTAATCTGCTTAAAGAAATTATATAACTATAAACATCTTGATCTCCTTGGAGGTGTAAATCTGCACTTCCCATTCCCTTCGTTGGTGCAGTATATGGCTTACCGTACAGAATTTCATAGGGACTTACAGACAACCCTTCTCTAGGTTTTATACGAATTCTCAATAAAGCAAGGGGCAATGCCTGTGGCCATTGGATTTGAGCTTCCTGGCATATCTTTTTAATTTGTCCTTTTAATGTTTGATTCATCCTTTCTACCTTTCCACTAGATTGTGGCCTCCACGGTGTATGTAAATCCCAGCTAATTCCAAGCATTTCACTAATTTCCTGTACTATTTTAGCTATAAAGTGTGGGCCTCGATCTGAAGAAATTCCTAAAGGTACCCCAAATCTAGGTATGATCTCTTTTAACAAAGTTTTTACTACTTCTCTAGCTTGATTCGTTCTACAGGGAAATGCTTCTAGCCACCCTGAAAAGGTACATACGTATACCAATAAATACTTAAACCCTTTTGATTTAGGTAATTCTGCAAAATCCACTTGCCAATAGTCACCTGGTTCTATTCCCACTTTCAAAGTTCCCATTTGAATTTGTTTTCGTATTACCGGATTATTCTTTAAACATACTGGACACTTCGCATTCACCCCTTTTGCTATTGTTAACATTTGTGCAGATATAATGCTCCGCTTTAAAAACTGCACCAATGCTTCTGCTCCCCAATGGCATTTATTATGTTCAGTTTGTATTATTCGTTTCATAATTGTAGCAGGCACTACTACTTGTCCATTACCTGTTACATACCATCCATGTGAATTCTTCTGTGCCTTTACCAAATCGGCTAATTTTTCATCTTCTTGGGTATAAAAGGGATTTACAGAGAGATGAGCAGTAATCGGGCTTACCTTAGTAGGTATTAGAGCTAATTCAGTCCATACTTGCCGTGCAGCAATTTTGGCTGCCTGGTCTGCCTTCATGTTTCCTTGTGCCACATCGCTGTCATCCCTCTGATGTCCTCGACAATGCATTACAGCCACTTGCTGAGGTAGTACCACAGCCTCTAATAACTGTAAGATCTCGGTTCGATATTTAATAATACTACCTTGAGCCGTCAACAATCCTCTTTCCTTCCATAAAGCTCCATGTATATGTATTATTCCAAAAGCGTATTTAGAATCTGCCCAAATATTCACCCTCTTATCCGTACTCGGTATTAAAGCCCGAATTAGAGCGACCAGTTCTGCCTTTTGCGCTGACGTTCCTGGCATTAATGCCTTTGCTTCAATTACTTCAAGCTTAGTAACCACAGCATATCCAGAATATCGTGTTCCATTCTCAACAAAGCTGCTACCGTCTGTAAATAATGTCCAATCAGGATTTACAAGAGGAATATCTTTCAGATCTACCCTACTGGCGTAAGTTTGTTCGATCACCTCAATACAATCATGTTCCAGCTCGCCTTCCTCTATTTTGCTACCTAAAAATTCAGCGGGATTCAAACATGTTGTTATCTTTAAAAATATATCATCCTGTTCTCTCAATATTGCTTGATATTTCAACATTCTACTGGATGACAACCAATGACCCCCCTTTTGTTCCAAAACTGCAATCACCATGTGGGGCACAAATACTTCCATTTTTGTTCCCAATGTCAATTTTCTAGCTTCTTGGACTAACGTTACAGTAGCAGCCACTGCTCGGAGGCAAGAAGGCCATCCGGCACTTACCATATCCAACTGCTTGGAAAAATAGCCCACCGGTCTCTTCCATGATCCAATTCGTTGAGTTAAAACTCCAAGCGCTAGTCGTTGCCGCTCATGTACAAAGAGTTGAAATGTTTTTGTCAAATCAGGCAATCCTAATGCTGGGGCTTCTTGCAGAGCCTGTTTTAAGTCTTGAAAAGCCCTTTTACACTCTAAACTCCAAACTAATTGTGGCTCTTTTAAAGCTTCATACAGTGGTTTGGCTAACAGTCCGTAATTCAAAATCCAGAGTCTGCACCACCCTGTCATTCCTAGAAAAGTTCGTAACTCGTGCAAATTTCTAGGTTCAGGGATGGCACAAATCGCTTGTATTCTATTCACCCCCAACCGTCTTTGTCCTTGGGAAATTTCACATCCCAGATATATCACTTTTTCCCGGGCAATTTGGGCTTTTTCCTTAGAAACTCGATAACCGCTCTGTCCCAGTAAATTTAATCACGCAACTGTAACAGTAATGCAGTTTTCATACCTTTCTGTCGCCACGAAAATGTCATCCACATATTGCAACAATAAGTATGCTTTTGATGGTAATTGAAAATATCCTTGCTCCTTCCAATCCTCCAGTTCTCGTGCCAGCTGATTCCCAAATATTGTAGGACTGTTTTTGAAGCCTTGTGGTAACCTGGTCCAGGTCAGCTGTCGTTTTCGTCCTGTATCCGGATTTTCCCATTCAAACGCAAATAATTTCCTACTTTGTAATGCCAATGGGATGCAGAAGAAAGCATCTTTTAAATCAATTACAGAAAAGTATCTAAATTGTTCTGCCACAGATGTTAACAATGTATAAGGATTTGCTACTACTGGATGTATATCTTTAACTATTTCGTTTACAGCTCTTAAATCTTGAACTAACCTATAATCTCCGTTAGGTTTTCTTATAGGAAATATTGGTGTATTATATTCAGATTCACATTCTTCTAACACATTGTGCATCAAAAATTTTGCAATTAATGGTGCTACCCCTTTCCTAGCTTCTAACTGTATAGGATATTGTCTAACTCTTACCGGTTGGACACCTTCTTTCAATTCTACTATGACAGGTTTTGCTGCTTTCGCTAATCCCGGTACTTGTGTCTCCCATACCCATGGTACTACAGCGTTTTCTACCTCTATTGGTATTGTTGTATTAGCTATTTCTTTTACTATAAATATTCTAGCTATTTCTTCCTCAGGTATCTGCAACTTAGCTTTTCCATTTTCAAATATTATTTTAGCATTAAATCTTGACAATAAATCTCGTCCTAACAAAGATGTAGGACAATCCGGTACATAGAGAAATTCATGATCTAATTCTTTACCCCTAAAATTTAGATGCAATGGCCGCAGAAAGGGCCGTTGCTCTGTTTTTCCTGTAGCTCCTACCACAGTTATCATCGTATCTCCTATCTTTCCTAAACAAGTATTTAAAACAGAATAAGTTGCCCCAGTATCTACCAATAATTGTTTCTCTTCCCCATCAATTTCTGTTGTCACTTTTAATCCATCACTTAGTCAGCTACTATGTTGCCCCAAATGTCCTAACATCATTGTTTCTGCCATTGGTGTTCCTCCTACTGAAGTCTGCTGGGCCAAAATCATTTTCACTGGGCACTCATTTTTCCAATGTCCCTGTTGTCTGCAAAACGCACACTGATTTATCCCTAGCTGATTTTGAGGTATTCCCCGCATGCCTCCTACCCTGTATCCTCCTCGACCTCGTCCTCTACTTCTGCCTCTTATTCCTTGATTTACTCGTTGTAACATTGCTAATAATCCTGCCTGATTTCTCTTTGTGGGTTTTTTTTTTTTTTTTCCCTATTATTGTACACTTTCCAGCTGATTGCTTCCAAATTACTAAATCTCCTGGGGAAAAAGGAACTTTCCCATATACTTTATCAGTCCCCGAAATTGCCTCTCGTAAAGGGGCTAATAATACTTTACTGTTTTGCTCTTGTTCCTTCCTCCCTTGTCTTGTTCTCTGTGCAATTGGGGTTCGTTGCGCTTGTCTTGGGCATGATGAATGCCCTGGCGAACCCTTCGGTGTTAACTTAATCTGGATCGCTCCAGTATTAATTGATTCTGACGGTTTTACCGCCTTAATACTATCAGTATCACTATCGTCCCCTGCATCTATATCGGACATCACAGGGGCCGTCGGTGATGCTAAAAGTGATACCTCCTCTGGCTCTCTTATTGAATTTTGTATTGCCAAACAAGTCATACGCTTCTTATTACCTACACATCCTCCACGTTTTGTTTTATCTTTTTTTCGGGATGTACCAACAACATTCCACATTCTCTCTGCATATCTGGATGATTACGTATATCATAAAATAGATCAACATATGGTACTTCATCCCATTTTTCAAGTTCTTAACAATATCTCATTAATGGACCTATAACACCCGGATCTAAACTTCCGTGTTCAGGCCACCGGGGTCCATCATACTCATATTGTGGCCACCAATTCGTACAATAACCTATAAATCGACTTTTACTCATACTCTGAAAATATCCCGCACTTTTCCAATGCTTTAATAAACATCCTAACGGAGAATTATCCGGTATTACCATGGTCTTACACACTCACTCCACACACACACACACTAAATCTACGGGGTAGAAAACGGAAAGATAGCCTCTGATGGGAAACAAAAGACCAAACCAAACTCACGAGACAGCCACGTATGTCCGTGAGTGCTGGACCTGCGGGGCTTTCGCTCCGTCTGACGGCCAGCGCCTAGGCTTCCACAGACCAGACCTCGAGCTCGTTAGCCCAACCTTGCGTGAATCGCCGTCACGTCTTATTAGGCAGGCACCCGACCAAATATTACAATAAAGCACCTTCGGGCTTACCACTTTGGGACGTCAGGAGCAGCGCAGAGCGGGCGCAGCCGATGGCTCCCCGAGAATTCCTCGGTGCCGGCACGGAGCAAAATCGGAAAGCGAACCGTCAACACTACTCCCGAAGTCCCATCTGGGTCGCCAGAAAACTGTTGCCCGTAAAGAAACACATAACTACGAAAGCAGTTATATGCGGTGCTTTATTCGGGGCCCGGGGTCTCAGGGACTCATGTCCAAAGCTGAGAATCCCAAATCCCCGTTTAACTTGGTTAATATTTATAGTGTTCGGTTACGTAACATAATCAACAGAATTGCTAAGCTACATGATTGTTTCCCATTTATAGTTTCTTCAGTTACTGTTGCCAAGATTTGCTTATCATTTACCTAGTTCATCAGATTGTGCTGTACCCAGTTCATCAGATTGTACTGTACCCACTTCATCAGATTGTACTGTACCCAACACCTGCAATTATACCTTCATCTTGTCTACCAAGTATAACCTATTCTAATCAATATAATGTAACAATTCCCCCCTTTGAAAATACTTCAAGTCTTCCAGACTGCAAGGATTTTCATCATCAGTTCCGCAGATTTCCATATTCTTTGGACCGTCTCAAACTGGTGATTGTAGCTGCAATGAATTATTTCCAATGTCTTCATATCTCGGGGGAAGTTCATGATTCTTCCTGGTAACAGCTTTTAAAATTTTCCCCAAGTGTTGCCGTTCCTTATTAACAATATTTTGAATCAAACGCAACACTCCCATAATAGCTAACATAATAATTATAATTATTATACACCATTGAATTAAAGATGCTACCCAACCAGAGATGTTCAATCCAAATGACTTTGCTAAAGCAGCCACCCAATTATGGGTACTTTCTTCTCTTTCTTCCTCAGTTGCACGTTCAATTTGCGTTAGCTGAGACAAATCACGTTCTACCGCGGCTGTAACATTCGGAATATGTACACAACAATGATCAATCTTATCTCGTAAATAACCACATACTCCATGTTCTTTTAGCAACAGCATATCTAATGCCATTCTATTCTGCAGGGTCATTTTTGTGGTTGCCTGTAATTGTAAGTTTATTTCCTTAAATCCTTCTTTAGTCACTCTTGCTAGCCTTTCCGTTTGTCCTAACAACCGGTACAACATTTCTCTATTCCGATAAGCACTAATTGGAGCAAACAATGATTCTAAAGCCCAACCTAACTTCACACCGGATGATGGTTCTTGCCAATCATCATCATCCTTTATTTCTCTCTTCATTATCCATAAATTTTCTAATCTACCCTTAAATGGCGCTTTCTTCCAAATTGGGCAGAGAGTTGGTAACCCTAAAGTTATTTCAGTCACCAACCCATCCAAGGGGAGGTGAGTCGTCCATTGTCCATCACTTGTAACCCAAACTAAATTTCCTGTGCTCCTGATCGTAGTTCTACAATCTATTCCCACTCCGAATTGTATTACAGGTTCACTCATTGAGTATTTAATTCCTCTACAGGCACAACCTGTCCTTAATGCAAGGACCACAGGTGGAAAGGTAACTTCACTTTCGGGGTGTCACAAGTGTATACTTTTGTACAGTTCTAGACTGGGTGTTTTTCAGCTAACTTTCTTTTGCATTAGATTTTCTTGTGTTTCCTGTTGTGGCGCCTGGATTATTTGTATTGGTTGCATTTCGTCTTTTTCCAAATCTTTTAACTCTCTCCTGGCTCTGTTTCTTTTCTGCATAGGTTCTGATTTTGCAGTAACCTCTAATGCCCTTTTTCCATAATCAAAACTCTCTTTAATCCAAACAATACAGGTGTAGTTTCCTACATCTGTCTTACTTACATTTCGCAATGATAAAATCATAGTACCCCTTCGTGTATCACTATCCCATCGGATTGTAAACCCACTTGACAATTTGGACTCATTCTTCTGCCAATAGCAACTAATGTCTTGGATTGAACTTCTCATATCTCCAACAAAATCACAAGTCAAATTTACATCCATTCGTTCTTCTATATGTACAGTAGCATATGTATGTATTATTTGAGCGAAACCATTACTTAATCCTACCCAGCATAGTATTACCAAGATGTAAATCTCAGTTTTGTAGGAGTGATCATTTTTACCCCCCATTGTGATGGTACCTTCTTCACTCTGGTATAATGAATCCAATTATCAATTCCTGCTACTTTCACAGCGGTAAATGTTATCAATAGCACCAAATAAAGTCCATGCCACTGTTCCTTTAAAGGCTCCGTTTGCCAATTTCGAACATACGCTTGGTCTCCTGGTTGATTCTCCAACGGCAAAGGGCGATTCCAGATGATCGCGGCACGTAAGGCTGTGAGTAATCTGCTTAAAGAAATTATATAACTATAAACATCTTGATCTCCTTGGAGGTGTAAATCTGCACTTCCCATTCCCTTCGTTGGTGCAGTATATGGCTTACCGTACAGAATTTCATAGGGACTTACAGACAACCCTTCTCTAGGTTTTATACGAATTCTCAATAAAGCAAGGGGCAATGCCTGTGGCCATTGGATTTGAGCTTCCTGGCATATCTTTTTAATTTGTCCTTTTAATGTTTGATTCATCCTTTCTACCTTTCCACTAGATTGTGGCCTCCACGGTGTATGTAAATCCCAGCTAATTCCAAGCATTTCACTAATTTCCTGTACTATTTTAGCTATAAAGTGTGGGCCTCGATCTGAAGAAATTCCTAAAGGTACCCCAAATCTAGGTATGATCTCTTTTAACAAAGTTTTTACTACTTCTCTAGCTTGATTCGTTCTACAGGGAAATGCTTCTAGCCACCCTGAAAAGGTACATACGTATACCAATAAATACTGAAACCCTTTTGATTTAGGTAATTCTGCAAAATCCACTTGCCAATAGTCACCTGGTTCTATTCCCACTTTCAAAGTTCCCATTTGAATTCGTTTTCGTATTACCGGATTATTCTTTAAACATACTGGACACTTCGCATTCACCCCTTTTGCTATTGTTAACATTTGTGCAGATACAATGCTCCGCTTTAAAAACTGCACCAATGCTTCTGCTCCCCAATGGCATTTATTATGTTCAGTTTGTATTATTCGTTTCATAATTGTAGCAGGCACTACTACTTGTCCATTACCTGTTACATACCATCCATGTGAATTCTTCTGTGCCTTTACCAAATCGGCTAATTTTTCATCTTCTTGGGTATAAAAGGGATTTACAGAGAGATGAGCAGTAATCGGGCTTACCTTAGTAGGTATTAGAGCTAATTCAGTCCATACTTGCCGTGCAGCAATTTTGGCTGCCTGGTCTGCCTTCATGTTTCCTTGTGCCACATCGCTGTCATCCCTCTGATGTCCTCGACAATGCATTACAGCCACTTGCTGAGGTAGTACCACAGCCTCTAATAACTGTAAGATCTCGGTTCGATATTTAATAATACTACCTTGAGCCGTCAACAATCCTCTTTCCTTCCATAAAGCTCCATGTATATGTATTATTCCAAAAGCGTATTTAGAATCTGCCCAAATATTCACTCTCTTATCCGTACTCGGTATTAAAGCCCGAATTAGAGCGACCAGTTCTGCCTTTTGCGCTGACGTTCCTGGCATTAATGCCTTTGCTTCAATTACTTCAAGCTTAGTAACCACAGCATATCCAGAATATCGTGTTCCATTCTCAACAAAGCTGCTACCGTCTGTAAATAATGTCCAGTCAGGATTTACAAGGGGAATATCTTTCAGATCTACCCTACTGGCGTAAGTTTGTTCGATCACCTCAATACAATCATGTTCCAGCTCGCCTTCCTCTATTTTGCTACCTAAAAATTCAGCGGGATTCAAACGTGTTGTTATCTTTAAAAATATATCATCCTGTTCTCTCAATATTGCCTGATATTTCAACATTCTACTGGATGACAACCAATGACCCCCCTTTTGTTCCAAAACTGCAATCACCATGTGGGGCACAAATACTTCCATTTTTGTTCCCAATGTCAATTTTCTAGCTTCTTGGACTAACGTTACAGTAGCAGCCACTGCTCGGAGGCAAGAAGGCCATCCGGCACTTACCATATCCAACTGCTTGGAAAAATAGCCCACCGGTCTCTTCCATGATCCAATTCGTTGAGTTAAAACTCCAAGCGCTAGTCGTTGCCGCTCATGTACAAAGAGTTGAAATGTTTTTGTCAAATCAGGCAATCCTAATGCTGGGGCTTCTTGCAGAGCCTGTTTTAAGTCTTGAAAAGCCCTTTTACACTCTAAACTCCAAACTAATTGTGGCTCTTTTAAAGCTGCATACAGTGGTTTGGCTAACAGTCCGTAATTCAAAATCCAGAGTCTGCACCACCCTGTCATTCCTAGAAAAGTTCGTAACTCGTGCAAATTTCTAGGTTCAGGGATGGCACAAATCGCTTGTATTCTATTCACCCCCAACCGTCTTTGTCCTTGGGAAATTTCACATCCCAGATATATCACTTTTTCCCGGGCAATTTGGGCTTTTTCCTTAGAAACTCGATAACCGCTCTGTCCCAGTAAATTTAATCACGCAACTGTAACAGTAATGCAGTTTTCATACCTTTCTGTCGCCACGAAAATGTCATCCACATATTGCAACAATAAGTATGCTTTTGATGGTAATTGAAAATATCCTTGCTCCTTCCAATCCTCCAGTTCTCGTGCCAGCTGATTCCCAAATATTGTAGGACTGTTTTTGAAGCCTTGTGGTAACCTGGTCCAGGTCAGCTGTCGTTTTCGTCCTGTATCCGGATTTTCCCATTCAAACGCAAATAATTTCCTACTTTGTAATGCCAATGGGACGCAGAAGAAAGCATCTTTTAAATCAATTACAGAAAAGTATCTAAATTGTTCTGCCACAGATGTTAACAATGTATAAGGATTTGCTACTACTGGATGTATATCTTTAACTATTTCGTTTACAGCTCTTAAATCTTGAACTAACCTATAATCTCCGTTAGGTTTTCTTATAGGAAATATTGGTGTATTATATTCAGATTCACATTCTTCTAACACATTGTGCATCAAAAATTTTGCAATTAATGGTGCTACCCCTTTCCTAGCTTCTAACTGTATAGGATATTGTCTAACTCTTACCGGTTGGACACCTTCTTTCAATTCTACTATGACAGGTTTTGCTGCTTTCGCTAATCCCGGTACTTGTGTCTCCCATACCCATGGTACTACAGCGTTTTCTACCTCTATTGGTATTGTTGTATTAGCTATTTCTTTTACTATAAATATTCTAGCTATTTCTTCCTCAGGTATCTGCAACTTAGCTTTTCCATTTTCAAATATTATTTTAGCATTAAATCTTGACAATAAATCTCGTCCTAACAAAGATGTAGGACAATCCGGTACATAGAGAAATTCATGATCTAATTCTTTACCCCTAAAATTTAGATGCAATGGCCGCAGAAAGGGCCGTTGCTCTGTTTTTCCTGTAGCTCCTACCACAGTTATCATCGTATCTCCTATCTTTCCTAAACAAGTATTTAAAACAGAATAAGTTGCCCCAGTATCTACCAATAATTGTTTCTCTTCCCCATCAATTTCTGTTGTCACTTTTAATCCATCACTTAGTCAGCTACTATGTTGCCCCAAATGTCCTAACATCATTGTTTCTGCCATTGGTGTTCCTCCTACTGAAGTCTGCTGGGCCAAATTCATTTTCACTGGGCACTCATTTTTCCAATGTCCCTGTTGTCTGCAAAACGCACACTGATTTATCCCTAGCTGATTTTGAGGTATTCCCCGCATGCCTCCTACCCTGTATCCTCCTCGACCTCGTCCTCTACTTCTGCCTCTTATTCCTTGATTTACTCGTTGTAACATTGCTAATAATCCTGCCTGATTTCTCTTTGTGGGTTTTTTTTTTTTTTTTCCCTATTATTGTACACTTTCCAGCTGATTGCTTCCAAATTACTAAATCTCCTGGGGAAAAAGGAACTTTCCCATATACTTTATCAGTCCCCGAAATTGCCTCTCGTAAAGGGGCTAATAATACTTTACTGTTTTGCTCTTGTTCCTTCCTCCCTTGTCTTGTTCTCTGTGCAATTGGGGTTCGTTGCGCTTGTCTTGGGCATGATGAATGCCCTGGCGAACCCTTCGGTGTTAACTTAATCTGGATCGCTCCAGTATTAATTGATTCTGACGGTTTTACCGCCTTAATACTATCAGTATCACTATCGTCCCCTGCATCTATATCGGACATCACAGGGGCCGTCGGTGATGCTAAAAGTGATACCTCCTCTGGCTCTCTTATTGAATTTTGTATTGCCAAACAAGTCATACGCTTCTTATTACCTACACATCCTTCACATTTTGTTTTATCTTTTTTTCGGGATGTACCAACAACATTCCACATTCTCTCTGCATATCTGGATGATTACGTATATCATAAAATAGATCAACATATGGTACTTCATCCCATTTTTCAAGTTCTTAACAATATCTCATTAATGGACCTATAACACCCGGATCTAAACTTCCGTGTTCAGGCCACCGGGGTCCATCATACTCATATTGTGGCCACCAATTCGTACAATAATCTATAAATCGACTTTTACTCATACTCTGAAAATATCCCGCACTTTTCCAATGCTTTAATAAACATCCTAACGGAGAATTATCCGGTATTACCATGGTCTTACACACTCACTCCACACACACACACACTAAATCTACGGGGTAGAAAACGGAAAGATAGCCTCTGATGGGAAACAAAAGACCAAACCAAACTCACGAGACAGCCACGTATGTCCGTGAGTGCTGGACCTGCGGGGCTTTCGCTCCGTCTGACGGCCAGCGCCTAGGCTTCCACAGACCAGACCTCGAGCTCGTTAGCCCAACCTTGCGTGAATCGCCGTCACGTCTTATTAGGCAGGCACCCGACCAAATATTACAATAAAGCACCTTCGGGCTTACCACTTTGGGACGTCAGGAGCAGCGCAGAGCGGGCGCAGCCGATGGCTCCCCGAGAATTCCTCGGTGCCGGCACGGAGCAAAATCGGAAAGCGAACCGTCAACACTACTCCCGAAGTCCCATCTGGGTCGCCAGAACACTGTTGCCCGTAAAGAAACACATAACTACGAAAGCAGTTATATGCGGTGCTTTATTCGGGGCCCGGGGTCTCAGGGACTCATGTCCAAAGCTGAGAATCCCAAATCCCCGTTTAACTTGGTTAATATTTATAGTGTTCGGTTACGTAACATAATCAACAGAATTGCTAAGCTACATGATTGTTTCCCATTTATAGTTTCTTCAGTTACTGTTGCCAAGATTTGCTTATCATTTACCTAGTTCATCAGATTGTGCTGTACCTAGTTCATCAGATTGTACTGTACCCACTTCATCAGACTGTACTGTACCCAGTTCATCAGACTGTACTGTACCCAACACCTGCAATTATACCTTCATCTTGTCTACCAAGTATAACCTATTCTAATCAATATAATGTAACCATTCCCCCCTTTGAAAATACTTCAAGTCTTCCAGACTGCAAGGATTTTCATCATCAGTTCCGCAGATTTCCATATTCTTTGGACCGTCTCAAACTGGTGATTGTAGCTGCAATGAATTATTTCCAATGTCTTCATATCTCGGGGGAAGTTCATGATTCTTCCTGGTAAGAGCTTTTAAAATTTTCCCCAAGTGTTGCCGTTCCTTATTAACAATATTTTGAATCAAACGCAACACTCCCATAATAGCTAACATAATAATTATAATTATTATACACCATTGAATTAAAGATGCTACCCAACCAGAGATGTTCAATCCAAATGACTTTGCTAAAGCAGCCACCCAATTATGGGTACTTTCTTCTCTTTCTTCCTCAGTTGCACGTTCAATTTGCGTTAGCTGAGACAAATCACGTTCTACCGCGGCTGTAACATTCGGAATATGTACACAACAATGATCAATCTTATCTCGTAAATAACCACATACTCCATGTTCTTTTAGCAACAGCATATCTAATGCCATTCTATTTTGCAGGGTCATTTTTGTGGTTGCCTGTAATTGTAAGTTTATTTCCTTAAATCCTTCTTTAGTCACTCTTGCTAGCCTTTCCGTTTGTCCTAACAACCGGTACAACATTTCTCTATTCCGATAAGCACTAATTGGAGCAAACAATGATTCTAAAGCCCAACCTAACTTCACACCGGATGATGGTTCTTGCCAATCATCATCATCCTTTATTTCTCTCTTCATTATCCATAAATTTTCTAATCTACCCTTAAATGGCGCTTTCTTCCAAATTGGGCAGAGAGTTGGTAACCCTAAAGTTATTTCAGTCACCAACCCATCCAAGGGGAGGTGAGTCGTCCATTGTCCATCACTTGTAACCCAAACTAAATTTCCTGTGCTCCTGATCGTAGTTCTACAATCTATTCCCACTCCGAATTGTATTACAGGTTCATTCATTGAGTATTTAATTCCTCTACAGGCACAACCTGTCCTTAATGCAAGGACCACAGGTGGAAAGGTAACTTCACTTTCGGGGTGTCACAAGTGTATACTTTTGTACAGTTCTAGACTGGGTGTTTTTCAGCTTTCTTTTGCATTAGATTTTCTTGTGTTTCCTGTTGTGGCGCCTGGATTATTTGTATTGGTTGCATTTCGTCTTTTTCCAAATCTTTTAACTCTCTCCTGGCTCTGTTTCTTTTCTGCATAGGTTCTGATTTTGCAGTAACCTCTAATGCCCTTTTTCCATAATCAAAACTCTCTTTAATCCAAACAATACAGGTGTAGTTTCCTACATCTGTCTTACTTACATTTCGCAATGATAAAATCATAGTACCCCTTCGTGTATCACTATCCCATCGGATTGTAAACCCAGTTGACAATTTGGACTCATTCTTCTGCCAATAGCAACTAATGTCTTGGATTGAACTTCTCATATCTCCAACAAAATCACAAGTCAAATTTACATCCATTCGTTCTTCTATATGTACAGTAGCATATGTATGTATTATTTGAGCGAAACCATTACTTAATCCTACCCAGCATAGTATTACCAAGATGTAAATCTCAGTTTTGTAGGAGTGATCATTTTTACCCCCCATTGTGATGGTACCTTCTTCACTCTGGTATAATGAATCCAATTATCAATTCCTGCTACTTTCACAGCGGTAAATGTTATCAATAGCACCAAATAAAGTCCATGCCACTGTTCCTTTAAAGGCTCCGTTTGCCAATTTCGAACATACGCTTGGTCTCCTGGTTGATTCTCCAACGGCAAAGGGCGATTCCAGATGATCGCGGCACGTAAGGCTGTGAGTAATCTGCTTAAAGAAATTATATAACTATAAACATCTTGATCTCCTTGGAGGTGTAAATCTGCACTTCCCATTCCCTTCGTTGGTGCAGTATATGGCTTACCGTACAGAATTTCATAGGGACTTACAGACAACCCTTCTCTAGGTTTTATACGAATTCTCAATAAAGCAAGGGGCAATGCCTGTGGCCATTGGATTTGAGCTTCCTGGCATATCTTTTTAATTTGTCCTTTTAATGTTTGATTCATCCTTTCTACCTTTCCACTAGATTGTGGCCTCCACGGTGTATGTAAATCCCAGCTAATTCCAAGCATTTCACTAATTTCCTGTACTATTTTAGCTATAAAGTGTGGGCCTCGATCTGAAGAAATTCCTAAAGGTACCCCAAATCTAGGTATGATCTCTTTTAACAAAGTTTTTACTACTTCTCTAGCTTGATTCGTTCTACAGGGAAATGCTTCTAGCCACCCTGAAAAGGTACATACGTATACCAATAAATACTGAAACCCTTTTGATTTAGGTAATTCTGCAAAATCCACTTGCCAATAGTCACCTGGTTCTATTCCCACTTTCAAAGTTCCCATTTGAATTCGTTTTCGTATTACCGGATTATTCTTTAAACATACTGGACACTTCGCATTCACCCCTTTTGCTATTGTTAACATTTGTGCAGATACAATGCTCCGCTTTAAAAACTGCACCAATGCTTCTGCTCCCCAATGGCATTTATTATGTTCAGTTTGTATTATTCGTTTCATAATTGTAGCAGGCACTACTACTTGTCCATTACCTGTTACATACCATCCATGTGAATTCTTCTGTGCCTTTACCAAATCGGCTAATTTTTCATCTTCTTGGGTATAAAAGGGATTTACAGAGAGATGAGCAGTAATCGGGCTTACCTTAGTAGGTATTAGAGCTAATTCAGTCCATACTTGCCGTGCAGCAATTTTGGCTGCCTGGTCTGCCTTCATGTTTCCTTGTGCCACATCGCTGTCATCCCTCTGATGTCCTCGACAATGCATTACAGCCACTTGCTGAGGTAGTACCACAGCCTCTAATAACTGTAAGATCTCGGTTCGATATTTAATAATACTACCTTGAGCCGTCAACAATCCTCTTTCCTTCCATAAAGCTCCATGTATATGTATTATTCCAAAAGCGTATTTAGAATCTGTCCAAATATTCACCCTCTTATCCGTACTCGGTATTAAAGCCCGAATTAGAGCGACCAGTTCTGCCTTTTGCGCTGACGTTCCTGGCATTAATGCCTTTGCTTCAATTACTTCAAGCTTAGTAACCACAGCATATCCAGAATATCGTGTTCCATTCTCAACAAAGCTGCTACCGTCTGTAAATAATGTCCAGTCAGGATTTACAAGGGGAATATCTTTCAGATCTACCCTACTGGCGTAAGTTTGTTCGATCACCTCAATACAATCATGTTCCAGCTCGCCTTCCTCTATTTTGCTACCTAAAAATTCAGCGGGATTCAAACATGTTGTTATCTTTAAAAATATATCATCCTGTTCTCTCAATATTGCCTGATATTTCAACATTCTACTGGATGACAACCAATGACCCCCCTTTTGTTCCAAAACTGCAATCACCATGTGGGGCACAAATACTTCCATTTTTGTTCCCAATGTCAATTTTCTAGCTTCTTGGACTAACGTTACAGTAGCAGCCACTGCTCGGAGGCAAGAAGGCCATCCGGCACTTACCATATCCAACTGCTTGGAAAAATAGCCCACCGGTCTCTTCCATGATCCAATTCGTTGAGTTAAAACTCCAAGCGCTAGTCGTTGCCGCTCATGTACAAAGAGTTGAAATGTTTTTGTCAAATCAGGCAATCCTAATGCTGGGGCTTCTTGCAGAGCCTGTTTTAAGTCTTGAAAAGCCCTTTTACACTCTAAACTCCAAACTAATTGTGGCTCTTTTAAAGCTTCATACAGTGGTTTGGCTAACAGTCCGTAATTCAAAATCCAGAGTCTGCACCACCCTGTCATTCCTAGAAAAGTTCGTAACTCGTGCAAATTTCTAGGTTCAGGGATGGCACAAATCGCTTGTATTCTATTCACCCCCAACCGTCTTTGTCCTTGGGAAATTTCACATCCCAGATATATCACTTTTTCCCGGGCAATTTGGGCTTTTTCCTTAGAAACTCGATAACCGCTCTGTCCCAGTAAATTTAATCACGCAACTGTAACAGTAATGCAGTTTTCATACCTTTCTGTCGCCACGAAAATGTCATCCACATATTGCAACAATAAGTATGCTTTTGATGGTAATTGAAAATATCCTTGCTCCTTCCAATCCTCCAGTTCTCGTGCCAGCTGATTCCCAAATATTGTAGGACTGTTTTTGAAGCCTTGTGGTAACCTGGTCCAGGTCAGCTGTCGTTTTCTTCCTGTATCCGGATTTTCCCATTCAAACGCAAATAATTTCCTACTTTGTAATGCCAATGGGATGCAGAAGAAAGCATCTTTTAAATCAATTACAGAAAAGTATCTAAATTGTTCTGCCACAGATGTTAACAATGTATAAGGATTTGCTACTACTGGATGTATATCTTTAACTATTTCGTTTACAGCTCTTAAATCTTGAACTAACCTATAATCTCCGTTAGGTTTTCTTATAGGAAATATTGGTGTATTATATTCAGATTCACATTCTTCTAACACATTGTGCATCAAAAATTTTGCAATTAATGGTGCTACCCCTTTCCTAGCTTCTAACTGTATAGGATATTGTCTAACTCTTACCGGTTGGACACCTTCTTTCAATTCTACTATGACAGGTTTTGCTGCTTTCGCTAATCCCGGTACTTGTGTCTCCCATACCCATGGTACTACAGCGTTTTCTACCTCTATTGGTATTGTTGTATTAGCTATTTCTTTTACTATAAATATTCTAGCTATTTCTTCCTCAGGTATCTGCAACTTAGCTTTTCCATTTTCAAATATTATTTTAGCATTAAATCTTGACAATAAATCTCGTCCTAACAAAGATGTAGGACAATCCGGTACATAGAGAAATTCATGATCTAATTCTTTACCCCTAAAATTTAGATGCAATGGCCGCAGAAAGGGCCGTTGCTCTGTTTTTCCTGTAGCTCCTACCACAGTTATCATCGTATCTCCTATCTTTCCTAAACAAGTATTTAAAACAGAATAAGTTGCCCCAGTATCTACCAATAATTGTTTCTCTTCCCCATCAATTTCTGTTGTCACTTTTAATCCATCACTTAGTCAGCTACTATGTTGCCCCAAATGTCCTAACATCATTGTTTCTGCCATTGCTGTTCCTCCTACTGAAGTCTGCTGGGCCAAATTCATTTTCACTGGGCACTCATTTTTCCAATGTCCCTGTTGTCTGCAAAACGCACACTGATTTATCCCTAGCTGATTTTGAGGTATTCCCCGCATGCCTCCTACCCTGTATCCTCCTCGACCTCGTCCTCTACTTCTGCCTCTTATTCCTTGATTTACTCGTTGTAACATTGCTAATAATCCTGCCTGATTTCTCTTTGTGGGTTTTTTTTTTTTTTTTTCCCTATTATTGTACACTTTCCAGCTGATTGCTTCCAAATTACTAAATCTCCTGGGGAAAAAGGAACTTTCCCATATACTTTATCAGTCCCCGAAATTGCCTCTCGTAAAGGGGCTAATAATACTTTACTGTTTTGCTCTTGTTCCTTCCTCCCTTGTCTTGTTCTCTGTGCAATTGGGGTTCGTTGCGCTTGTCTTGGGCATGATGAATGCCCTGGCGAACCCTTCGGTGTTAACTTAATCTGGATCGCTCCAGTATTAATTGATTCTGACGGTTTTACCGCCTTAATACTATCAGTATCACTATCGTCCCCTGCATCTATATCGGACATCACAGGGGCCGTCGGTGATGCTAAAAGTGATACATCCTCTGGCTCTCTTATTGAATTTTGTATTGCCAAACAAGTCATACACTTCTTATTACCTACACATCCTCCACGTTTTGTTTTATCTTTTTTTCGGGATGTACCAACAACATTCCACATTCTCTCTGCATATCTGGATGATTACGTATATCATAAAATAGATCAACATATGGTACTTCATCCCATTTTTCAAGTTCTTAACAATATCTCATTAATGGACCTATAACACCCGGATCTAAACTTCCGTGTTCAGGCCACCGGGGTCCATCATACTCATATTGTGGCCACCAATTCGTACAATAATCTATAAATCGACTTTTACTCATACTCTGAAAATATCCCGCACTTTTCCAATGCTTTAATAAACATCCTAACGGAGAATTATCCGGTATTACCATGGTCTTACACACTCACTCCACACACACACACACTAAATCTACGGGGTAGAAAACGGAAAGATAGCCTCTGATGGGAAACAAAAGACCAAACCAAACTCACGAGACAGCCACGTATGTCCGTGAGTGCTGGACCTGCGGGGCTTTCGCTCCGTCTGACGGCCAGCGCCTAGGCTTCCACAGACCAGACCTCGAGCTCGTTAGCCCAACCTTGCGTGAATCGCCGTCACGTCTTATTAGGCAGGCACCCGACCAAATATTACAATAAAGCACCTTCGGGCTTACCACTTTGGGACGTCAGGAGCAGCGCAGAGCGGGCGCAGCCGATGGCTCCCCGAGAATTCCTCGGTGCCGGCACGGAGCAAAATCGGAAAGCGAACCGTCAACACTACTCCCGAAGTCCCATCTGGGTCGCCAGAAAACTGTTGCCCGTAAAGAAACACATAACTACGAAAGCAGTTATATGCGGTGCTTTATTCGGGGCCCGGGGTCTCAGGGACTCATGTCCAAAGCTGAGAATCCCAAATCCCCGTTTAACTTGGTTAATATTTATAGTGTTCGGTTACGTAACATAATCAACAGAATTGCTAAGCTACATGATTGTTTCCCATTTATAGTTTCTTCAGTTACTGTTGCCAAGATTTGCTTATCATTTACCTAGTTCATCAGATTGTGCTGTACCCACTTCATCAGATTGTACTGTACCCACTTCATCAGATTGTACTGTACCCAACACCTGCAATTATACCTTCATCTTGTCTACCAAGTATAACCTATTCTAATCAATATAATGTAACAATTCCCCCCTTTGAAAATACTTCAAGTCTTCCAGACTGCAAGGATTTTCATCATCAGTTCCGCAGATTTCCATATTCTTTGGACCGTCTCAAACTGGTGATTGTAGCTGCAATGAATTATTTCCAATGTCTTCATATCTCGGGGGAAGTTCATGATTCTTCCTGGTAACAGCTTTTAAAATTTTCCCCAAGTGTTGCCGTTCCTTATTAACAATATTTTGAATCAAACGCAACACTCCCATAATAGCTAACATAATAATTATAATTATTATACACCATTGAATTAAAGATGCTACCCAACCAGAGATGTTCAATCCAAATGACTTTGCTAAAGCAGCCACCCAATTATGGGTACTTTCTTCTCTTTCTTCCTCAGTTGCACGTTCAATTTGCGTTAGCTGAGACAAATCACGTTCTACCGCGGCTGTAACATTCGGAATATGTACACAACAATGATCAATCTTATCTCGTAAATAACCACATACTCCATGTTCTTTTAGCAACAGCATATCTAATGCCATTCTATTTTGCAGGGTCATTTTTGTGGTTGCCTGTAATTGTAAGTTTATTTCCTTAAATCCTTCTTTAGTCACTCTTGCTAGCCTTTCCGTTTGTCCTAACAACCGGTACAACATTTCTCTATTCCGATAAGTACTAATTGGAGCAAACAATGATTCTAAAGCCCAACCTAACTTCACACCGGATGATGGTTCTTGCCAATCATCATCATCCTTTATTTCTCTCTTCATTATCCATAAATTTTCTAATCTACCCTTAAACGGCGCTTTCTTCCAAATTGGGCAGAGAGTTGGTAACCCTAAAGTTATTTCAGTCACCAACCCATCCAAGGGGAGGTGAGTCGTCCATTGTCCATCACTGGTAACCCAAACTAAATTTCCTGTGCTCCTGATCGTAGTTCTACAATCTATTCTCACTCCGAATTGTATTACAGGTTCACTCATTGAGTATTTAATTCCTCTACAGGCACAACCTGTCCTTAATGCAAGGACCACAGGTGGAAAGGTAACTTCACTTTCGGGGTGTCACAAGTGTATACTTTTGTACAGTTCTAGACTGGGTGTTTTTCAGCTAACTTTCTTTTGCATTAGATTTTCTTGTGTTTCCTGTTGTGGCGCCTGGATTATTTGTATTGGTTGCATTTCGTCTTTTTCCAAATCTTTTAACTCTCTCCTGGCTCTGTTTCTTTTCTGCATAGGTTCTGATTTTGCAGTAACCTCTAATGCCCTTTTTCCATAATCAAAACTCTCTTTAATCCAAACAATACAGGTGTAGTTTCCTACATCTGTCTTACTTACATTTCGCAATGATAAAATCATAGTACCCCTTCGTGTATCACTATCCCATCGGATTGTAAACCCAGTTGACAATTTGGACTCATTCTTCTGCCAATAGCAACTAATGTCTTGGATTGAACTTCTCATATCTCCAACAAAATCACAAGTCAAATTTACATCCATTCGTTCTTCTATATGTACAGTAGCATATGTATGTATTATTTGAGCGAAACCATTACTTAATCCTACCCAGCATAGTATTACCAAGATGTAAATCTCAGTTTTGTAGGAGTGATCATTTTTACCCCCCATTGTGATGGTACCTTCTTCACTCTGGTATAATGAATCCAATTATCAATTCCTGCTACTTTCACAGCGGTAAATGTTATCAATAGCACCAAATAAAGTCCATGCCACTGTTCCTTTAAAGGCTCCGTTTGCCAATTTCGAACATACGCTTGGTCTCCTGGTTGATTCTCCAACGGCAAAGGGCGATTCCAGATGATCGCGGCACGTAAGGCTGTGAGTAATCTGCTTAAAGAAATTATATAACTATAAACATCTTGATCTCCTTGGAGGTGTAAATCTGCACTTCCCATTCCCTTCGTTGGTGCAGTATATGGCTTACCGTACAGAATTTCATAGGGACTTACAGACAACCCTTCTCTAGGTTTTATACGAATTCTCAATAAAGCAAGGGGCAATGCCTGTGGCCATTGGATTTGAGCTTCCTGGCATATCTTTTTAATTTGTCCTTTTAATGTTTGATTCATCCTTTCTACCTTTCCACTAGATTGTGGCCTCCACGGTGTATGTAAATCCCAGCTAATTCCAAGCATTTCACTAATTTCCTGTACTATTTTAGCTATAAAGTGTGGGCCTCGATCTGAAGAAATTCCTAAAGGTACCCCAAATCTAGGTATGATCTCTTTTAACAAAGTTTTTACTACTTCTCTAGCTTGATTCGTTCTACAGGGAAATGCTTCTAGCCACCCTGAAAAGGTACATACGTATACCAATAAATACTGAAACCCTTTTGATTTAGGTAATTCTGCAAAATCCACTTGCCAATAGTCACCTGGTTCTATTCCCACTTTCAAAGTTCCCATTTGAATTTGTTTTCGTATTACCGGATTATTCTTTAAACATACTGGACACTTCGCATTCACCCCTTTTGCTATTGTTAACATTTGTGCAGATACAATGCTCCGCTTTAAAAACTGCACCAATGCTTCTGCTCCCCAATGGCATTTATTATGTTCAGTTTGTATTATTCGTTTCATAATTGTAGCAGGCACTACTACTTGTCCATTACCTGTTACATACCATCCATGTGAATTCTTCTGTGCCTTTACCAAATCGGCTAATTTTTCATCTTCTTGGGTATAAAAGGGATTTACAGAGAGATGAGCAGTAATCGGGCTTACCTTAGTAGGTATTAGAGCTAATTCAGTCCATACTTGCCGTGCAGCAATTTTGGCTGCCTGGTCTGCCTTCATGTTTCCTTGTGCCACATCGCTGTCATCCCTCTGATGTCCTCGACAATGCATTACAGCCACTTGCTGAGGTAGTACCACAGCCTCTAATAACTGTAAGATCTCGGTTCGATATTTAATAATACTACCTTGAGCCGTCAACAATCCTCTTTCCTTCCATAAAGCTCCATGTATATGTATTATTCCAAAAGCGTATTTAGAATCTGTCCAAATATTCACCCTCTTATCCGTACTCGGTATTAAAGCCCGAATTAGAGCGACCAGTTCTGCCTTTTGCGCTGACGTTCCTGGCATTAATGCCTTTGCTTCAATTACTTCAAGCTTAGTAACCACAGCATATCCAGAATATCGTGTTCCATTCTCAACAAAGCTGCTACCGTCTGTAAATAATGTCCAGTCAGGATTTACAAGGGGAATATCTTTCAGATCTACCCTACTGGCGTAAGTTTGTTCGATCACCTCAATACAATCATGTTCCAGCTCGCCTTCCTCTATTTTGCTACCTAAAAATTCAGCGGGATTCAAACATGTTGTTATCTTTAAAAATATATCATCCTGTTCTCTCAATATTGCCTGATATTTCAACATTCTACTGGATGACAACCAATGACCCCCCTTTTGTTCCAAAACTGCAATCACCATGTGGGGCACAAATACTTCCATTTTTGTTCCCAATGTCAATTTTCTAGCTTCTTGGACTAACGTTACAGTAGCAGCCACTGCTCGGAGGCAAGAAGGCCATCCGGCACTTACCATATCCAACTGCTTGGAAAAATAGCCCACCGGTCTCTTCCATGATCCAATTCGTTGAGTTAAAACTCCAAGCGCTAGTCGTTGCCGCTCATGTACAAAGAGTTGAAATGTTTTTGTCAAATCAGGCAATCCTAATGCTGGGGCTTCTTGCAGAGCCTGTTTTAAGTCTTGAAAAGCCCTTTTACACTCTAAACTCCAAACTAATTGTGGCTCTTTTAAAGCTGCATACAGTGGTTTGGCTAACAGTCCATAATTCAAAATCCAGAGTCTGCACCACCCTGTCATTCCTAGAAAAGTTCGTAACTCGTGCAAATTTCTAGGTTCAGGGATGGCACAAATCGCTTGTATTCTATTCACCCCCAACCGTCTTTGTCCTTGGGAAATTTCACATCCCAGATATATCACTTTTTCCCGGGCAATTTGGGCTTTTTCCTTAGAAACTCGATAACCGCTCTGTCCCAGTAAATTTAATCACGCAACTGTAACAGTAATGCAGTTTTCATACCTTTCTGTCGCCACGAAAATGTCATCCACATATTGCAACAATAAGTATGCTTTTGATGGTAATTGAAAATATCCTTGCTCCTTCCAATCCTCCAGTTCTCGTGCCAGCTGATTCCCAAATATTGTAGGACTGTTTTTGAAGCCTTGTGGTAACCTGGTCCAGGTCAGCTGTCGTTTTCGTCCTGTATCCGGATTTTCCCATTCAAACGCAAATAATTTCCTACTTTGTAATGCCAATGGGATGCAGAAGAAAGCATCTTTTAAATCAATTACAGAAAAGTATCTAAATTGTTCTGCCACAGATGTTAACAACGTATAAGGATTTGCTACTACTGGATGTATATCTTTAACTATTTCGTTTACAGCTCTTAAATCTTGAACTAACCTATAATCTCCGTTAGGTTTTCTTATAGGAAATATTGGTGTATTATATTCAGATTCACATTCTTCTAACACATTGTGCATCAAAAATTTTGCAATTAATGGTGCTACCCCTTTCCTAGCTTCTAACTGTATAGGATATTGTCTAACTCTTACCGGTTGGACACCTTCTTTCAATTCTACTATGACAGGTTTTGCTGCTTTCGCTAATCCCGGTACTTGTGTCTCCCATACCCATGGTACTACAGCGTTTTCTACCTCTATTGGTATTGTTGTATTAGCTATTTCTTTTACTATAAATATTCTAGCTATTTCTTCCTCAGGTATCTGCAACTTAGCTTTTCCATTTTCAAATATTATTTTAGCATTAAATCTTGACAATAAATCTCGTCCTAACAAAGATGTAGGACAATCCGGTACATAGAGAAATTCATGATCTAATTCTTTACCCCTAAAATTTAGATGCAATGGCCGCAGAAAGGGCCGTTGCTCTGTTTTTCCTGTAGCTCCTACCACAGTTATCATCGTATCTCCTATCTTTCCTAAACAAGTATTTAAAACAGAATAAGTTGCCCCAGTATCTACCAATAATTGTTTCTCTTCCCCATCAATTTCTGTTGTCACTTTTAATCCATCACTTAGTCAGCTACTATGTTGCCCCAAATGTCCTAACATCATTGTTTCTGCCATTGGTGTTCCTCCTACTGAAGCCTGCTGGGCCAAATTCATTTTCACTGGGCACTCATTTTTCCAATGTCCCTGTTGTCTGCAAAACGCACACTGATTTATCCCTAGCTGATTTTGAGGTATTCCCCGCATGCCTCCTACCCTGTATCCTCCTCGACCTCGTCCTCTACTTCTGCCTCTTATTCCTTGATTTACTCGTTGTAACATTGCTAATAATCCTGCCTGATTTCTCTTTGTGGTTTGTTGTTTTTTTGTTTTTTTTCCCTATTATTGTACACTTTCCAGCTGATTGCTTCCAAATTACTAAATCTCCTGGGGAAAAAGGAACTTTCCCATATACTTTATCAGTCCCCGAAATTGCCTCTCGTAAAGGGGCTAATAATACTTTACTGTTTTGCTCTTGTTCCTTCCTCCCTTGTCTTGTTCTCTGTGCAATTGAGGTTCGTTGCGCTTGTCTTGGGCATGATGAATGCCCTGGCGAACCCTTCGGTGTTAACTTAATCTGGATCGCTCCAGTATTAATTGATTCTGACGGTTTTACCGCCTTAATACTATCAGTATCACTATCGTCCCCTGCATCTATATCGGACATCACAGGGGCCGTCGGTGATGCTAAAAGTGATACCTCCTCTGGCTCTCTTATTGAATTTTGTATTGCCAAACAAGTCATACACTTCTTATTACCTACACATCCTTCACATTTTGTTTTATCTTTTTTTCGGGATGTACCAACAACATTCCACATTCTCTCTGCATATCTGGATGATTACGTATATCATAAAATAGATCAACATATGGTACTTCATCCCATTTTTCAAGTTCTTAACAATATCTCATTAATGGACCTATAACACCCGGATCTAAACTTCCGTGTTCAGGCCACCGGGGTCCATCATACTCATATTGTGGCCACCAATTCGTACAATAATCTATAAATCGACTTTTACTCATACTCTGAAAATATCCCGCACTTTTCCAATGCTTTAATAAACATCCTAACGGAGAATTATCCGGTATTACCATGGTCTTACACATTCACTCCACACACACACACTAAATCTACGGGGTAGAAAACGGAAAGATAGCCTCTGATGGGAAACAAAAGACCAAACCAAACTCACGAGACAGCCACGTATGTCCGTGAGTGCTGGACCTGCGGGGCTTTCGCTCCGTCTGACGGCCAGCGCCTAGGCTTCCACAGACCAGACCTCGAGCTCGTTAGCCCAACCTTGCGTGAATCGCCGTCACGTCTTATTAGGCAGGCACCCGACCAAATATTACAATAAAGCACCTTCGGGCTTACCACTTTGGGACGTCAGCAGCAGCGCAGAGCGGGCGCAGCCGATGGCTCCCCGAGAATTCCTCGGTGCCGGCACGGAGCAAAATCGGAAAGCGAACCGTCAACACTACTCCCGAAGTCCCATCTGGGTCGCCAGAAAACTGTTGCCCGTAAAGAAACACATAACTACGAAAGCAGTTATATGCGGTGCTTTATTCGGGGCCCGGGGTCTCAGGGACTCATGTCCAAAGCTGAGAATCCCAAATCCCCGTTTAACTTGGTTAATATTTATAGTGTTCGGTTACGTAACATAATCAACAGAATTGCTAAGCTACATGATTGTTTCCCATTTATAGTTTCTTCAGTTACTGTTGCCAAGATTTGCTTATCATTTACCTAGTTCATCAGATTGTGCTGTACCCAGTTCATCAGATTGTACTGTACCCACTTCATCAGATTGTACTGTACCCAACACCTGCAATTATACCTTCATCTTGTCTACCAAGTATAACCTATTCTAATCAATATAATGTAACAATTCCCCCCTTTGGAAATACTTCAAGTCTTCCAGACTGCAAGGATTTTCATCATCAGTTCCGCAGATTTCCATATTCTTTGGACCGTCTCAAACTGGTGATTGTAGCTGCAATGAATTATTTCCAATGTCTTCATATCTCGGGGGAAGTTCATGATTCTTCCTGGTAACAGCTTTTAAAATTTTCCCCAAGTGTTGCCGTTCCTTATTAACAATATTTTGAATCAAACGCAACACTCCCATAATAGCTAACATAATAATTATAATTATTATACACCATTGAATTAAAGATGCTACCCAACCAGAGATGTTCAATCCAAATGACTTTGCTAAAGCAGCAACCCAATTATGGGTACTTTCTTCTCTTTCTTCCTCAGTTGCATGTTCAATTTGCGTTAGCTGAGACAAATCACGTTCTACCGCGGCTGTAACATTCGGAATATGTACACAACAATGATCAATCTTATCTCGTAAATAACCACATACTCCATGTTCTTTTAGCAACAGCATATCTAATGCCATTCTATTTTGCAGGGTCATTTTTGTGGTTGCCTGTAATTGTAAGTTTATTTCCTTAAATCCTTCTTTAGTCACTCTTGCTAGCCTTTCCGTTTGTCCTAACAACCGGTACAACATTTCTCTATTCCGATAAGCACTAATTGGAGCAAACAATGATTCTAAAGCCCAACCTAACTTCACACCGGATGATGGTTCTTGCCAATCATCATCATCCTTTATTTCTCTCTTCATTATCCATAAATTTTCTAATCTACCCTTAAATGGCGCTTTCTTCCAAATTGGGCAGAGAGTTGGTAACCCTAAAGTTATTTCAGTCACCAACCCATCCAAGGGGAGGTGAGTCGTCCATTGTCCATCACTGGTAACCCAAACTAAATTTCCTGTGCTCCCGATCGTAGTTCTACAATCTATTCTCACTCCGAATTGTATTACAGGTTCACTCATTGAGTATTTAATTCCTCTACAGGCACAACCTGTCCTTAATGCAAGGACCACAGGTGGAAAGGTAACTTCACTTTCGGGGTGTCACAAGTGTATACTTTTGTACAGTTCTAGACTGGGTGTTTTTCAGCTAACTTTCTTTTGCATTAGATTTTCTTGTGTTTCCTGTTGTGGCGCCTGGATTATTTGTATTGGTTGCATTTCGTCTTTTTCCAAATCTTTTAACTCTCTCCTGGCTCTGTTTCTTTTCTGCATAGGTTCTGATTTTGCAGTAACCTCTAATGCCCTTTTTCCATAATCAAAACTCTCTTTAATCCAAACAATACAGGTGTAGTTTCCTACATCTGTCTTACTTACATTTCGCAATGATAAAATCATAGTACCCCTTCGTGTATCACTATCCCATCGGATTGTAAACCCAGTTGACAATTTGGACTCATTCTTCTGCCAATAGCAACTAATGTCTTGGATTGAACTTCTCATATCTCCAACAAAATCACAAGTCAAATTTACATCCATTCGTTCTTCTATATGTACAGTAGCATATGTATGTATTATTTGAGCGAAACCATTACTTAATCCTACCCAGCATAGTATTACCAAGATGTAAATCTCAGTTTTGTAGGAGTGATCATTTTTACCCCCCATTGTGATGGTACCTTCTTCACTCTGGTATAATGAATCCAATTATCAATTCCTGCTACTTTCACAGCGGTAAATGTTATCAATAGCACCAAATAAAGTCCATGCCACTGTTCCTTTAAAGGCTCCGTTTGCCAATTTCGAACATACGCTTGGTCTCCTGGTTGATTCTCCAACGGCAAAGGGCGATTCCAGATGATCGCGGCACGTAAGGCTGTGAGTAATCTGCTTAAAGAAATTATATAACTATAAACATCTTGATCTCCTTGGAGGTGTAAATCTGCACTTCCCATTCCCTTCGTTGGTGCAGTATATGGCTTACCGTACAGAATTTCATAGGGACTTACAGACAACCCTTCTCTAGGTTTTATACGAATTCTCAATAAAGCAAGGGGCAATGCCTGTGGCCATTGGATTTGAGCTTCCTGGCATATCTTTTTAATTTGTCCTTTTAATGTTTGATTCATCCTTTCTACCTTTCCACTAGATTGTGGCCTCCACGGTGTATGTAAATCCCAGCTAATTCCAAGCATTTCACTAATTTCCTGTACTATTTTAGCTATAAAGTGTGGGCCTCGATCTGAAGAAATTCCTAAAGGTACCCCAAATCTAGGTATGATCTCTTTTAACAAAGTTTTTACTACTTCTCTAGCTTGATTCGTTCTACAGGGAAATGCTTCTAGCCACCCTGAAAAGGTACATACGTATACCAATAAATACTTAAACCCTTTTGATTTAGGTAATTCTGCAAAATCCACTTGCCAATAGTCACCTGGTTCTATTCCCACTTTCAAAGTTCCCATTGGAATTTGTTTTCGTATTACCGGATTATTCTTTAAACATACTGGACACTTCGCATTCACCCCTTTTGCTATTGTTAACATTTGTGCAGATATAATGCTCCGCTTTAAAAACTGCACCAATGCTTCTGCTCCCCAATGGCATTTATTATGTTCAGTTTGTATTATTCGTTTCATAATTGTAGCAGGCACTACTACTTGTCCATTACCTGTTACATACCATCCATGTGAATTCTTCTGTGCCTTTACCAAATCGGCTAATTTTTCATCTTCTTGGGTATAAAAGGGATTTACAGAGAGATGAGCAGTAATCGGGCTTACCTTAGTAGGTATTAGAGCTAATTCAGTCCATACTTGCCGTGCAGCAATTTTGGCTGCCTGGTCTGCCTTCATGTTTCCTTGTGCCACATCGCTGTCATCCCTCTGATGTCCTCGACAATGCATTACAGCCACTTGCTGAGGTAGTACCACAGCCTCTAATAACTGTAAGATCTCGGTTCGATATTTAATACTACTACCTTGAGCCGTCAACAATCCTCTTTCCTTCCATAAAGCTCCATGTATATGTATTATTCCAAAAGCGTATTTAGAATCTGTCCAAATATTCACTCTCTTATCCGTACTCGGTATTAAAGCCCGAATTAGAGCGACCAGTTCTGCCTTTTGCGCTGACGTTCCTGGCATTAATGCCTTTGCTTCAATTACTTCAAGCTTAGTAACCACAGCATATCCAGAATATCGCGTTCCATTCTCAACAAAGCTGCTACCGTCTGTAAATAATGTCCAGTCAGGATTTACAAGGGGAATATCTTTCAGATCTACCCTACTGGCGTAAGTTTGTTCGATCACCTCAATACAATCATGTTCCAGCTCGCCTTCCTCTATTTTGCTACCTAAAAATTCAGCGGGATTCAAACATGTTGTTATCTTTAAAAATATATCATCCTGTTCTCTCAATATTGCTTGATATTTCAACATTCTACTGGATGACAACCAATGACCCCCCTTTTGTTCCAAAACTGCAATCACCATGTGGGGCACAAATACTTCCATTTTTGTTCCCAATGTCAATTTTCTAGCTTCTTGGACTAACATTACAGTAGCAGCCACTGCTCGGAGGCAAGAAGGCCATCCGGCACTTACCATATCCAACTGCTTGGAAAAATAGCCCACCGGTCTCTTCCATGATCCAATTCGTTGAGTTAAAACTCCAAGCGCTAGTCGTTGCCGCTCATGTACAAAGAGTTGAAATGTTTTTGTCAAATCAGGCAATCCTAATGCTGGGGCTTCTTGCAGAGCCTGTTTTAAGTCTTGAAAAGCCCTTTTACACTCTAAACTCCAAACTAATTGTGGCTCTTTTAAAGCTGCATACAGTGGTTTGGCTAACAGTCCATAATTCAAAATCCAGAGTCTGCACCACCCTGTCATTCCTAGAAAAGTTCGTAACTCGTGCAAATTTCTAGGTTCAGGGATGGCACAAATCGCTTGTATTCTATTCACCCCCAACCGTCTTTGTCCTTGGGAAATTTCACATCCCAGATATATCACTTTTTCCCGGGCAATTTGGGCTTTTTCCTTAGAAACTCGATAACCGCTCTGTCCCAGTAAATTTAATAACGCAACTGTAACAGTAATGCAGTTTTCATACCTTTCTGTCGCCACGAAAATGTCATCCACATATTGCAACAATAAGTATGCTTTTGATGGTAATTGAAAATATCCTTGCTCCTTCCAATCCTCCAGTTCTCGTGCCAGCTGATTCCCAAATATTGTAGGACTGTTTTTGAAGCCTTGTGGTAACCTGGTCCAGGTCAGCTGTCGTTTTCATCCTGTATCCGGATTTTCCCATTCAAACGCAAATAATTTCCTACTTTGTAATGCCAATGGGATGCAGAAGAAAGCATCTTTTAAATCAATTACAGAAAAGTATCTAAATTGTTCTGCCACAGATGTTAACAATGTATAAGGATTTGCTACTACTGGATGTATATCTTTAACTATTTCGTTTACAGCTCTTAAATCTTGAACTAACCTATAATCTCCGTTAGGTTTTCTTATAGGAAATATTGGTGTATTATATTCAGATTCACATTCTTCTAACACATTGTGCATCAAAAATTTTGCAATTAATGGTGCTACCCCTTTCCTAGCTTCTAACTGTATAGGATATTGTCTAACTCTTACCGGTTGGACACCTTCTTTCAATTCTACTATGACAGGTTTTGCTGCTTTCGCTAATCCCGGTACTTGTGTCTCCCATACCCATGGTACTACAGCGTTTTCTACCTCTATTGGTATTGTTGTATTAGCTATTTCTTTTACTATAAATATTCTAGCTATTTCTTCCTCAGGTATCTGCAACTTAGCTTTTCCATTTTCAAATATTATTTTAGCATTAAATCTTGACAATAAATCTCGTCCTAACAAAGATGTAGGACAATCCGGTACATAGAGAAATTCATGATCTAATTCTTTACCCCTAAAATTTAGATGCAATGGCCGCAGAAAGGGCCGTTGCTCTGTTTTTCCTGTAGCTCCTACCACAGTTATCATCGTATCTCCTATCTTTCCTAAACAAGTATTTAAAACAGAATAAGTTGCCCCAGTATCTACCAATAATTGTTTCTCTTCCCCATCAATTTCTGTTGTCACTTTTAATCCATCACTTAGTCAGCTACTATGTTGCCCCAAATGTCCTAACATCATTGTTTCTGCCATTGGTGTTCCTCCTACTGAAGTCTGCTGGGCCAAATTCATTTTCACTGGGCACTCATTTTTCCAATGTCCCTGTTGTCTGCAAAACGCACACTGATTTATCCCTAGCTGATTTTGAGGTATTCCCCGCATGCCTCCTACCCTGTATCCTCCTCGACCTCGTCCTCTACTTCTGCCTCTTATTCCTTGATTTACTCGTTGTAACATTGCTAATAATCCTGCCTGATTTCTCTTTGTGGTTTGTTGTTTTTTTTTTTTTTTCCCTATTATTGTACACTTTCCAGCTGATTGCTTCCAAATTACTAAATCTCCTGGGGAAAAAGGAACTTTCCCATATACTTTATCAGTCCCCGAAATTGCCTCTCGTAAAGGGGCTAATAATACTTTACTGCTTTGCTCTTGTTCCTTCCTCCCTTGTCTTGTTCTCTGTGCAATTGGGGTTCGTTGCGCTTGTCTTGGGCATGATGAATGCCCTGGCGAACCCTTCGGTGTTAACTTAATCTGGATCGCTCCAGTATTAATTGATTCTGACGGTTTTACCGCCTTAATACTATCAGTATCACTATCGTCCCCTGCATCTATATCGGACATCACAGGGGCCGTCGGTGATGCTAAAAGTGATACCTCCTCTGGCTCTCTTATTGAATTTTGTATTGCCAAACAAGTCATACACTTCTTATTACCTACACATCCTTCACATTTTGTTTTATCTTTTTTTCGGGATGTACCAACAACATTCCACATTCTCTCTGCATATCTGGATGATTACGTATATCATAAAATAGATCAACATATGGTACTTCATCCCATTTTTCAAGTTCTTAACAATATCTCATTAATGGACCTATAACACCCGGATCTAAACTTCCGTGTTCAGGCCACCGGGGTCCATCATACTCATATTGTGGCCACCAATTCGTACAATAACCTATAAATCGACTTTTACTCATACTCTGAAAATATCCCGCACTTTTCCAATGCTTTAATAAACATCCTAACGGAGAATTATCCGGTATTACCATGGTCTTACACACTCACTCCACACACACACACACTAAATCTACGGGGTAGAAAACGGAAAGATAGCCTCTGATGGGAAACAAAAGACCAAACCAAACTCACGAGACAGCCACGTATGTCCGTGAGTGCTGGACCTGCGGGGCTTTCGCTCCGTCTGACGGCCAGCGCCTAGGCTTCCACAGACCAGACCTCGAGCTCGTTAGCCCAACCTTGCGTGAATCGCCGTCACGTCTTATTAGGCAGGCACCCGACCAAATATTACAATAAAGCACCTTCGGGCTTACCACTTTGGGACGTCAGCAGCAGCGCAGAGCGGGCGCAGCCGATGGCTCCCCGAGAATTCCTCGGTGCCGGCACGGAGCAAAATCGGAAAGCGAACCGTCAACACTACTCCCGAAGTCCCATCTGGGTCGCCAGAAAACTGTTGCCCGTAAAGAAACACATAACTACGAAAGCAGTTATATGCGGTGCTTTATTCGGGGCCCGGGGTCTCAGGGACTCATGTCCAAAGCTGAGAATCCCAAATCCCCGTTTAACTTGGTTAATATTTATAGTGTTCGGTTACGTAACATAATCAACAGAATTGCTAAGCTACATGATTGTTTCCCATTTATAGTTTCTTCAGTTACTGTTGCCAAGATTTGCTTATCATTTACCTAGTTCATCAGATTGTGCTGTACCTAGTTCATCAGATTGTACTGTACCCAGTTCATCAGATTGTACTGTACCCAACACCTGCAATTATACCTTCATCTTGTCTACCAAGTATAACCTATTCTAATCAATATAATGTAACAATTCCCCCCTTTGAAAATACTTCAAGTCTTCCAGACTGCAAGGATTTTCATCATCAGTTCCGCAGATTTCCATATTCTTTGGACCGTCTCAAACTGGTGATTGTAGCTGCAATGAATTATTTCCAATGTCTTCATATCTCGGGGGAAGTTCATGATTCTTCCTGGTAAGAGCTTTTAAAATTTTCCCCAAGTGTTGCCGTTCCTTATTAACAATATTTTGAATCAAACGCAACACTCCCATAATAGCTAACATAATAATTATAATTATTATACACCATTGAATTAAAGATGCTACCCAACCAGAGATGTTCAATCCAAATGACTTTGCTAAAGCAGCAACCCAATTATGGGCACTTTCTTCTCTTTCTTCCTCAGTTGCATGTTCAATTTGCGTTAGCTGAGACAAATCACGTTCTACCGCGGCTGTAACATTCGGAATATGTACACAACAATGATCAATCTTATCTCGTAAATAACCACATACTCCATGTTCTTTTAGCAACAGCATATCTAATGCCATTCTATTTTGCAGGGTCATTTTTGTGGTTGCCTGTAATTGTAAGTTTATTTCCTTAAATCCTTCTTTAGTCACTCTTGCTAGCCTTTCCGTTTGTCCTAACAACCGGTACAACATTTCTCTATTCCGATAAGTACTAATTGGAGCAAACAATGATTCTAAAGCCCAACCTAACTTCACACCGGATGATGGTTCTTGCCAATCATCATCATCCTTTATTTCTCTCTTCATTATCCATAAATTTTCTAATCTACCCTTAAATGGCGCTTTCTTCCAAATTGGGCAGAGAGTTGGTAACCCTAAAGTTATTTCAGTCACCAACCCATCCAAGGGGAGGTGAGTCGTCCATTGTCCATCACTGGTAACCCAAACTAAATTTCCTGTGCTCCCGATCGTAGTTCTACAATCTATTCTCACTCCGAATTGTATTACAGGTTCACTCATTGAGTATTTAATTCCTCTACAGGCACAACCTGTCCTTAATGCAAGGACCACAGGTGGAAAGGTAACTTCACTTTCGGGGTGTCACAAGTGTATACTTTTGTACAGTTCTAGACTGGGTGTTTTTCAGCTAACTTTCTTTTGCATTGGATTTTCTTGTGTTTCCTGTTGTGGCGCCTGGATTATTTGTATTGGTTGCATTTCGTCTTTTTCCAAATCTTTTAACTCTCTCCTGGCTCTGTTTCTTTTCTGCATAGGTTCTGATTTTGCAGTAACCTCTAATGCCCTTTTTCCATAATCAAAACTCTCTTTAATCCAAACAATACAGGTGTAGTTTCCTACATCTGTCTTACTTACATTTCGCAATGATAAAATCATAGTACCCCTTCGTGTATCACTATCCCATCGGATTGTAAACCCAGTTGACAATTTGGACTCATTCTTCTGCCAATAGCAACTAATGTCTTGGATTGAACTTCTCATATCTCCAACAAAATCACAAGTCAAATTTACATCCATTAGTTCTTCTATATGTACAGTAGCATATGTATGTATTATTTGAGCGAAACCATTACTTAATCCTACCCAGCATAGTATTACCAAGATGTAAATCTCAGTTTTGTAGGAGTGATCATTTTTACCCCCCATTGTGATGGTACCTTCTTCACTCTGGTATAATGAATCCAATTATCAATTCCTGCTACTTTCACAGCGGTAAATGTTATCAATAGCACCAAATAAAGTCCATGCCACTGTTCCTTTAAAGGCTCCATTTGCCAATTTCGAACATACGCTTGGTCTCCTGGTTGATTCTCCAACGGCAAAGGGCGATTCCAGATGATCGCGGCACGTAAGGCTGTGAGTAATCTGCTTAAAGAAATTATATAACTATAAACATCTTGATCTCCTTGGAGGTGTAAATCTGCACTTCCCATTCCCTTCGTTGGTGCAGTATATGGCTTACCGTACAGAATTTCATAGGGACTTACAGACAACCCTTCTCTAGGTTTTATACGAATTCTCAATAAAGCAAGGGGCAATGCCTGTGGCCATTGGATTTGAGCTTCCTGGCATATCTTTTTAATTTGTCCTTTTAATGTTTGATTCATCCTTTCTACCTTTCCACTAGATTGTGGCCTCCACGGTGTATGTAAATCCCAGCTAATTCCAAGCATTTCACTAATTTCCTGTACTATTTTAGCTATAAAGTGTGGGCCTCGATCTGAAGAAATTCCTAAAGGTACCCCAAATCTAGGTATGATCTCTTTTAACAAAGTTTTTACTACTTCTCTAGCTTGATTCGTTCTACAGGGAAATGCTTCTAGCCACCCTGAAAAGGTACATACGTATACCAATAAATACTTAAACCCTTTTGATTTAGGTAATTCTGCAAAATCCACTTGCCAATAGTCACCTGGTTCTATTCCCACTTTCAAAGTTCCCATTGGAATTTGTTTTCGTATTACCGGATTATTCTTTAAACATACTGGACACTTCGCATTCACCCCTTTTGCTATTGTTAACATTTGTGCAGATATAATGCTCCGCTTTAAAAACTGCACCAATGCTTCTGCTCCCCAATGGCATTTATTATGTTCAGTTTGTATTATTCGTTTCATAATTGTAGCAGGCACTACTACTTGTCCATTACCTGTTACATACCATCCATGTGAATTCTTCTGTGCCTTTACCAAATCGGCTAATTTTTCATCTTCTCGGGTATAAAAGGGATTTACAGAGAGATGAGCAGTAATCGGGCTTACCTTAGTAGGTATTAGAGCTAATTCAGTCCATACTTGCCGTGCAGCAATTTTGGCTGCCTGGTCTGCCTTCATGTTTCCTTGTGCCACATCGCTGTCATCCCTCTGATGTCCTCGACAATGCATTACAGCCACTTGCTGAGGTAGTACCACAGCCTCTAATAACTGTAAGATCTCGGTTCGATATTTAATACTACTACCTTGAGCCGTCAACAATCCTCTTTCCTTCCATAAAGCTCCATGTATATGTATTATTCCAAAAGCGTATTTAGAATCTGTCCAAATATTCACTCTCTTATCCGTACTCGGTATTAAAGCCCGAATTAGAGCGACCAGTTCTGCCTTTTGCGCTGACGTTCCTGGCATTAATGCCTTTGCTTCAATTACTTCAAGCTTAGTAACCACAGCATATCCAGAATATCGCGTTCCATTCTCAACAAAGCTGCTACCGTCTGTAAATAATGTCCAGTCAGGATTTACAAGGGGAATATCTTTCAGATCTACCCTACTGGCGTAAGTTTGTTCGATCACCTCAATACAATCATGTTCCAGCTCGCCTTCCTCTATTTTGCTACCTAAAAATTCAGCGGGATTCAAACATGTTGTTATCTTTAAAAATATATCATCCTGTTCTCTCAATATTGCTTGATATTTCAACATTCTACTGGATGACAACCAATGACCCCCCTTTTGTTCCAAAACTGCAATCACCATGTGGGGCACAAATACTTCCATTTTTGTTCCCAATGTCAATTTTCTAGCTTCTTGGACTAACGTTACAGTAGCAGCCACTGCTCGGAGGCAAGAAGGCCATCCGGCACTTACCATATCCAACTGCTTGGAAAAATAGCCCACCGGTCTCTTCCATGATCCAATTCGTTGAGTTAAAACTCCAAGCGCTAGTCGTTGCCGCTCATGTACAAAG
This sequence comes from Apteryx mantelli, assembly GCF_036417845.1. Lineage (NCBI taxonomy): Eukaryota > Metazoa > Chordata > Aves > Apterygiformes > Apterygidae > Apteryx > Apteryx mantelli. Next base: position 177,131 of record NW_027118475.1, read on the forward strand.
AGTTGAAATGTTTTTGTCAAATCAGGCAATCCTAATGCTGGGGCTTCTTGCAGAGCCTGTTTTAAGTCTTGAAAAGCCCTTTTACACTCTAAACTCCAAACTAATTGTGGCTCTTTTAAAGCTGCATACAGTGGTTTGGCTAACAGTCCATAATTCAAAATCCAGAGTCTGCACCACCCTGTCATTCCTAGAAAAGTTCGTAACTCGTGCAAATTTCTAGGTTCAGGGATGGCACAAATCGCTTGTATTCTATTCACCCCCAACCGTCTTTGTCCTTGGGAAATTTCACATCCCAGATATATCACTTTTTCCCGGGCAATTTGGGCTTTTTCCTTAGAAACTCGATAACCGCTCTGTCCCAGTAAATTTAATCACGCAACTGTAACAGTAATGCAGTTTTCATACCTTTCTGTCGCCACGAAAATGTCATCCACATATTGCAACAATAAGTATGCTTTTGATGGTAATTGAAAATATCCTTGCTCCTTCCAATCCTCCAGTTCTCGTGCCAGCTGATTCCCAAATATTGTAGGACTGTTTTTGAAGCCTTGTGGTAACCTGGTCCAGGTCAGCTGTCGTTTTCGTCCTGTATCCGGATTTTCCCATTCAAACGCAAATAATTTCCTACTTTGTAATGCCAATGGGATGCAGAAGAAAGCATCTTTTAAATCAATTACAGAAAAGTATCTAAATTGTTCTGCCACAGATGTTAACAATGTATAAGGATTTGCTACTACTGGATGTATATCTTTAACTATTTCGTTTACAGCTCTTAAATCTTGAACTAACCTATAATCTCCGTTAGGTTTTCTTATAGGAAATATTGGTGTATTATATTCAGATTCACATTCTTCTAACACATTGTGCATCAAAAATTTTGCAATTAATGGTGCTACCCCTTTCCTAGCTTCTAACTGTATAGGATATTGTCTAACTCTTACCGGTTGGACACCTTCTTTCAATTCTACTATGACAGGTTTTGCTGCTTTCGCTAATCCCGGTACTTGTGTCTCCCATACCCATGGTACTACAGCGTTTTCTACCTCTATTGGTATTGTTGTATTAGCTATTTCTTTTACTATAAATGTTCTAGCTATTTCTTCCTCAGGTATCTGCAACTTAGCTTTTCCATTTTCAAATATTATTTTAGCATTAAATCTTGACAATAAATCTCGTCCTAACAAAGATGTAGGACAATCCGGTACATAGAGAAATTCATGATCTAATTCTTTACCCCTAAAATTTAGATGCAATGGCCGCAGAAAGGGCCGTTGCTCTGTTTTTCCTGTAGCTCCTACCACAGTTATCATCGTATCTCCTATCTTTCCTAAACAAGTATTTAAAACAGAATAAGTTGCCCCAGTATCTACCAATAATTGTTTCTCTTCCCCATCAATTTCTGTTGTCACTTTTAATCCATCACTTAGTCAGCTACTATGTTGCCCCAAATGTCCTAACATCATTGTTTCTGCCATTGGTGTTCCTCCTACTGAAGTCTGCTGGGCCAAATTCATTTTCACTGGGCACTCATTTTTCCAATGTCCCTGTTGTCTGCAAAACGCACACTGATTTATCCCTAGCTGATTTTGAGGTATTCCCCGCATGCCTCCTACCCTGTATCCTCCTCGACCTCGTCCTCTACTTCTGCCTCTTATTCCTTGATTTACTCGTTGTAACATTGCTAATAATCCTGCCTGATTTCTCTTTGTGGTTTGTTGTTTTTTTGTTTTTTTTCCCTATTATTGTACACTTTCCAGCTGATTGCTTCCAAATTACTAAATCTCCTGGGGAAAAAGGAACTTTCCCATATACTTTATCAGTCCCCGAAATTGCCTCTCGTAAAGGGGCTAATAATACTTTACTGTTTTGCTCTTGTTCCTTCCTCCCTTGTCTTGTTCTCTGTGCAATTGGGGTTCGTTGCGCTTGTCTTGGGCATGATGAATGCCCTGGCGAACCCTTCGGTGTTAACTTAATCTGGATCGCTCCAGTATTAATTGATTCTGACGGTTTTACCGCCTTAATACTATCAGTATCACTATCGTCCCCTGCATCTATATCGGACATCACAGGGGCCGTCGGTGATGCTAAAAGTGATACCTCCTCTGGCTCTCTTATTGAATTTTGTATTGCCAAACAAGTCATACACTTCTTATTACCTACACATCCTTCACATTTTGTTTTATCTTTTTTTCGGGATGTACCAACAACATTCCACATTCTCTCTGCATATCTGGATGATTACGTATATCATAAAATAGATCAACATATGGTACTTCATCCCATTTTTCAAGTTCTTAACAATATCTCATTAATGGACCTATAACACCCGGATCTAAACTTCCGTGTTCAGGCCACCGGGGTCCATCATACTCATATTGTGGCCACCAATTCGTACAATAACCTATAAATCGACTTTTACTCATACTCTGAAAATATCCCGCACTTTTCCAATGCTTTAATAAACATCCTAACGGAGAATTATCCGGTATTACCATGGTCTTACACACTCACTCCACACACACACACACACTAAATCTACGGGGTAGAAAACGGAAAGATAGCCTCTGATGGGAAACAAAAGACCAAACCAAACTCACGAGACAGCCACGTATGTCCGTGAGTGCTGGACCTGCGGGGCTTTCGCTCCGTCTGACGGCCAGCGCCTAGGCTTCCACAGACCAGACCTCGAGCTCGTTAGCCCAACCTTGCGTGAATCGCCGTCACGTCTTATTAGGCAGGCACCCGACCAAATATTACAATAAAGCACCTTCGGGCTTACCACTTTGGGACGTCAGGAGCAGCGCAGAGCGGGCGCAGCCGATGGCTCCCCGAGAATTCCTCGGTGCCGGCACGGAGCAAAATCGGAAAGCGAACCGTCAACACTACTCCCGAAGTCCCATCTGGGTCGCCAGAAAACTGTTGCCCGTAAAGAAACACATAACTACGAAAGCAGTTATATGCGGTGCTTTATTCGGGGCCCGGGGTCTCAGGGACTCATGTCCAAAGCTGAGAATCCCAAATCCCCGTTTAACTTGGTTAATATTTATAGTGTTCGGTTACGTAACATAATCAACAGAATTGCTAAGCTACATGATTGTTTCCCATTTATAGTTTCTTCAGTTACTGTTGCCAAGATTTGCTTATCATTTACCTAGTTCATCAGATTGTGCTGTACCTAGTTCATCAGATTGTACTGTACCCAGTTCATCAGATTGTACTGTACCCAACACCTGCAATTATACCTTCATCTTGTCTACCAAGTATAACCTATTCTAATCAATATAATGTAACAATTCCCCCCTTTGAAAATACTTCAAGTCTTCCAGACTGCAAGGATTTTCATCATCAGTTCCGCAGATTTCCATATTCTTTGGACCGTCTCAAACTGGTGATTGTAGCTGCAATGAATTATTTCCAATGTCTTCATATCTCGGGGGAAGTTCATGATTCTTCCTGGTAACAGCTTTTAAAATTTTCCCCAAGTGTTGCCGTTCCTTATTAACAATATTTTGAATCAAACGCAACACTCCCATAATAGCTAACATAATAATTATAATTATTATACACCATTGAATTAAAGATGCTACCCAACCAGAGATGTTCAATCCAAATGACTTTGCTAAAGCAGCAACCCAATTATGGGCACTTTCTTCTCTTTCTTCCTCAGTTGCATGTTCAATTTGCGTTAGCTGAGACAAATCACGTTCTACCGCGGCTGTAACATTCGGAATATGTACACAACAATGATCAATCTTATCTCGTAAATAACCACATACTCCATGTTCTTTTAGCAACAGCATATCTAATGCCATTCTATTTTGCAGGGTCATTTTTGTGGTTGCCTGTAATTGTAAGTTTATTTCCTTAAATCCTTCTTTAGTCACTCTTGCTAGCCTTTCCGTTTGTCCTAACAACCGGTACAACATTTCTCTATTCCGATAAGTACTAATTGGAGCAAACAATGATTCTAAAGCCCAACCTAACTTCACACCGGATGATGGTTCTTGCCAATCATCATCATCCTTTATTTCTCTCTTCATTATCCATAAATTTTCTAATCTACCCTTAAATGGCGCTTTCTTCCAAATTGGGCAGAGAGTTGGTAACCCTAAAGTTATTTCAGTCACCAACCCATCCAAGGGGAGGTGAGTCGTCCATTGTCCATCACTGGTAACCCAAACTAAATTTCCTGTGCTCCCGATCGTAGTTCTACAATCTATTCTCACTCCGAATTGTATTACAGGTTCACTCATTGAGTATTTAATTCCTCTACAGGCACAACCTGTCCTTAATGCAAGGACCACAGGTGGAAAGGTAACTTCACTTTCGGGGTGTCACAAGTGTATACTTTTGTACAGTTCTAGACTGGGTGTTTTTCAGCTAACTTTCTTTTGCATTGGATTTTCTTGTGTTTCCTGTTGTGGCGCCTGGATTATTTGTATTGGTTGCATTTCGTCTTTTTCCAAATCTTTTAACTCTCTCCTGGCTCTGTTTCTTTTCTGCATAGGTTCTGATTTTGCAGTAACCTCTAATGCCCTTTTTCCATAATCAAAACTCTCTTTAATCCAAACAATACAGGTGTAGTTTCCTACATCTGTCTTACTTACATTTCGCAATGATAAAATCATAGTACCCCTTCGTGTATCACTATCCCATCGGATTGTAAACCCAGTTGACAATTTGGACTCATTCTTCTGCCAATAGCAACTAATGTCTTGGATTGAACTTCTCATATCTCCAACAAAATCACAAGTCAAATTTACATCCATTCGTTCTTCTATATGTACAGTAGCATATGTATGTATTATTTGAGCGAAACCATTACTTAATCCTACCCAGCATAGTATTACCAAGATGTAAATCTCAGTTTTGTAGGAGTGATCATTTTTACCCCCCATTGTGATGGTACCTTCTTCACTCTGGTATAATGAATCCAATTATCAATTCCTGCTACTTTCACAGCGGTAAATGTTATCAATAGCACCAAATAAAGTCCATGCCACTGTTCCTTTAAAGGCTCCGTTTGCCAATTTCGAACATACGCTTGGTCTCCTGGTTGATTCTCCAACGGCAAAGGGCGATTCCAGATGATCGCGGCACGTAAGGCTGTGAGTAATCTGCTTAAAGAAATTATATAACTATAAACATCTTGATCTCCTTGGAGGTGTAAATCTGCACTTCCCATTCCCTTCGTTGGTGCAGTATATGGCTTACCGTACAGAATTTCATAGGGACTTACAGACAACCCTTCTCTAGGTTTTATACGAATTCTCAATAAAGCAAGGGGCAATGCCTGTGGCCATTGGATTTGAGCTTCCTGGCATATCTTTTTAATTTGTCCTTTTAATGTTTGATTCTTCCTTTCTACCTTTCCACTAGATTGTGGCCTCCACGGTGTATGTAAATCCCAGCTAATTCCAAGCATTTCACTGATTTCCTGTACTATTTTAGCTATAAAGTGTGGGCCTCGATCTGAAGAAATTCCTAAAGGTACCCCAAATCTAGGTATGATCTCTTTTAACAAAGTTTTTACTACTTCTCTAGCTTGATTCGTTCTACAGGGAAATGCTTCTAGCCACCCTGAAAAGGTACATACGTATACCAATAAATACTTAAACCCTTTTGATTTAGGTAATTCTGCAAAATCCACTTGCCAATAGTCACCTGGTTCTATTCCCACTTTCAAAGTTCCCATTTGAATTTGTTTTCGTATTACCGGATTATTCTTTAAACATACTGGACACTTCGCATTCACCCCTTTTGCTATTGTTAACATTTGTGCAGATATAATGCTCCGCTTTAAAAACTGCACCAATGCTTCTGCTCCCCAATGGCATTTATTATGTTCAGTTTGTATTATTCGTTTCATAATTGTAGCAGGCACTACTACTTGTCCATTACCTGTTACATACCATCCATGTGAATTCTTCTGTGCCTTTACCAAATCGGCTAATTTTTCATCTTCTTGGGTATAAAAGGGATTTACAGAGAGATGAGCAGTAATCGGGCTTACCTTAGTAGGTATTAGAGCTAATTCAGTCCATACTTGCCGTGCAGCAATTTTGGCTGCCTGGTCTGCCTTCATGTTTCCTTGTGCCACATCGCTGTCATCCCTCTGATGTCCTCGACAATGCATTACAGCCACTTGCTGAGGTAGTACCACAGCCTCTAATAACTGTAAGATCTCGGTTCGATATTTAATAATACTACCTTGAGCCGTCAACAATCCTCTTTCCTTCCATAAAGCTCCATGTATATGTATTATTCCAAAAGCGTATTTAGAATCTGCCCAAATATTCACCCTCTTATCCGTACTCGGTATTAAAGCCCGAATTAGAGCGACCAGTTCTGCCTTTTGCGCTGACGTTCCTGGCATTAATGCCTTTGCTTCAATTACTTCAAGCTTAGTAACCACAGCGTATCCAGAATATCGTGTTCCATTCTCAACAAAGCTGCTACCGTCTGTAAATAATGTCCAATCAGGATTTACAAGGGGAATATCTTTCAGATCTACCCTACTGGCGTAAGTTTGTTCGATCACCTCAATACAATCATGTTCCAGCTCGCCTTCCTCTATTTTGCTACCTAAAAATTCAGCGGGATTCAAACATGTTGTTATCTTTAAAAATATATCATCCTGTTCTCTCAATATTGCCTGATATTTCAACATTCTACTGGATGACAACCAATGACCCCCCTTTTGTTCCAAAACTGCAATCACCATGTGGGGCACAAATACTTCCATTTTTGTTCCCAATGTCAATTTTCTAGCTTCTTGGACTAACGTTACAGTAGCAGCCACTGCTCGGAGGCAAGAAGGCCATCCGGCACTTACCATATCCAACTGCTTGGAAAAATAGCCCACCGGTCTCTTCCATGATCCAATTCGTTGAGTTAAAACTCCAAGCGCTAGTCGTTGCCGCTCATGTACAAAGAGTTGAAATGTTTTTGTCAAATCAGGCAATCCTAATGCTGGGGCTTCTTGCAGAGCCTGTTTTAAGTCTTGAAAAGCCCTTTTACACTCTAAACTCCAAACTAATTGTGGCTCTTTTAAAGCTTCATACAGTGGTTTGGCTAACAGTCCATAATTCAAAATCCAGAGTCTGCACCACCCTGTCATTCCTAGAAAAGTTCGTAACTCGTGCAAATTTCTAGGTTCAGGGATGGCACAAATCGCTTGTATTCTATTCACCCCCAACCGTCTTTGTCCTTGGGAAATTTCACATCCCAGATATATCACTTTTTCCTGGGCAATTTGGGCTTTTTCCTTAGAAACTCGATAACCGCTCTGTCCCAGTAAATTTAATCACGCAAATGTAACAGTAATGCAGTTTTCATACCTTTCTGTCGCCACGAAAATGTCATCCACATATTGCAACAATAAGTATGCTTTTGATGGTAATTGAAAATATCCTTGCTCCTTCCAATCCTCCAGTTCTCGTGCCAGCTGATTCCCAAATATTGTAGGACTGTTTTTGAAGCCTTGTGGTAACCTGGTCCAGGTCAGCTGTCGTTTTCGTCCTGTATCCGGATTTTCCCATTCAAACGCAAATAATTTCCTACTTTGTAATGCCAATGGGATGCAGAAGAAAGCATCTTTTAAATCAATTACAGAAAAGTATCTAAATTGTTCTGCCACAGATGTTAACAATGTATAAGGATTTGCTACTACTGGATGTATATCTTTAACTATTTCGTTTACAGCTCTTAAATCTTGAACTAACCTATAATCTCCGTTAGGTTTTCTTATAGGAAATATTGGTGTATTATATTCAGATTCACATTCTTCTAACACATTGTGCATCAAAAATTTTGCAATTAATGGTGCTACCCCTTTCCTAGCTTCTAACTGTATAGGATATTGTCTAACTCTTACCGGTTGGACACCTTCTTTCAATTCTACTATGACAGGTTTTGCTGCTTTCGCTAATCCCGGTACTTGTGTCTCCCATACCCATGGTACTACAGCGTTTTCTACCTCTATTGGTATTGTTGTATTAGCTATTTCTTTTACTATAAATATTCTAGCTATTTCTTCCTCAGGTATCTGCAACTTAGCTTTTCCATTTTCAAATATTATTTTAGCATTAAATCTTGACAATAAATCTCGTCCTAACAAAGATGTAGGACAATCCGGTACATAGAGAAATTCATGATCTAATTCTTTACCCCTAAAATTTAGATGCAATGGCCGCAGAAAGGGCCGTTGCTCTGTTTTTCCTGTAGCTCCTACCACAGTTATCATCGTATCTCCTATCTTTCCTAAACAAGTATTTAAAACAGAATAAGTTGCCCCAGTATCTACCAATAATTGTTTCTCTTCCCCATCAATTTCTGTTGTCACTTTTAATCCATCACTTAGTCAGCTACTATGTTGCCCCAAATGTCCTAACATCATTGTTTCTGCCATTGGTGTTCCTCCTACTGAAGTCTGCTGGGCCAAATTCATTTTCACTGGGCACTCATTTTTCCAATGTCCCTGTTGTCTGCAAAACGCACACTGATTTATCCCTAGCTGATTTTGAGGTATTCCCCGCATGCCTCCTACCCTGTATCCTCCTCGACCTCGTCCTCTACTTCTGCCTCTTATTCCTTGATTTACTCGTTGTAACATTGCTAATAATCCTGCCTGATTTCTCTTTGTGGTTTGTTGTTTTTTTGTTTTTTTTCCCTATTATTGTACACTTTCCGGCTGATTGCTTCCAAATTACTAAATCTCCTGGGGAAAAAGGAACTTTCCCATATACTTTATCAGTCCCCGAAATTGCCTCTCGTAAAGGGGCTAATAATACTTTACTGTTTTGCTCTTGTTCCTTCCTCCCTTGTCTTGTTCTCTGTGCAATTGGGGTTCGTTGCGCTTGTCTTGGGCATGATGAATGCCCTGGCGAACCCTTCGGTGTTAACTTAATCTGGATCGCTCCAGTATTAATTGATTCTGACGGTTTTACCGCCTTAATACTATCAGTATCACTATCGTCCCCTGCATCTATATCGGACATCACAGGGGCCGTCGGTGATGCTAAAAGTGATACCTCCTCTGGCTCTCTTATTGAATTTTGTATTGCCAAACAAGTCATACACTTCTTATTACCTACACATCCTTCACATTTTGTTTTATCTTTTTTTCGGGATGTACCAACAACATTCCACATTCTCTCTGCATATCTGGATGATTACGTATATCATAAAATAGATCAACATATGGTACTTCATCCCATTTTTCAAGTTCTTAACAATATCTCATTAATGGACCTATAACACCCGGATCTAAACTTCCGTGTTCAGGCCACCGGGGTCCATCATACTCATATTGTGGCCACCAATTCGTACAATAACCTATAAATCGACTTTTACTCATACTCTGAAAATATCCCGCACTTTTCCAATGCTTTAATAAACATCCTAACGGAGAATTATCCGGTATTACCATGGTCTTACACACTCACTCCACACACACACACACACTAAATCTACGGGGTAGAAAACGGAAAGATAGCCTCTGATGGGAAACAAAAGACCAAACCAAACTCACGAGACAGCCACGTATGTCCGTGAGTGCTGGACCTGCGGGGCTTTCGCTCCGTCTGACGGCCAGCGCCTAGGCTTCCACAGACCAGACCTCGAGCTCGTTAGCCCAACCTTGCGTGAATCGCCGTCACGTCTTATTAGGCAGGCACCCGACCAAATATTACAATAAAGCACCTTCGGGCTTACCACTTTGGGACGTCAGCAGCAGCGCAGAGCGGGCGCAGCCGATGGCTCCCCGAGAATTCCTCGGTGCCGGCACGGAGCAAAATCGGAAAGCGAACCGTCAACACTACTCCCGAAGTCCCATCTGGGTCGCCAGAAAACTGTTGCCCGTAAAGAAACACATAACTACGAAAGCAGTTATATGCGGTGCTTTATTCGGGGCCCGGGGTCTCAGGGACTCATGTCCAAAGCTGAGAATCCCAAATCCCCGTTTAACTTGGTTAATATTTATAGTGTTCGGTTACGTAACATAATCAACAGAATTGCTAAGCTACATGATTGTTTCCCATTTATAGTTTCTTCAGTTACTGTTGCCAAGATTTGCTTATCATTTACCTAGTTCATCAGATTGTGCTGTACCTAGTTCATCAGATTGTACTGTACCCAGTTCATCAGATTGTACTGTACCCAACACCTGCAATTATACCTTCATCTTGTCTACCAAGTATAACCTATTCTAATCAATATAATGTAACAATTCCCCCCTTTGAAAATACTTCAAGTCTTCCAGACTGCAAGGATTTTCATCATCAGTTCCGCAGATTTCCATATTCTTTGGACCGTCTCAAACTGGTGATTGTAGCTGCAATGAATTATTTCCAATGTCTTCATATCTCGGGGGAAGTTCATGATTCTTCCTGGTAAGAGCTTTTAAAATTTTCCCCAAGTGTTGCCGTTCCTTATTAACAATATTTTGAATCAAACGCAACACTCCCATAATAGCTAACATAATAATTATAATTATTATACACCATTGAATTAAAGATGCTACCCAACCAGAGATGTTCAATCCAAATGACTTTGCTAAAGCAGCAACCCAATTATGGGCACTTTCTTCTCTTTCTTCCTCAGTTGCATGTTCAATTTGCGTTAGCTGAGACAAATCACGTTCTACCGCGGCTGTAACATTCGGAATATGTACACAACAATGATCAATCTTATCTCGTAAATAACCACATACTCCATGTTCTTTTAGCAACAGCATATCTAATGCCATTCTATTTTGCAGGGTCATTTTTGTGGTTGCCTGTAATTGTAAGTTTATTTCCTTAAATCCTTCTTTAGTCACTCTTGCTAGCCTTTCCGTTTGTCCTAACAACCGGTACAACATTTCTCTATTCCGATAAGTACTAATTGGAGCAAACAATGATTCTAAAGCCCAACCTAACTTCACACCGGATGATGGTTCTTGCCAATCATCATCATCCTTTATTTCTCTCTTCATTATCCATAAATTTTCTAATCTACCCTTAAATGGCGCTTTCTTCCAAATTGGGCAGAGAGTTGGTAACCCTAAAGTTATTTCAGTCACCAACCCATCCAAGGGGAGGTGAGTCGTCCATTGTCCATCACTGGTAACCCAAACTAAATTTCCTGTGCTCCCGATCGTAGTTCTACAATCTATTCTCACTCCGAATTGTATTACAGGTTCACTCATTGAGTATTTAATTCCTCTACAGGCACAACCTGTCCTTAATGCAAGGACCACAGGTGGAAAGGTAACTTCACTTTCGGGGTGTCACAAGTGTATACTTTTGTACAGTTCTAGACTGGGTGTTTTTCAGCTAACTTTCTTTTGCATTGGATTTTCTTGTGTTTCCTGTTGTGGCGCCTGGATTATTTGTATTGGTTGCATTTCGTCTTTTTCCAAATCTTTTAACTCTCTCCTGGCTCTGTTTCTTTTCTGCATAGGTTCTGATTTTGCAGTAACCTCTAATGCCCTTTTTCCATAATCAAAACTCTCTTTAATCCAAACAATACAGGTGTAGTTTCCTACATCTGTCTTACTTACATTTCGCAATGATAAAATCATAGTACCCCTTCGTGTATCACTATCCCATCGGATTGTAAACCCAGTTGACAATTTGGACTCATTCTTCTGCCAATAGCAACTAATGTCTTGGATTGAACTTCTCATATCTCCAACAAAATCACAAGTCAAATTTACATCCATTCGTTCTTCTATATGTACAGTAGCATATGTATGTATTATTTGAGCGAAACCATTACTTAATCCTACCCAGCATAGTATTACCAAGATGTAAATCTCAGTTTTGTAGGAGTGATCATTTTTACCCCCCATTGTGATGGTACCTTCTTCACTCTGGTATAATGAATCCAATTATCAATTCCTGCTACTTTCACAGCGGTAAATGTTATCAATAGCACCAAATAAAGTCCATGCCACTGTTCCTTTAAAGGCTCCGTTTGCCAATTTCGAACATACGCTTGGTCTCCTGGTTGATTCTCCAACGGCAAAGGGCGATTCCAGATGATCGCGGCACGTAAGGCTGTGAGTAATCTGCTTAAAGAAATTATATAACTATAAACATCTTGATCTCCTTGGAGGTGTAAATCTGCACTTCCCATTCCCTTCGTTGGTGCAGTATATGGCTTACCGTACAGAATTTCATAGGGACTTACAGACAACCCTTCTCTAGGTTTTATACGAATTCTCAATAAAGCATGGGGCAATGCCTGTGGCCATTGGATTTGAGCTTCCTGGCATATCTTTTTAATTTGTCCTTTTAATGTTTGATTCTTCCTTTCTACCTTTCCACTAGATTGTGGCCTCCACGGTGTATGTAAATCCCAGCTAATTCCAAGCATTTCACTAATTTCCTGTACTATTTTAGCTATAAAGTGTGGGCCTCGATCTGAAGAAATTCCTAAAGGTACCCCAAATCTAGGTATGATCTCTTTTAACAAAGTTTTTACTACTTCTCTAGCTTGATTCGTTCTACAGGGAAATGCTTCTAGCCACCCTGAAAAGGTACATACGTATACCAATAAATACTTAAACCCTTTTGATTTAGGTAATTCTGCAAAATCCACTTGCCAATAGTCACCTGGTTCTATTCCCACTTTCAAAGTTCCCATTTGAATTTGTTTTCGTATTACCGGATTATTCTTTAAACATACTGGACACTTCGCATTCACCCCTTTTGCTATTGTTAACATTTGTGCAGATATAATGCTCCGCTTTAAAAACTGCACCAATGCTTCTGCTCCCCAATGGCATTTATTATGTTCAGTTTGTATTATTCGTTTCATAATTGTAGCAGGCACTACTACTTGTCCATTACCTGTTACATACCATCCATGTGAATTCTTCTGTGCCTTTACCAAATCGGCTAATTTTTCATCTTCTCGGGTATAAAAGGGATTTACAGAGAGATGAGCAGTAATCGGGCTTACCTTAGTAGGTATTAGAGCTAATTCAGTCCATACTTGCCGTGCAGCAATTTTGGCTGCCTGGTCTGCCTTCATGTTTCCTTGTGCCACATCGCTGTCATCCCTCTGATGTCCTCGACAATGCATTACAGCCACTTGCTGAGGTAGTACCACAGCCTCTAATAACTGTAAGATCTCGGTTCGATATTTAATAATACTACCTTGAGCCGTCAACAATCCTCTTTCCTTCCATAAAGCTCCATGTATATGTATTATTCCAAAAGCGTATTTAGAATCTGCCCAAATATTCACCCTCTTATCCGTACTCGGTATTAAAGCCCGAATTAGAGCGACCAGTTCTGCCTTTTGCGCTGACGTTCCTGGCATTAATGCCTTTGCTTCAATTACTTCAAGCTTAGTAACCACAGCGTATCCAGAATATCGTGTTCCATTCTCAACAAAGCTGCTACCGTCTGTAAATAATGTCCAATCAGGATTTACAAGGGGAATATCTTTCAGATCTACCCTACTGGCGTAAGTTTGTTCGATCACCTCAATACAATCATGTTCCAGCTCGCCTTCCTCTATTTTGCTACCTAAAAATTCAGCGGGATTCAAACATGTTGTTATCTTTAAAAATATATCATCCTGTTCTCTCAATATTGCCTGATATTTCAACATTCTACTGGATGACAACCAATGACCCCCCTTTTGTTCCAAAACTGCAATCACCATGTGGGGCACAAATACTTCCATTTTTGTTCCCAATGTCAATTTTCTAGCTTCTTGGACTAACATTACAGTAGCAGCCACTGCTCGGAGGCAAGAAGGCCATCCGGCACTTACCATATCCAACTGCTTGGAAAAATAGCCCACCGGTCTCTTCCATGATCCAATTCGTTGAGTTAAAACTCCAAGCGCTAGTCGTTGCCGCTCATGTACAAAGAGTTGAAATGTTTTTGTCAAATCAGGCAATCCTAATGCTGGGGCTTCTTGCAGAGCCTGTTTTAAGTCTTGAAAAGCCCTTTTACACTCTAAACTCCAAACTAATTGTGGCTCTTTTAAAGCTGCATACAGTGGTTTGGCTAACAGTCCATAATTCAAAATCCAGAGTCTGCACCACCCTGTCATTCCTAGAAAAGTTCGTAACTCGTGCAAATTTCTAGGTTCAGGGATGGCACAAATCGCTTGTATTCTATTCACCCCCAACTGTCTTTGTCCTTGGGAAATTTCACATCCCAGATATATCACTTTTTCCCGGGCAATTTGGGCTTTTTCCTTAGAAACTCGATAACCGCTCTGTCCCAGTAAATTTAATCACGCAACTGTAACAGTAATGCAGTTTTCATACCTTTCTGTCGCCACGAAAATGTCATCCACATATTGCAACAATAAGTATGCTTTTGATGGTAATTGAAAATATCCTTGCTCCTTCCAATCCTCCAGTTCTCGTGCCAGCTGATTCCCAAATATTGTAGGACTGTTTTTGAAGCCTTGTGGTAACCTGGTCCAGGTCAGCTGTCGTTTTCGTCCTGTATCCGGATTTTCCCATTCAAACGCAAATAATTTCCTACTTTGTAATGCCAATGGGATGCAGAAGAAAGCATCTTTTAAATCAATTACAGAAAAGTATCTAAATTGTTCTGCCACAGATGTTAACAATGTATAAGGATTTGCTACTACTGGATGTATATCTTTAACTATTTCGTTTACAGCTCTTAAATCTTGAACTAACCTATAATCTCCGTTAGGTTTTCTTATAGGAAATATCGGTGTATTATATTCAGATTCACATTCTTCTAACACATTGTGCATCAAAAATTTTGCAATTAATGGTGCTACCCCTTTCCTAGCTTCTAACTGTATAGGATATTGTCTAACTCTTACCGGTTGGACACCTTCTTTCAATTCTACTATGACAGGTTTTGCTGCTTTCGCTAATCCCGGTACTTGTGTCTCCCATACCCATGGTACTACAGCGTTTTCTACCTCTATTGGTATTGTTGTATTAGCTATTTCTTTTACTATAAATATTCTAGCTATTTCTTCCTCAGGTATCTGCAACTTAGCTTTTCCATTTTCAAATATTATTTTAGCATTAAATCTTGACAATAAATCTCGTCCTAACAAAGATGTAGGACAATCCGGTACATAGAGAAATTCATGATCTAATTCTTTACCCCTAAAATTTAGATGCAATGGCCGCAGAAAGGGCCGTTGCTCTGTTTTTCCTGTAGCTCCTACCACAGTTATCATCGTATCTCCTATCTTTCCTAAACAAGTATTTAAAACAGAATAAGTTGCCCCAGTATCTACCAATAATTGTTTCTCTTCCCCATCAATTTCTGTTGTCACTTTTAATCCATCACTTAGTCAGCTACTATGTTGCCCCAAATGTCCTAACATCATTGTTTCTGCCATTGGTGTTCCTCCTACTGAAGTCTGCTGGGCCAAATTCATTTTCACTGGGCACTCATTTTTCCAATGTCCCTGTTGTCTGCAAAACGCACACTGATTTATCCCTAGCTGATTTTGAGGTATTCCCCGCATGCCTCCTACCCTGTATCCTCCTCGACCTCGTCCTCTACTTCTGCCTCTTATTCCTTGATTTACTCGTTGTAACATTGCTAATAATCCTGCCTGATTTCTCTTTGTGGTTTGTTGTTTTTTTGTTTTTTTTCCCTATTATTGTACACTTTCCAGCTGATTGCTTCCAAATTACTAAATCTCCTGGGGAAAAAGGAACTTTCCCATATACTTTATCAGTCCCCGAAATTGCCTCTCGTAAAGGGGCTAATAATACTTTACTGTTTTGCTCTTGTTCCTTCCTCCCTTGTCTTGTTCTCTGTGCAATTGGGGTTCGTTGCGCTTGTCTTGGGCATGATGAATGCCCTGGCGAACCCTTCGGTGTTAACTTAATCTGGATCGCTCCAGTATTAATTGATTCTGACGGTTTTACCGCCTTAATACTATCAGTATCACTATCGTCCCCTGCATCTATATCGGACATCACAGGGGCCGTCGGTGATGCTAAAAGTGATACATCCTCTGGCTCTCTTATTGAATTTTGTATTGCCAAACAAGTCATACGCTTCTTATTACCTACACATCCTTCACATTTTGTTTTATCTTTTTTTCGGGATGTACCAACAACATTCCACATTCTCTCTGCATATCTGGATGATTACGTATATCATAAAATAGATCAACATATGGTACTTCATCCCATTTTTCAAGTTCTTAACAATATCTCATTAATGGACCTATAACACCCGGATCTAAACTTCCGTGTTCAGGCCACCGGGGTCCATCATACTCATATTGTGGCCACCAATTCGTACAATAATCTATAAATCGACTTTTACTCATACTCTGAAAATATCCCGCACTTTTCCAATGCTTTAATAAACATCCTAACGGAGAATTATCCGGTATTACCATGGTCTTACACACTCACTCCACACACACACACTAAATCTACGGGGTAGAAAACGGAAAGATAGCCTCTGATGGGAAACAAAAGACCAAACCAAACTCACGAGACAGCCACGTATGTCCGTGAGTGCTGGACCTGCGGGGCTTTCGCTCCGTCTGACGGCCAGCGCCTAGGCTTCCACAGACCAGACCTCGAGCTCGTTAGCCCAACCTTGCGTGAATCGCCGTCACGTCTTATTAGGCAGGCACCCGACCAAATATTACAATAAAGCACCTTCGGGCTTACCACTTTGGGACGTCAGCAGCAGCGCAGAGCGGGCGCAGCCGATGGCTCCCCGAGAATTCCTCGGTGCCGGCACGGAGCAAAATCGGAAAGCGAACCGTCAACACTACTCCCGAAGTCCCATCTGGGTCGCCAGAAAACTGTTGCCCGTAAAGAAACACATAACTACGAAAGCAGTTATATGCGGTGCTTTATTCGGGGCCCGGGGTCTCAGGGACTCATGTCCAAAGCTGAGAATCCCAAATCCCCGTTTAACTTGGTTAATATTTATAGTGTTCGGTTACGTAACATAATCAACAGAATTGCTAAGCTACATGATTGTTTCCCATTTATAGTTTCTTCAGTTACTGTTGCCAAGATTTGCTTATCATTTACCTAGTTCATCAGATTGTGCTGTACCCAGTTCATCAGATTGTACTGTACCCAGTTCATCAGATTGTACTGTACCCAACACCTGCAATTATACCTTCATCTTGTCTACCAAGTATAACCTATTCTAATCAATATAATGTAACAATTCCCCCCTTTGAAAATACTTCAAGTCTTCCAGACTGCAAGGATTTTCATCATCAGTTCCGCAGATTTCCATATTCTTTGGACCGTCTCAAACTGGTGATTGTAGCTGCAATGAATTATTTCCAATGTCTTCATATCTCGGGGGAAGTTCATGATTCTTCCTGGTAAGAGCTTTTAAAATTTTCCCCAAGTGTTGCCGTTCCTTATTAACAATATTTTGAATCAAACGCAACACTCCCATAATAGCTAACATAATAATTATAATTATTATACACCATTGAATTAAAGATGCTACCCAACCAGAGATGTTCAATCCAAATGACTTTGCTAAAGCAGCAACCCAATTATGGGCACTTTCTTCTCTTTCTTCCTCAGTTGCATGTTCAATTTGCGTTAGCTGAGACAAATCACGTTCTACCGCGGCTGTAACATTCGGAATATGTACACAACAATGATCAATCTTATCTCGTAAATAACCACATACTCCATGTTCTTTTAGCAACAGCATATCTAATGCCATTCTATTTTGCAGGGTCATTTTTGTGGTTGCCTGTAATTGTAAGTTTATTTCCTTAAATCCTTCTTTAGTCACTCTTGCTAGCCTTTCCGTTTGTCCTAACAACCGGTACAACATTTCTCTATTCCGATAAGTACTAATTGGAGCAAACAATGATTCTAAAGCCCAACCTAACTTCACACCGGATGATGGTTCTTGCCAATCATCATCATCCTTTATTTCTCTCTTCATTATCCATAAATTTTCTAATCTACCCTTAAATGGCGCTTTCTTCCAAATTGGGCAGAGAGTTGGTAACCCTAAAGTTATTTCAGTCACCAACCCATCCAAGGGGAGGTGAGTCGTCCATTGTCCATCACTGGTAACCCAAACTAAATTTCCTGTGCTCCCGATCGTAGTTCTACAATCTATTCTCACTCCGAATTGTATTACAGGTTCACTCATTGAGTATTTAATTCCTCTACAGGCACAACCTGTCCTTAATGCAAGGACCACAGGTGGAAAGGTAACTTCACTTTCGGGGTGTCACAAGTGTATACTTTTGTACAGTTCTAGACTGGGTGTTTTTCAGCTAACTTTCTTTTGCATTGGATTTTCTTGTGTTTCCTGTTGTGGCGCCTGGATTATTTGTATTGGTTGCATTTCGTCTTTTTCCAAATCTTTTAACTCTCTCCTGGCTCTGTTTCTTTTCTGCATAGGTTCTGATTTTGCAGTAACCTCTAATGCCCTTTTTCCATAATCAAAACTCTCTTTAATCCAAACAATACAGGTGTAGTTTCCTACATCTGTCTTACTTACATTTCGCAATGATAAAATCATAGTACCCCTTCGTGTATCACTATCCCATCGGATTGTAAACCCACTTGACAATTTGGACTCATTCTTCTGCCAATAGCAACTAATGTCTTGGATTGAACTTCTCATATCTCCAACAAAATCACAAGTCAAATTTACATCCATTCGTTCTTCTATATGTACAGTAGCATATGTATGTATTATTTGAGCGAAACCATTACTTAATCCTACCCAGCATAGTATTACCAAGATGTAAATCTCAGTTTTGTAGGAGTGATCATTTTTACCCCCCATTGTGATGGTACCTTCTTCACTCTGGTATAATGAATCCAATTATCAATTCCTGCTACTTTCACAGCGGTAAATGTTATCAATAGCACCAAATAAAGTCCATGCCACTGTTCCTTTAAAGGCTCCGTTTGCCAATTTCGAACATACGCTTGGTCTCCTGGTTGATTCTCCAACGGCAAAGGGCGATTCCAGATGATCGCGGCACGTAAGGCTGTGAGTAATCTGCTTAAAGAAATTATATAACTATAAACATCTTGATCTCCTTGGAGGTGTAAATCTGCACTTCCCATTCCCTTCGTTGGTGCAGTATATGGCTTACCGTACAGAATTTCATAGGGACTTACAGACAACCCTTCTCTAGGTTTTATACGAATTCTCAATAAAGCAAGGGGCAATGCCTGTGGCCATTGGATTTGAGCTTCCTGGCATATCTTTTTAATTTGTCCTTTTAATGTTTGATTCTTCCTTTCTACCTTTCCACTAGATTGTGGCCTCCACGGTGTATGTAAATCCCAGCTAATTCCAAGCATTTCACTAATTTCCTGTACTATTTTAGCTATAAAGTGTGGGCCTCGATCTGAAGAAATTCCTAAAGGTACCCCAAATCTAGGTATGATCTCTTTTAACAAAGTTTTTACTACTTCTCTAGCTTGATTCGTTCTACAGGGAAATGCTTCTAGCCACCCTGAAAAGGTACATACGTATACCAATAAATACTTAAACCCTTTTGATTTAGGTAATTCTGCAAAATCCACTTGCCAATAGTCACCTGGTTCTATTCCCACTTTCAAAGTTCCCATTTGAATTTGTTTTCGTATTACCGGATTATTCTTTAAACATACTGGACACTTCGCATTCACCCCTTTTGCTATTGTTAACATTTGTGCAGATATAATGCTCCGCTTTAAAAACTGCACCAATGCTTCTGCTCCCCAATGGCATTTATTATGTTCAGTTTGTATTATTCGTTTCATAATTGTAGCAGGCACTACTACTTGTCCATTACCTGTTACATACCATCCATGTGAATTCTTCTGTGCCTTTACCAAATCGGCTAATTTTTCATCTTCTCGGGTATAAAAGGGATTTACAGAGAGATGAGCAGTAATCGGGCTTACCTTAGTAGGTATTAGAGCTAATTCAGTCCATACTTGCCGTGCAGCAATTTTGGCTGCCTGGTCTGCCTTCATGTTTCCTTGTGCCACATCGCTGTCATCCCTCTGATGTCCTCGACAATGCATTACAGCCACTTGCTGAGGTAGTACCACAGCCTCTAATAACTGTAAGATCTCGGTTCGATATTTAATAATACTACCTTGAGCCGTCAACAATCCTCTTTCCTTCCATAAAGCTCCATGTATATGTATTATTCCAAAAGCGTATTTAGAATCTGCCCAAATATTCACCCTCTTATCCGTACTCGGTATTAAAGCCCGAATTAGAGCGACCAGTTCTGCCTTTTGCGCTGACGTTCCTGGCATTAATGCCTTTGCTTCAATTACTTCAAGCTTAGTAACCACAGCGTATCCAGAATATCGTGTTCCATTCTCAACAAAGCTGCTACCGTCTGTAAATAATGTCCAGTCAGGATTTACAAGGGGAATATCTTTCAGATCTACCCTACTGGCGTAAGTTTGTTCGATCACCTCAATACAATCATGTTCCAGCTCGCCTTCCTCTATTTTGCTACCTAAAAATTCAGCGGGATTCAAACATGTTGTTATCTTTAAAAATATATCATCCTGTTCTCTCAATATTGCCTGATATTTCAACATTCTACTGGATGACAACCAATGACCCCCCTTTTGTTCCAAAACTGCAATCACCATGTGGGGCACAAATACTTCCATTTTTGTTCCCAATGTCAATTTTCTAGCTTCTTGGACTAACATTACAGTAGCAGCCACTGCTCGGAGGCAAGAAGGCCATCCGGCACTTACCATATCCAACTGCTTGGAAAAATAGCCCACCGGTCTCTTCCATGATCCAATTCGTTGAGTTAAAACTCCAAGCGCTAGTCGTTGCCGCTCATGTACAAAGAGTTGAAATGTTTTTGTCAAATCAGGCAATCCTAATGCTGGGGCTTCTTGCAGAGCCTGTTTTAAGTCTTGAAAAGCCCTTTTACACTCTAAACTCCAAACTAATTGTGGCTCTTTTAAAGCTGCATACAGTGGTTTGGCTAACAGTCCATAATTCAAAATCCAGAGTCTGCACCACCCTGTCATTCCTAGAAAAGTTCGTAACTCGTGCAAATTTCTAGGTTCAGGGATGGCACAAATCGCTTGTATTCTATTCACCCCCAACCGTCTTTGTCCTTGGGAAATTTCACATCCCAGATATATCACTTTTTCCCGGGCAATTTGGGCTTTTTCCTTAGAAACTCGATAACCGCTCTGTCCCAGTAAATTTAATCACGCAACTGTAACAGTAATGCAGTTTTCATACCTTTCTGTCGCCACGAAAATGTCATCCACATATTGCAACAATAAGTATGCTTTTGATGGTAATTGAAAATATCCTTGCTCCTTCCAATCCTCCAGTTCTCGTGCCAGCTGATTCCCAAATATTGTAGGACTGTTTTTGAAGCCTTGTGGTAACCTGGTCCAGGTCAGCTGTCGTTTTCGTCCTGTATCCGGATTTTCCCATTCAAACGCAAATAATTTCCTACTTTGTAATGCCAATGGGATGCAGAAGAAAGCATCTTTTAAATCAATTACAGAAAAGTATCTAAATTGTTCTGCCACAGATGTTAACAATGTATAAGGATTTGCTACTACTGGATGTATATCTTTAACTATTTCGTTTACAGCTCTTAAATCTTGAACTAACCTATAATCTCCGTTAGGTTTTCTTATAGGAAATATTGGTGTATTATATTCAGATTCACATTCTTCTAACACATTGTGCATCAAAAATTTTGCAATTAATGGTGCTACCCCTTTCCTAGCTTCTAACTGTATAGGATATTGTCTAACTCTTACCGGTTGGACACCTTCTTTCAATTCTACTATGACAGGTTTTGCTGCTTTCGCTAATCCCGGTACTTGTGTCTCCCATACCCATGGTACTACAGCGTTTTCTACCTCTATTGGTATTGTTGTATTAGCTATTTCTTTTACTATAAATATTCTAGCTATTTCTTCCTCAGGTATCTGCAACTTAGCTTTTCCATTTTCAAATATTATTTTAGCATTAAATCTTGACAATAAATCTCGTCCTAACAAAGATGTAGGACAATCCGGTACATAGAGAAATTCATGATCTAATTCTTTACCCCTAAAATTTAGATGCAATGGCCGCAGAAAGGGCCGTTGCTCTGTTTTTCCTGTAGCTCCTACCACAGTTATCATCGTATCTCCTATCTTTCCTAAACAAGTATTTAAAACAGAATAAGTTGCCCCAGTATCTACCAATAATTGTTTCTCTTCCCCATCAATTTCTGTTGTCACTTTTAATCCATCACTTAGTCAGCTACTATGTTGCCCCAAATGTCCTAACATCATTGTTTCTGCCATTGGTGTTCCTCCTACTGAAGTCTGCTGGGCCAAATTCATTTTCACTGGGCACTCATTTTTCCAATGTCCCTGTTGTCTGCAAAACGCACACTGATTTATCCCTAGCTGATTTTGAGGTATTCCCCGCATGCCTCCTACCCTGTATCCTCCTCGACCTCGTCCTCTACTTCTGCCTCTTATTCCTTGATTTACTCGTTGTAACATTGCTAATAATCCTGCCTGATTTCTCTTTGTGGTTTGTTGTTTTTTTGTTTTTTTTCCCTATTATTGTACACTTTCCAGCTGATTGCTTCCAAATTACTAAATCTCCTGGGGAAAAAGGAACTTTCCCATATACTTTATCAGTCCCCGAAATTGCCTCTCGTAAAGGGGCTAATAATACTTTACTGTTTTGCTCTTGTTCCTTCCTCCCTTGTCTTGTTCTCTGTGCAATTGGGGTTCGTTGCGCTTGTCTTGGGCATGATGAATGCCCTGGCGAACCCTTCGGTGTTAACTTAATCTGGATCGCTCCAGTATTAATTGATTCTGACGGTTTTACCGCCTTAATACTATCAGTATCACTATCGTCCCCTGCATCTATATCGGACATCACAGGGGCCGTCGGTGATGCTAAAAGTGATACCTCCTCTGGCTCTCTTATTGAATTTTGTATTGCCAAACAAGTCATACGCTTCTTATTACCTACACATCCTTCACATTTTGTTTTATCTTTTTTTCGGGATGTACCAACAACATTCCACATTCTCTCTGCATATCTGGATGATTACGTATATCATAAAATAGATCAACATATGGTACTTCATCCCATTTTTCAAGTTCTTAACAATATCTCATTAATGGACCTATAACACCCGGATCTAAACTTCCGTGTTCAGGCCACCGGGGTCCATCATACTCATATTGTGGCCACCAATTCGTACAATAATCTATAAATCGACTTTTACTCATACTCTGAAAATATCCCGCACTTTTCCAATGCTTTAATAAACATCCTAACGGAGAATTATCCGGTATTACCATGGTCTTACACACTCACTCCACACACACACACTAAATCTACGGGGTAGAAAACGGAAAGATAGCCTCTGATGGGAAACAAAAGACCAAACCAAACTCACGAGACAGCCACGTATGTCCGTGAGTGCTGGACCTGCGGGGCTTTCGCTCCGTCTGACGGCCAGCGCCTAGGCTTCCACAGACCAGACCTCGAGCTCGTTAGCCCAACCTTGCGTGAATCGCCGTCACGTCTTATTAGGCAGGCACCCGACCAAATATTACAATAAAGCACCTTCGGGCTTACCACTTTGGGACGTCAGCAGCAGCGCAGAGCGGGCGCAGCCGATGGCTCCCCGAGAATTCCTCGGTGCCGGCACGGAGCAAAATCGGAAAGCGAACCGTCAACACTACTCCCGAAGTCCCATCTGGGTCGCCAGAAAACTGTTGCCCGTAAAGAAACACATAACTACGAAAGCAGTTATATGCGGTGCTTTATTCGGGGCCCGGGGTCTCAGGGACTCATGTCCAAAGCTGAGAATCCCAAATCCCCGTTTAACTTGGTTAATATTTATAGTGTTCGGTTACGTAACATAATCAACAGAATTGCTAAGCTACATGATTGTTTCCCATTTATAGTTTCTTCAGTTACTGTTGCCAAGATTTGCTTATCATTTACCTAGTTCATCAGATTGTGCTGTACCCAGTTCATCAGATTGTACTGTACCCACTTCATCAGATTGTACTGTACCCAACACCTGCAATTATACCTTCATCTTGTCTACCAAGTATAACCTATTCTAATCAATATAATGTAACAATTCCCCCCTTTGAAAATACTTCAAGTCTTCCAGACTGCAAGGATTTTCATCATCAGTTCCGCAGATTTCCATATTCTTTGGACCGTCTCAAACTGGTGATTGTAGCTGCAATGAATTATTTCCAATGTCTTCATATCTCGGGGGAAGTTCATGATTCTTCCTGGTAAGAGCTTTTAAAATTTTCCCCAAGTGTTGCCGTTCCTTATTAACAATATTTTGAATCAAACGCAACACTCCCATAATAGCTAACATAATAATTATAATTATTATACACCATTGAATTAAAGATGCTACCCAACCAGAGATGTTCAATCCAAATGACTTTGCTAAAGCAGCAACCCAATTATGGGCACTTTCTTCTCTTTCTTCCTCAGTTGCATGTTCAATTTGCGTTAGCTGAGACAAATCACGTTCTACCGCGGCTGTAACATTCGGAATATGTACACAACAATGATCAATCTTATCTCGTAAATAACCACATACTCCATGTTCTTTTAGCAACAGCATATCTAATGCCATTCTATTTTGCAGGGTCATTTTTGTGGTTGCCTGTAATTGTAAGTTTATTTCCTTAAATCCTTCTTTAGTCACTCTTGCTAGCCTTTCCGTTTGTCCTAACAACCGGTACAACATTTCTCTATTCCGATAAGTACTAATTGGAGCAAACAATGATTCTAAAGCCCAACCTAACTTCACACCGGATGATGGTTCTTGCCAATCATCATCATCCTTTATTTCTCTCTTCATTATCCATAAATTTTCTAATCTACCCTTAAATGGCGCTTTCTTCCAAATTGGGCAGAGAGTTGGTAACCCTAAAGTTATTTCAGTCACCAACCCATCCAAGGGGAGGTGAGTCGTCCATTGTCCATCACTGGTAACCCAAACTAAATTTCCTGTGCTCCCGATCGTAGTTCTACAATCTATTCTCACTCCGAATTGTATTACAGGTTCACTCATTGAGTATTTAATTCCTCTACAGGCACAACCTGTCCTTAATGCAAGGACCACAGGTGGAAAGGTAACTTCACTTTCGGGGTGTCACAAGTGTATACTTTTGTACAGTTCTAGACTGGGTGTTTTTCAGCTAACTTTCTTTTGCATTGGATTTTCTTGTGTTTCCTGTTGTGGCGCCTGGA
Organism: Apteryx mantelli; assembly: GCF_036417845.1. Taxonomy (NCBI): domain Eukaryota; kingdom Metazoa; phylum Chordata; class Aves; order Apterygiformes; family Apterygidae; genus Apteryx; species Apteryx mantelli. The sequence goes on from NW_027118475.1 coordinate 202,360, forward strand.
TTATTTGTATTGGTTGCATTTCGTCTTTTTCCAAATCTTTTAACTCTCTCCTGGCTCTGTTTCTTTTCTGCATAGGTTCTGATTTTGCAGTAACCTCTAATGCCCTTTTTCCATAATCAAAACTCTCTTTAATCCAAACAATACAGGTGTAGTTTCCTACATCTGTCTTACTTACATTTCGCAATGATAAAATCATAGTACCCCTTCGTGTATCACTATCCCATCGGATTGTAAACCCACTTGACAATTTGGACTCATTCTTCTGCCAATAGCAACTAATGTCTTGGATTGAACTTCTCATATCTCCAACAAAATCACAAGTCAAATTTACATCCATTCGTTCTTCTATATGTACAGTAGCATACGTATGTATTATTTGAGCGAAACCATTACTTAATCCTACCCAGCATAGTATTACCAAGATGTAAATCTCAGTTTTGTAGGAGTGATCATTTTTACCCCCCATTGTGATGGTACCTTCTTCACTCTGGTATAATGAATCCAATTATCAATTCCTGCTACTTTCACAGCGGTAAATGTTATCAATAGCACCAAATAAAGTCCATGCCACTGTTCCTTTAAAGGCTCCGTTTGCCAATTTCGAACATACGCTTGGTCTCCTGGTTGATTCTCCAACGGCAAAGGGCGATTCCAGATGATCGCGGCACGTAAGGCTGTGAGTAATCTGCTTAAAGAAATTATATAACTATAAACATCTTGATCTCCTTGGAGGTGTAAATCTGCACTTCCCATTCCCTTCGTTGGTGCAGTATATGGCTTACCGTACAGAATTTCATAGGGACTTACAGACAACCCTTCTCTAGGTTTTATACGAATTCTCAATAAAGCAAGGGGCAATGCCTGTGGCCATTGGATTTGAGCTTCCTGGCATATCTTTTTAATTTGTCCTTTTAATGTTTGATTCATCCTTTCTACCTTTCCACTAGATTGTGGCCTCCACGGTGTATGTAAATCCCAGCTAATTCCAAGCATTTCACTAATTTCCTGTACTATTTTAGCTATAAAGTGTGGGCCTCGATCTGAAGAAATTCCTAAAGGTACCCCAAATCTAGGTATGATCTCTTTTAACAAAGTTTTTACTACTTCTCTAGCTTGATTCGTTCTACAGGGAAATGCTTCTAGCCACCCTGAAAAGGTACATACGTATACCAATAAATACTTAAACCCTTTTGATTTAGGTAATTCTGCAAAATCCACTTGCCAATAGTCACCTGGTTCTATTCCCACTTTCAAAGTTCCCATTGGAATTTGTTTTCGTATTACCGGATTATTCTTTAAACATACTGGACACTTCGCATTCACCCCTTTTGCTATTGTTAACATTTGTGCAGATATAATGCTCCGCTTTAAAAACTGCACCAATGCTTCTGCTCCCCAATGGCATTTATTATGTTCAGTTTGTATTATTCGTTTCATAATTGTAGCAGGCACTACTACTTGTCCATTACCTGTTACATACCATCCATGTGAATTCTTCTGTGCCTTTACCAAATCGGCTAATTTTTCATCTTCTTGGGTATAAAAGGGATTTACAGAGAGATGAGCAGTAATCGGGCTTACCTTAGTAGGTATTAGAGCTAATTCAGTCCATACTTGCCGTGCAGCAATTTTGGCTGCCTGGTCTGCCTTCATGTTTCCTTGTGCCACATCGCTGTCATCCCTCTGATGTCCTCGACAATGCATTACAGCCACTTGCTGAGGTAGTACCACAGCCTCTAATAACTGTAAGATCTCGGTTCGATATTTAATAATACTACCTTGAGCCGTCAACAATCCTCTTTCCTTCCATAAAGCTCCATGTATATGTATTATTCCAAAAGCGTATTTAGAATCTGCCCAAATATTCACTCTCTTATCCGTACTCGGTATTAAAGCCCGAATTAGAGCGACCAGTTCTGCCTTTTGCGCTGACGTTCCTGGCATTAATGCCTTTGCTTCAATTACTTCAAGCTTAGTAACCACAGCGTATCCAGAATATCGCGTTCCATTCTCAACAAAGCTGCTACCGTCTGTAAATAATGTCCAGTCAGGATTTACAAGGGGAATATCTTTCAGATCTACCCTACTGGCGTAAGTTTGTTCGATCACCTCAATACAATCATGTTCCAGCTCGCCTTCCTCTATTTTGCTACCTAAAAATTCAGCGGGATTCAAACATGTTGTTATCTTTAAAAATATATCATCCTGTTCTCTCAATATTGCTTGATATTTCAACATTCTACTGGATGACAACCAATGACCCCCCTTTTGTTCCAAAACTGCAATCACCACGTGGGGCACAAATACTTCCATTTTTGTTCCCAATGTCAATTTTCTAGCTTCTTGGACTAACGTTACAGTAGCAGCCACTGCTCGGAGGCAAGAAGGCCATCCGGCACTTACCATATCCAACTGCTTGGAAAAATAGCCCACCGGTCTCTTCCATGATCCAATTCGTTGAGTTAAAACTCCAAGCGCTAGTCGTTGCCGCTCATGTACAAAGAGTTGAAATGTTTTTGTCAAATCAGGCAATCCTAATGCTGGGGCTTCTTGCAGAGCCTGTTTTAAGTCTTGAAAAGCCCTTTTACACTCTAAACTCCAAACTAATTGTGGCTCTTTTAAAGCTGCATACAGTGGTTTGGCTAACAGTCCATAATTCAAAATCCAGAGTCTGCACCACCCTGTCATTCCTAGAAAAGTTCGTAACTCGTGCAAATTTCTAGGTTCAGGGATGGCACAAATCGCTTGTATTCTATTCACCCCCAACCGTCTTTGTCCTTGGGAAATTTCACATCCCAGATATATCACTTTTTCCCGGGCAATTTGGGCTTTTTCCTTAGAAACTCGATAACCGCTCTGTCCCAGTAAATTTAATCACGCAACTGTAACAGTAATGCAGTTTTCATACCTTTCTGTCGCCACGAAAATGTCATCCACATATTGCAACAATAAGTATGCTTTTGATGGTAATTGAAAATATCCTTGCTCCTTCCAATCCTCCAGTTCTCGTGCCAGCTGATTCCCAAATATTGTAGGACTGTTTTTGAAGCCTTGTGGTAACCTGGTCCAGGTCAGCTGTCGTTTTCGTCCTGTATCCGGATTTTCCCATTCAAACGCAAATAATTTCCTACTTTGTAATGCCAATGGGATGCAGAAGAAAGCATCTTTTAAATCAATTACAGAAAAGTATCTAAATTGTTCTGCCACAGATGTTAACAACGTATAAGGATTTGCTACTACTGGATGTATATCTTTAACTATTTCGTTTACAGCTCTTAAATCTTGAACTAACCTATAATCTCCGTTAGGTTTTCTTATAGGAAATATTGGTGTATTATATTCAGATTCACATTCTTCTAACACATTGTGCATCAAAAATTTTGCAATTAATGGTGCTACCCCTTTCCTAGCTTCTAACTGTATAGGATATTGTCTAACTCTTACCGGTTGGACACCTTCTTTCAATTCTACTATGACAGGTTTTGCTGCTTTCGCTAATCCCGGTACTTGTGTCTCCCATACCCATGGTACTACAGCGTTTTCTACCTCTATTGGTATTGTTGTATTAGCTATTTCTTTTACTATAAATATTCTAGCTATTTCTTCCTCAGGTATCTGCAACTTAGCTTTTCCATTTTCAAATATTATTTTAGCATTAAATCTTGACAATAAATCTCGTCCTAACAAAGATGTAGGACAATCCGGTACACAGAGAAATTCATGATCTAATTCTTTACCCCTAAAATTTAGATGCAATGGCCGCAGAAAGGGCCGTTGCTCTGTTTTTCCTGTAGCTCCTACCACAGTTATCATCGTATCTCCTATCTTTCCTAAACAAGTATTTAAAACAGAATAAGTTGCCCCAGTATCTACCAATAATTGTTTCTCTTCCCCATCAATTTCTGTTGTCACTTTTAATCCATCACTTAGTCAGCTACTATGTTGCCCCAAATGTCCTAACATCATTGTTTCTGCCATTGGTGTTCCTCCTACTGAAGTCTGCTGGGCCAAATTCATTTTCACTGGGCACTCATTTTTCCAATGTCCCTGTTGTCTGCAAAACGCACACTGATTTATCCCTAGCTGATTTTGAGGTATTCCCCGCATGCCTCCTACCCTGTATCCTCCTCGACCTCGTCCTCTACTTCTGCCTCTTATTCCTTGATTTACTCGTTGTAACATTGCTAATAATCCTGCCTGATTTCTCTTTGTGGTTTGTTGTTTTTTTGTTTTTTTTCCCTATTATTGTACACTTTCCAGCTGATTGCTTCCAAATTACTAAATCTCCTGGGGAAAAAGGAACTTTCCCATATACTTTATCAGTCCCCGAAATTGCCTCTCGTAAAGGGGCTAATAATACTTTACTGTTTTGCTCTTGTTCCTTCCTCCCTTGTCTTGTTCTCTGTGCAATTGGGGTTCGTTGCGCTTGTCTTGGGCATGATGAATGCCCTGGCGAACCCTTCGGTGTTAACTTAATCTGGATCGCTCCAGTATTAATTGATTCTGACGGTTTTACCGCCTTAATACTATCAGTATCACTATCGTCCCCTGCATCTATATCGGACATCACAGGGGCCGTCGGTGATGCTAAAAGTGATACATCCTCTGGCTCTCTTATTGAATTTTGTATTGCCAAACAAGTCATACGCTTCTTATTACCTACACATCCTTCACATTTTGTTTTATCTTTTTTTCGGGATGTACCAACAACATTCCACATTCTCTCTGCATATCTGGATGATTACGTATATCATAAAATAGATCAACATATGGTACTTCATCCCATTTTTCAAGTTCTTAACAATATCTCATTAATGGACCTATAACACCCGGATCTAAACTTCCGTGTTCAGGCCACCGGGGTCCATCATACTCATATTGTGGCCACCAATTCGTACAATAATCTATAAATCGACTTTTACTCATACTCTGAAAATATCCCGCACTTTTCCAATGCTTTAATAAACATCCTAACGGAGAATTATCCGGTATTACCATGGTCTTACACACTCACTCCACACACACACACACACACTAAATCTACGGGGTAGAAAACGGAAAGATAGCCTCTGATGGGAAACAAAAGACCAAACCAAACTCACGAGACAGCCACGTATGTCCGTGAGTGCTGGACCTGCGGGGCTTTCGCTCCGTCTGACGGCCAGCGCCTAGGCTTCCACAGACCAGACCTCGAGCTCGTTAGCCCAACCTTGCGTGAATCGCCGTCACGTCTTATTAGGCAGGCACCCGACCAAATATTACAATAAAGCACCTTCGGGCTTACCACTTTGGGACGTCAGGAGCAGCGCAGAGCGGGCGCAGCCGATGGCTCCCCGAGAATTCCTCGGTGCCGGCACGGAGCAAAATCGGAAAGCGAACCGTCAACACTACTCCCGAAGTCCCATCTGGGTCGCCAGAAAACTGTTGCCCGTAAAGAAACACATAACTACGAAAGCAGTTATATGCGGTGCTTTATTCAGGGCCCGGGGTCTCAGGGACTCATGTCCAAAGCTGAGAATCCCAAATCCCCGTTTAACTTGGTTAATATTTATAGTGTTCGGTTACGTAACATAATCAACAGAATTGCTAAGCTACATGATTGTTTCCCATTTATAGTTTCTTCAGTTACTGTTGCCAAGATTTGCTTATCATTTACCTAGTTCATCAGATTGTGCTGTACCCAGTTCATCAGATTGTACTGTACCCACTTCATCAGATTGTACTGTACCCAACACCTGCAATTATACCTTCATCTTGTCTACCAAGTATAACCTATTCTAATCAATATAATGTAACAATTCCCCCCTTTGAAAATACTTCAAGTCTTCCAGACTGCAAGGATTTTCATCATCAGTTCCGCAGATTTCCATATTCTTTGGACCGTCTCAAACTGGTGATTGTAGCTGCAATGAATTATTTCCAATGTCTTCATATCTCGGGGGAAGTTCATGATTCTTCCTGGTAACAGCTTTTAAAATTTTCCCCAAGTGTTGCCGTTCCTTATTAACAATATTTTGAATCAAACGCAACACTCCCATAATAGCTAACATTATAATTATAATTATTATACACCATTGAATTAAAGATGCTACCCAACCAGAGATGTTCAATCCAAATGACTTTGCTAAAGCAGCAACCCAATTATGGGCACTTTCTTCTCTTTCTTCCTCAGTTGCATGTTCAATTTGCGTTAGCTGAGACAAATCACGTTCTACCGCGGCTGTAACATTCGGAATATGTACACAACAATGATCAATCTTATCTCGTAAATAACCACATACTCCATGTTCTTTTAGCAACAGCATATCTAATGCCATTCTATTTTGCAGGGTCATTTTTGTGGTTGCCTGTAATTGTAAGTTTATTTCCTTAAATCCTTCTTTAGTCACTCTTGCTAGCCTTTCCGTTTGTCCTAACAACCGGTACAACATTTCTCTATTCCGAAAAGCACTAATTGGAGCAAACAATGATTCTAAAGCCCAACCTAACTTCACACCGGATGATGGTTCTTGCCAATCATCATCATCCTTTATTTCTCTCTTCATTATCCATAAATTTTCTAATCTACCCTTAAATGGCGCTTTCTTCCAAATTGGGCAGAGAGTTGGTAACCCTAAAGTTATTTCAGTCACCAACCCATCCAAGGGGAGGTGAGTCGTCCATTGTCCATCACTGGTAACCCAAACTAAATTTCCTGTGCTCCCGATCGTAGTTCTACAATCTATTCTCACTCCGAATTGTATTACAGGTTCACTCATTGAGTATTTAATTCCTCTACAGGCACAACCTGTCCTTAATGCAAGGACCACAGGTGGAAAGGTAACTTCACTTTCGGGGTGTCACAAGTGTATACTTTTGTACAGTTCTAGACTGGGTGTTTTTCAGCTAACTTTCTTTTGCATTGGATTTTCTTGTGTTTCCTGTTGTGGCGCCTGGATTATTTGTATTGGTTGCATTTCGTCTTTTTCCAAATCTTTTAACTCTCTCCTGGCTCTGTTTCTTTTCTGCATAGGTTCTGATTTTGCAGTAACCTCTAATGCCCTTTTTCCATAATCAAAACTCTCTTTAATCCAAACAATACAGGTGTAGTTTCCTACATCTGTCTTACTTACATTTCGCAATGATAAAATCATAGTACCCCTTCGTGTATCACTATCCCATCGGATTGTAAACCCACTTGACAATTTGGACTCATTCTTCTGCCAATAGCAACTAATGTCTTGGATTGAACTTCTCATATCTCCAACAAAATCACAAGTCAAATTTACATCCATTCGTTCTTCTATATGTACAGTAGCATATGTATGTATTATTTGAGCGAAACCATTACTTAATCCTACCCAGCATAGTATTACCAAGATGTAAATCTCAGTTTTGTAGGAGTGATCATTTTTACCCCCCATTGTGATGGTACCTTCTTCACTCTGGTATAATGAATCCAATTATCAATTCCTGCTACTTTCACAGCGGTAAATGTTATCAATAGCACCAAATAAAGTCCATGCCACTGTTCCTTTAAAGGCTCCGTTTGCCAATTTCGAACATACGCTTGGTCTCCTGGTTGATTCTCCAACGGCAAAGGGCGATTCCAGATGATCGCGGCACGTAAGGCTGTGAGTAATCTGCTTAAAGAAATTATATAACTATAAACATCTTGATCTCCTTGGAGGTGTAAATCTGCACTTCCCATTCCCTTCGTTGGTGCAGTATATGGCTTACCGTACAGAATTTCATAGGGACTTACAGACAACCCTTCTCTAGGTTTTATACGAATTCTCAATAAAGCAAGGGGCAATGCCTGTGGCCATTGGATTTGAGCTTCCTGGCATATCTTTTTAATTTGTCCTTTTAATGTTTGATTCTTCCTTTCTACCTTTCCACTAGATTGTGGCCTCCACGGTGTATGTAAATCCCAGCTAATTCCAAGCATTTCACTGATTTCCTGTACTATTTTAGCTATAAAGTGTGGGCCTCGATCTGAAGAAATTCCTAAAGGTACCCCAAATCTAGGTATGATCTCTTTTAACAAAGTTTTTACTACTTCTCTAGCTTGATTCGTTCTACAGGGAAATGCTTCTAGCCACCCTGAAAAGGTACATACGTATACCAATAAATACTTAAACCCTTTTGATTTAGGTAATTCTGCAAAATCCACTTGCCAATAGTCACCTGGTTCTATTCCCACTTTCAAAGTTCCCATTGGAATTTGTTTTCGTATTACCGGATTATTCTTTAAACATACTGGACACTTCGCATTCACCCCTTTTGCTATTGTTAACATTTGTGCAGATATAATGCTCCGCTTTAAAAACTGCACCAATGCTTCTGCTCCCCAATGGCATTTATTATGTTCAGTTTGTATTATTCGTTTCATAATTGTAGCAGGCACTACTACTTGTCCATTACCTGTTACATACCATCCATGTGAATTCTTCTGTGCCTTTACCAAATCGGCTAATTTTTCATCTTCTTGGGTATAAAAGGGATTTACAGAGAGATGAGCAGTAATCGGGCTTACCTTAGTAGGTATTAGAGCTAATTCAGTCCATACTTGCCGTGCAGCAATTTTGGCTGCCTGGTCTGCCTTCATGTTTCCTTGTGCCACATCGCTGTCATCCCTCTGATGTCCTCGACAATGCATTACAGCCACTTGCTGAGGTAGTACCACAGCCTCTAATAACTGTAAGATCTCGGTTCGATATTTAATAATACTACCTTGAGCCGTCAACAATCCTCTTTCCTTCCATAAAGCTCCATGTATATGTATTATTCCAAAAGCGTATTTAGAATCTGCCCAAATATTCACCCTCTTATCCGTACTCGGTATTAAAGCCCGAATTAGAGCGACCAGTTCTGCCTTTTGCGCTGACGTTCCTGGCATTAATGCCTTTGCTTCAATTACTTCAAGCTTAGTAACCACAGCGTATCCAGAATATCGTGTTCCATTCTCAACAAAGCTGCTACCGTCTGTAAATAATGTCCAATCAGGATTTACAAGGGGAATATCTTTCAGATCTACCCTACTGGCGTAAGTTTGTTCGATCACCTCAATACAATCATGTTCCAGCTCGCCTTCCTCTATTTTGCTACCTAAAAATTCAGCGGGATTCAAACATGTTGTTATCTTTAAAAATATATCATCCTGTTCTCTCAATATTGCCTGATATTTCAACATTCTACTGGATGACAACCAATGACCCCCCTTTTGTTCCAAAACTGCAATCACCACGTGGGGCACAAATACTTCCATTTTTGTTCCCAATGTCAATTTTCTAGCTTCTTGGACTAACGTCACAGTAGCAGCCACTGCTCGGAGGCAAGAAGGCCATCCGGCACTTACCATATCCAACTGCTTGGAAAAATAGCCCACCGGTCTCTTCCATGATCCAATTCGTTGAGTTAAAACTCCAAGCGCTAGTCGTTGCCGCTCATGTACAAAGAGTTGAAATGTTTTTGTCAAATCAGGCAATCCTAATGCTGGGGCTTCTTGCAGAGCCTGTTTTAAGTCTTGAAAAGCCCTTTTACACTCTAAACTCCAAACTAATTGTGGCTCTTTTAAAGCTGCATACAGTGGTTTGGCTAACAGTCCGTAATTCAAAATCCAGAGTCTGCACCACCCTGTCATTCCTAGAAAAGTTCGTAACTCGTGCAAATTTCTAGGTTCAGGGATGGCACAAATCGCTTGTATTCTATTCACCCCCAACCGTCTTTGTCCTTGGGAAATTTCACATCCCAGATATATCACTTTTTCCCGGGCAATTTGGGCTTTTTCCTTAGAAACTCGATAACCGCTCTGTCCCAGTAAATTTAATCACGCAACTGTAACAGTAATGCAGTTTTCATACCTTTCTGTCGCCACGAAAATGTCATCCACATATTGCAACAATAAGTATGCTTTTGATGGTAATTGAAAATATCCTTGCTCCTTCCAATCCTCCAGTTCTCGTGCCAGCTGATTCCCAAATATTGTAGGACTGTTTTTGAAGCCTTGTGGTAACCTGGTCCAGGTCAGCTGTCGTTTTCGTCCTGTATCCGGATTTTCCCATTCAAACGCAAATAATTTCCTACTTTGTAATGCCAATGGGATGCAGAAGAAAGCATCTTTTAAATCAATTACAGAAAAGTATCTAAATTGTTCTGCCACAGATGTTAACAATGTATAAGGATTTGCTACTACTGGATGTATATCTTTAACTATTTCGTTTACAGCTCTTAAATCTTGAACTAACCTATAATCTCCGTTAGGTTTTCTTATAGGAAATATTGGTGTATTATATTCAGATTCACATTCTTCTAACACATTGTGCATCAAAAATTTTGCAATTAATGGTGCTACCCCTTTCCTAGCTTCTAACTGTATAGGATATTGTCTAACTCTTACCGGTTGGACACCTTCTTTCAATTCTACTATGACAGGTTTTGCTGCTTTCGCTAATCCCGGTACTTGTGTCTCCCATACCCATGGTACTACAGCGTTTTCTACCTCTATTGGTATTGTTGTATTAGCTATTTCTTTTACTATAAATATTCTAGCTATTTCTTCCTCAGGTATCTGCAACTTAGCTTTTCCATTTTCAAATATTATTTTAGCATTAAATCTTGACAATAAATCTCGTCCTAACAAAGATGTAGGACAATCCGGTACATAGAGAAATTCATGATCTAATTCTTTACCCCTAAAATTTAGATGCAATGGCCACAGAAAGGGCCGTTGCTCTGTTTTTCCTGTAGCTCCTACCACAGTTATCATCGTATCTCCTATCTTTCCTAAACAAGTATTTAAAACAGAATAAGTTGCCCCAGTATCTACCAATAATTGTTTCTCTTCCCCATCAATTTCTGTTGTCACTTTTAATCCATCACTTAGTCAGCTACTATGTTGCCCCAAATGTCCTAACATCATTGTTTCTGCCATTGGTGTTCCTCCTACTGAAGTCTGCTGGGCCAAATTCATTTTCACTGGGCACTCATTTTTCCAATGTCCCTGTTGTCTGCAAAACGCACACTGATTTATCCCTAGCTGATTTTGAGGTATTCCCCGCATGCCTCCTACCCTGTATCCTCCTCGACCTCGTCCTCTACTTCTGCCTCTTATTCCTTGATTTACTCGTTGTAACATTGCTAATAATCCTGCCTGATTTCTCTTTGTGGTTTGTTGTTTTTTTGTTTTTTTTCCCTATTATTGTACACTTTCCAGCTGATTGCTTCCAAATTACTAAATCTCCTGGGGAAAAAGGAACTTTCCCATATACTTTATCAGTCCCCGAAATTGCCTCTCGTAAAGGGGCTAATAATACTTTACTGTTTTGCTCTTGTTCCTTCCTCCCTTGTCTTGTTCTCTGTGCAATTGGGGTTCGTTGCGCTTGTCTTGGGCATGATGAATGCCCTGGCGAACCCTTCGGTGTTAACTTAATCTGGATCGCTCCAGTATTAATTGATTCTGACGGTTTTACCGCCTTAATACTATCAGTATCACTATCGTCCCCTGCATCTATATCGGACATCACAGGGGCCGTCGGTGATGCTAAAAGTGATACATCCTCTGGCTCTCTTATTGAATTTTGTATTGCCAAACAAGTCATACGCTTCTTATTACCTACACATCCTTCACATTTTGTTTTATCTTTTTTTCGGGATGTACCAACAACATTCCACATTCTCTCTGCATATCTGGATGATTACGTATATCATAAAATAGATCAACATATGGTACTTCATCCCATTTTTCAAGTTCTTAACAATATCTCATTAATGGACCTATAACACCCGGATCTAAACTTCCGTGTTCAGGCCACCGGGGTCCATCATACTCATATTGTGGCCACCAATTCGTACAATAATCTATAAATCGACTTTTACTCATACTCTGAAAATATCCCGCACTTTTCCAATGCTTTAATAAACATCCTAACGGAGAATTATCCGGTATTACCATGGTCTTACACACTCACTCCACACACACACACACACACTAAATCTACGGGGTAGAAAACGGAAAGATAGCCTCTGATGGGAAACAAAAGACCAAACCAAACTCACGAGACAGCCACGTATGTCCGTGAGTGCTGGACCTGCGGGGCTTTCGCTCCGTCTGACGGCCAGCGCCTAGGCTTCCACAGACCAGACCTCGAGCTCGTTAGCCCAACCTTGCGTGAATCGCCGTCACGTCTTATTAGGCAGGCACCCGACCAAATATTACAATAAAGCACCTTCGGGCTTACCACTTTGGGACGTCAGGAGCAGCGCAGAGCGGGCGCAGCCGATGGCTCCCCGAGAATTCCTCGGTGCCGGCACGGAGCAAAATCGGAAAGCGAACCGTCAACACTACTCCCGAAGTCCCATCTGGGTCGCCAGAAAACTGTTGCCCGTAAAGAAACACATAACTACGAAAGCAGTTATATGCGGTGCTTTATTCAGGGCCCGGGGTCTCAGGGACTCATGTCCAAAGCTGAGAATCCCAAATCCCCGTTTAACTTGGTTAATATTTATAGTGTTCGGTTACGTAACATAATCAACAGAATTGCTAAGCTACATGATTGTTTCCCATTTATAGTTTCTTCAGTTACTGTTGCCAAGATTTGCTTATCATTTACCTAGTTCATCAGATTGTGCTGTACCCAGTTCATCAGATTGTACTGTACCCACTTCATCAGATTGTACTGTACCCAACACCTGCAATTATACCTTCATCTTGTCTACCAAGTATAACCTATTCTAATCAATATAATGTAACAATTCCCCCCTTTGAAAATACTTCAAGTCTTCCAGACTGCAAGGATTTTCATCATCAGTTCCGCAGATTTCCATATTCTTTGGACCGTCTCAAACTGGTGATTGTAGCTGCAATGAATTATTTCCAATGTCTTCATATCTCGGGGGAAGTTCATGATTCTTCCTGGTAACAGCTTTTAAAATTTTCCCCAAGTGTTGCCGTTCCTTATTAACAATATTTTGAATCAAACGCAACACTCCCATAATAGCTAACATTATAATTATAATTATTATACACCATTGAATTAAAGATGCTACCCAACCAGAGATGTTCAATCCAAATGACTTTGCTAAAGCAGCAACCCAATTATGGGCACTTTCTTCTCTTTCTTCCTCAGTTGCATGTTCAATTTGCGTTAGCTGAGACAAATCACGTTCTACCGCGGCTGTAACATTCGGAATATGTACACAACAATGATCAATCTTATCTCGTAAATAACCACATACTCCATGTTCTTTTAGCAACAGCATATCTAATGCCATTCTATTTTGCAGGGTCATTTTTGTGGTTGCCTGTAATTGTAAGTTTATTTCCTTAAATCCTTCTTTAGTCACTCTTGCTAGCCTTTCCGTTTGTCCTAACAACCGGTACAACATTTCTCTATTCCGAAAAGCACTAATTGGAGCAAACAATGATTCTAAAGCCCAACCTAACTTCACACCGGATGATGGTTCTTGCCAATCATCATCATCCTTTATTTCTCTCTTCATTATCCATAAATTTTCTAATCTACCCTTAAATGGCGCTTTCTTCCAAATTGGGCAGAGAGTTGGTAACCCTAAAGTTATTTCAGTCACCAACCCATCCAAGGGGAGGTGAGTCGTCCATTGTCCATCACTGGTAACCCAAACTAAATTTCCTGTGCTCCCGATCGTAGTTCTACAATCTATTCTCACTCCGAATTGTATTACAGGTTCACTCATTGAGTATTTAATTCCTCTACAGGCACAACCTGTCCTTAATGCAAGGACCACAGGTGGAAAGGTAACTTCACTTTCGGGGTGTCACAAGTGTATACTTTTGTACAGTTCTAGACTGGGTGTTTTTCAGCTAACTTTCTTTTGCATTGGATTTTCTTGTGTTTCCTGTTGTGGCGCCTGGATTATTTGTATTGGTTGCATTTCGTCTTTTTCCAAATCTTTTAACTCTCTCCTGGCTCTGTTTCTTTTCTGCATAGGTTCTGATTTTGCAGTAACCTCTAATGCCCTTTTTCCATAATCAAAACTCTCTTTAATCCAAACAATACAGGTGTAGTTTCCTACATCTGTCTTACTTACATTTCGCAATGATAAAATCATAGTACCCCTTCGTGTATCACTATCCCATCGGATTGTAAACCCACTTGACAATTTGGACTCATTCTTCTGCCAATAGCAACTAATGTCTTGGATTGAACTTCTCATATCTCCAACAAAATCACAAGTCAAATTTACATCCATTCGTTCTTCTATATGTACAGTAGCATATGTATGTATTATTTGAGCGAAACCATTACTTAATCCTACCCAGCATAGTATTACCAAGATGTAAATCTCAGTTTTGTAGGAGTGATCATTTTTACCCCCCATTGTGATGGTACCTTCTTCACTCTGGTATAATGAATCCAATTATCAATTCCTGCTACTTTCACAGCGGTAAATGTTATCAATAGCACCAAATAAAGTCCATGCCACTGTTCCTTTAAAGGCTCCGTTTGCCAATTTCGAACATACGCTTGGTCTCCTGGTTGATTCTCCAACGGCAAAGGGCGATTCCAGATGATCGCGGCACGTAAGGCTGTGAGTAATCTGCTTAAAGAAATTATATAACTATAAACATCTTGATCTCCTTGGAGGTGTAAATCTGCACTTCCCATTCCCTTCGTTGGTGCAGTATATGGCTTACCGTACAGAATTTCATAGGGACTTACAGACAACCCTTCTCTAGGTTTTATACGAATTCTCAATAAAGCAAGGGGCAATGCCTGTGGCCATTGGATTTGAGCTTCCTGGCATATCTTTTTAATTTGTCCTTTTAATGTTTGATTCTTCCTTTCTACCTTTCCACTAGATTGTGGCCTCCACGGTGTATGTAAATCCCAGCTAATTCCAAGCATTTCACTGATTTCCTGTACTATTTTAGCTATAAAGTGTGGGCCTCGATCTGAAGAAATTCCTAAAGGTACCCCAAATCTAGGTATGATCTCTTTTAACAAAGTTTTTACTACTTCTCTAGCTTGATTCGTTCTACAGGGAAATGCTTCTAGCCACCCTGAAAAGGTACATACGTATACCAATAAATACTTAAACCCTTTTGATTTAGGTAATTCTGCAAAATCCACTTGCCAATAGTCACCTGGTTCTATTCCCACTTTCAAAGTTCCCATTGGAATTTGTTTTCGTATTACCGGATTATTCTTTAAACATACTGGACACTTCGCATTCACCCCTTTTGCTATTGTTAACATTTGTGCAGATATAATGCTCCGCTTTAAAAACTGCACCAATGCTTCTGCTCCCCAATGGCATTTATTATGTTCAGTTTGTATTATTCGTTTCATAATTGTAGCAGGCACTACTACTTGTCCATTACCTGTTACATACCATCCATGTGAATTCTTCTGTGCCTTTACCAAATCGGCTAATTTTTCATCTTCTTGGGTATAAAAGGGATTTACAGAGAGATGAGCAGTAATCGGGCTTACCTTAGTAGGTATTAGAGCTAATTCAGTCCATACTTGCCGTGCAGCAATTTTGGCTGCCTGGTCTGCCTTCATGTTTCCTTGTGCCACATCGCTGTCATCCCTCTGATGTCCTCGACAATGCATTACAGCCACTTGCTGAGGTAGTACCACAGCCTCTAATAACTGTAAGATCTCGGTTCGATATTTAATAATACTACCTTGAGCCGTCAACAATCCTCTTTCCTTCCATAAAGCTCCATGTATATGTATTATTCCAAAAGCGTATTTAGAATCTGCCCAAATATTCACCCTCTTATCCGTACTCGGTATTAAAGCCCGAATTAGAGCGACCAGTTCTGCCTTTTGCGCTGACGTTCCTGGCATTAATGCCTTTGCTTCAATTACTTCAAGCTTAGTAACCACAGCGTATCCAGAATATCGTGTTCCATTCTCAACAAAGCTGCTACCGTCTGTAAATAATGTCCAATCAGGATTTACAAGGGGAATATCTTTCAGATCTACCCTACTGGCGTAAGTTTGTTCGATCACCTCAATACAATCATGTTCCAGCTCGCCTTCCTCTATTTTGCTACCTAAAAATTCAGCGGGATTCAAACATGTTGTTATCTTTAAAAATATATCATCCTGTTCTCTCAATATTGCCTGATATTTCAACATTCTACTGGATGACAACCAATGACCCCCCTTTTGTTCCAAAACTGCAATCACCACGTGGGGCACAAATACTTCCATTTTTGTTCCCAATGTCAATTTTCTAGCTTCTTGGACTAACGTCACAGTAGCAGCCACTGCTCGGAGGCAAGAAGGCCATCCGGCACTTACCATATCCAACTGCTTGGAAAAATAGCCCACCGGTCTCTTCCATGATCCAATTCGTTGAGTTAAAACTCCAAGCGCTAGTCGTTGCCGCTCATGTACAAAGAGTTGAAATGTTTTTGTCAAATCAGGCAATCCTAATGCTGGGGCTTCTTGCAGAGCCTGTTTTAAGTCTTGAAAAGCCCTTTTACACTCTAAACTCCAAACTAATTGTGGCTCTTTTAAAGCTGCATACAGTGGTTTGGCTAACAGTCCGTAATTCAAAATCCAGAGTCTGCACCACCCTGTCATTCCTAGAAAAGTTCGTAACTCGTGCAAATTTCTAGGTTCAGGGATGGCACAAATCGCTTGTATTCTATTCACCCCCAACCGTCTTTGTCCTTGGGAAATTTCACATCCCAGATATATCACTTTTTCCCGGGCAATTTGGGCTTTTTCCTTAGAAACTCGATAACCGCTCTGTCCCAGTAAATTTAATCACGCAACTGTAACAGTAATGCGGTTTTCATACCTTTCTGTCGCCACGAAAATGTCATCCACATATTGCAACAATAAGTATGCTTTTGATGGTAATTGAAAATATCCTTGCTCCTTCCAATCCTCCAGTTCTCGTGCCAGCTGATTCCCAAATATTGTAGGACTGTTTTTGAAGCCTTGTGGTAACCTGGTCCAGGTCAGCTGTCGTTTTCGTCCTGTATCCGGATTTTCCCATTCAAACGCAAATAATTTCCTACTTTGTAATGCCAATGGGATGCAGAAGAAAGCATCTTTTAAATCAATTACAGAAAAGTATCTAAATTGTTCTGCCACAGATGTTAACAATGTATAAGGATTTGCTACTACTGGATGTATATCTTTAACTATTTCGTTTACAGCTCTTAAATCTTGAACTAACCTATAATCTCCGTTAGGTTTTCTTATAGGAAATATTGGTGTATTATATTCAGATTCACATTCTTCTAACACATTGTGCATCAAAAATTTTGCAATTAATGGTGCTACCCCTTTCCTAGCTTCTAACTGTATAGGATATTGTCTAACTCTTACCGGTTGGACACCTTCTTTCAATTCTACTATGACAGGTTTTGCTGCTTTCGCTAATCCCGGTACTTGTGTCTCCCATACCCATGGTACTACAGCGTTTTCTACCTCTATTGGTATTGTTGTATTAGCTATTTCTTTTACTATAAATATTCTAGCTATTTCTTCCTCAGGTATCTGCAACTTAGCTTTTCCATTTTCAAATATTATTTTAGCATTAAATCTTGACAATAAATCTCGTCCTAACAAAGATGTAGGACAATCCGGTACATAGAGAAATTCATGATCTAATTCTTTACCCCTAAAATTTAGATGCAATGGCCACAGAAAGGGCCGTTGCTCTGTTTTTCCTGTAGCTCCTACCACAGTTATCATCGTATCTCCTATCTTTCCTAAACAAGTATTTAAAACAGAATAAGTTGCCCCAGTATCTACCAATAATTGTTTCTCTTCCCCATCAATTTCTGTTGTCACTTTTAATCCATCACTTAGTCAGCTACTATGTTGCCCCAAATGTCCTAACATCATTGTTTCTGCCATTGGTGTTCCTCCTACTGAAGTCTGCTGGGCCAAATTCATTTTCACTGGGCACTCATTTTTCCAATGTCCCTGTTGTCTGCAAAACGCACACTGATTTATCCCTAGCTGATTTTGAGGTATTCCCCGCATGCCTCCTACCCTGTATCCTCCTCGACCTCGTCCTCTACTTCTGCCTCTTATTCCTTGATTTACTCGTTGTAACATTGCTAATAATCCTGCCTGATTTCTCTTTGTGGTTTGTTGTTTTTTTGTTTTTTTTCCCTATTATTGTACACTTTCCAGCTGATTGCTTCCAAATTACTAAATCTCCTGGGGAAAAAGGAACTTTCCCATATACTTTATCAGTCCCCGAAATTGCCTCTCGTAAAGGGGCTAATAATACTTTACTGTTTTGCTCTTGTTCCTTCCTCCCTTGTCTTGTTCTCTGTGCAATTGGGGTTCGTTGCGCTTGTCTTGGGCATGATGAATGCCCTGGCGAACCCTTCGGTGTTAACTTAATCTGGATCGCTCCAGTATTAATTGATTCTGACGGTTTTACCGCCTTAATACTATCAGTATCACTATCGTCCCCTGCATCTATATCGGACATCACAGGGGCCGTCGGTGATGCTAAAAGTGATACATCCTCTGGCTCTCTTATTGAATTTTGTATTGCCAAACAAGTCATACGCTTCTTATTACCTACACATCCTTCACATTTTGTTTTATCTTTTTTTCGGGATGTACCAACAACATTCCACATTCTCTCTGCATATCTGGATGATTACGTATATCATAAAATAGATCAACATATGGTACTTCATCCCATTTTTCAAGTTCTTAACAATATCTCATTAATGGACCTATAACACCCGGATCTAAACTTCCGTGTTCAGGCCACCGGGGTCCATCATACTCATATTGTGGCCACCAATTCGTACAATAATCTATAAATCGACTTTTACTCATACTCTGAAAATATCCCGCACTTTTCCAATGCTTTAATAAACATCCTAACGGAGAATTATCCGGTATTACCATGGTCTTACACACTCACTCCACACACACACACACACTAAATCTACGGGGTAGAAAACGGAAAGATAGCCTCTGATGGGAAACAAAAGACCAAACCAAACTCACGAGACAGCCACGTATGTCCGTGAGTGCTGGACCTGCGGGGCTTTCGCTCCGTCTGACGGCCAGCGCCTAGGCTTCCACAGACCAGACCTCGAGCTCGTTAGCCCAACCTTGCGTGAATCGCCGTCACGTCTTATTAGGCAGGCACCCGACCAAATATTACAATAAAGCACCTTCGGGCTTACCACTTTGGGACGTCAGGAGCAGCGCAGAGCGGGCGCAGCCGATGGCTCCCCGAGAATTCCTCGGTGCCGGCACGGAGCAAAATCGGAAAGCGAACCGTCAACACTACTCCCGAAGTCCCATCTGGGTCGCCAGAAAACTGTTGCCCGTAAAGAAACACATAACTACGAAAGCAGTTATATGCGGTGCTTTATTCAGGGCCCGGGGTCTCAGGGACTCATGTCCAAAGCTGAGAATCCCAAATCCCCGTTTAACTTGGTTAATATTTATAGTGTTCGGTTACGTAACATAATCAACAGAATTGCTAAGCTACATGATTGTTTCCCATTTATAGTTTCTTCAGTTACTGTTGCCAAGATTTGCTTATCATTTACCTAGTTCATCAGATTGTGCTGTACCCAGTTCATCAGATTGTACTGTACCCACTTCATCAGATTGTACTGTACCCAACACCTGCAATTATACCTTCATCTTGTCTACCAAGTATAACCTATTCTAATCAATATAATGTAACAATTCCCCCCTTTGAAAATACTTCAAGTCTTCCAGACTGCAAGGATTTTCATCATCAGTTCCGCAGATTTCCATATTCTTTGGACCGTCTCAAACTGGTGATTGTAGCTGCAATGAATTATTTCCAATGTCTTCATATCTCGGGGGAAGTTCATGATTCTTCCTGGTAAGAGCTTTTAAAATTTTCCCCAAGTGTTGCCGTTCCTTATTAACAATATTTTGAATCAAACGCAACACTCCCATAATAGCTAACATAATAATTATAATTATTATACACCATTGAATTAAAGATGCTACCCAACCAGAGATGTTCAATCCAAATGACTTTGCTAAAGCAGCAACCCAATTATGGGCACTTTCTTCTCTTTCTTCCTCAGTTGCATGTTCAATTTGCGTTAGCTGAGACAAATCACGTTCTACCGCGGCTGTAACATTCGGAATATGTACACAACAATGATCAATCTTATCTCGTAAATAACCACATACTCCATGTTCTTTTAGCAACAGCATATCTAATGCCATTCTATTTTGCAGGGTCATTTTTGTGGTTGCCTGTAATTGTAAGTTTATTTCCTTAAATCCTTCTTTAGTCACTCTTGCTAGCCTTTCCGTTTGTCCTAACAACCGGTACAACATTTCTCTATTCCGATAAGTACTAATTGGAGCAAACAATGATTCTAAAGCCCAACCTAACTTCACACCGGATGATGGTTCTTGCCAATCATCATCATCCTTTATTTCTCTCTTCATTATCCATAAATTTTCTAATCTACCCTTAAATGGCGCTTTCTTCCAAATTGGGCAGAGAGTTGGTAACCCTAAAGTTATTTCAGTCACCAACCCATCCAAGGGGAGGTGAGTCGTCCATTGTCCATCACTGGTAACCCAAACTAAATTTCCTGTGCTCCTGATCGTAGTTCTACAATCTATTCTCACTCCGAATTGTATTACAGGTTCACTCATTGAGTATTTAATTCCTCTACAGGCACAACCTGTCCTTAATGCAAGGACCACAGGTGGAAAGGTAACTTCACTTTCGGGGTGTCACAAGTGTATACTTTTGTACAGTTCTAGACTGGGTGTTTTTCAGCTAACTTTCTTTTGCATTGGATTTTCTTGTGTTTCCTGTTGTGGCGCCTGGATTATTTGTATTGGTTGCATTTCGTCTTTTTCCAAATCTTTTAACTCTCTCCTGGCTCTGTTTCTTTTCTGCATAGGTTCTGATTTTGCAGTAACCTCTAATGCCCTTTTTCCATAATCAAAACTCTCTTTAATCCAAACAATACAGGTGTAGTTTCCTACATCTGTCTTACTTACATTTCGCAATGATAAAATCATAGTACCCCTTCGTGTATCACTATCCCATCGGATTGTAAACCCAGTTGACAATTTGGACTCATTCTTCTGCCAATAGCAACTAATGTCTTGGATTGAACTTCTCATATCTCCAACAAAATCACAAGTCAAATTTACATCCATTCGTTCTTCTATATGTACAGTAGCATACGTATGTATTATTTGAGCGAAACCATTACTTAATCCTACCCAGCATAGTATTACCAAGATGTAAATCTCAGTTTTGTAGGAGTGATCATTTTTACCCACCATTGTGATGGTACCTTCTTCACTCTGGTATAATGAATCCAATTATCAATTCCTGCTACTTTCACAGCGGTAAATGTTATCAATAGCACCAAATAAAGTCCATGCCACTGTTCCTTTAAAGGCTCCGTTTGCCAGTTTCGAACATACGCTTGGTCTCCTGGTTGATTCTCCAACGGCAAAGGGCGATTCCAGATGATCGCGGCACGTAAGGCTGTGAGTAATCTGCTTAAAGAAATTATATAACTATAAACATCTTGATCTCCTTGGAGGTGTAAATCTGCACTTCCCGTTCCCTTCGTTGGTGCAGTATATGGCTTACCGTACAGAATTTCATAGGGACTTACAGACAACCCTTCTCTAGGTTTTATACGAATTCTCAATAAAGCAAGGGGCAACGCCTGTGGCCATTGGATTTGAGCTTCCTGGCATATCTTTTTAATTTGTCCTTTTAATGTTTGATTCTTCCTTTCTACCTTTCCACTAGATTGTGGCCTCCATGGTGTATGTAAATCCCAGCTAATTCCAAGCATTTCACTAATTTCCTGTACTATTTTAGCTATAAAGTGTGGGCCTCGATCTGAAGAAATTCCTAAAGGTACCCCAAATCTAGGTATGATCTCTTTTAACAAAGTTTTTACTACTTCTCTAGCTTGATTCGTTCTACAGGGAAATGCTTCTAGCCACCCTGAAAAGGTACATACGTATACCAATAAATACTTAAACCCTTTTGATTTAGGTAATTCTGCAAAATCCACTTGCCAATAGTCACCTGGTTCTATTCCCACTTTCAAAGTTCCCATTGGAATTTGTTTTCGTATTACCGGATTATTCTTTAAACATACTGGACACTTCGCATTCACCCCTTTTGCTATTGTTAACATTTGTGCAGATATAATGCTCCGCTTTAAAAACTGCACCAATGCTTCTGCTCCCCAATGGCATTTATTATGTTCAGTTTGTATTATTCGTTTCATAATTGTAGCAGGCACTACTACTTGTCCATTACCTGTTACATACCATCCATGTGAATTCTTCTGTGCCTTTACCAAATCGGCTAATTTTTCATCTTCTTGGGTATAAAAGGGATTTACAGAGAGATGAGCAGTAATCGGGCTTACCTTAGTAGGTATTAGAGCTAATTCAGTCCATACTTGCCGTGCAGCAATTTTGGCTGCCTGGTCTGCCTTCATGTTTCCTTGTGCCACATCGCTGTCATCCCTCTGATGTCCTCGACAATGCATTACAGCCACTTGCTGAGGTAGTACCACAGCCTCTAATAACTGTAAGATCTCGGTTCGATATTTAATAATACTACCTTGAGCCGTCAACAATCCTCTTTCCTTCCATAAAGCTCCATGTATATGTATTATTCCAAAAGCGTATTTAGAATCTGCCCAAATATTCACCCTCTTATCCGTACTCGGTATTAAAGCCCGAATTAGAGCGACCAGTTCTGCCTTTTGCGCTGACGTTCCTGGCATTAATGCCTTTGCTTCAATTACTTCAAGCTTAGTAACCACAGCGTATCCAGAATATCGCGTTCCATTCTCAACAAAGCTGCTACCGTCTGTAAATAATGTCCAGTCAGGATTTACAAGGGGAATATCTTTCAGATCTACCCTACTGGCGTAAGTTTGTTCGATCACCTCAATACAATCATGTTCCAGCTCGCCTTCCTCTATTTTGCTACCTAAAAATTCAGCGGGATTCAAACATGTTGTTATCTTTAAAAATATATCATCCTGTTCTCTCAATATTGCCTGATATTTCAACATTCTACTGGATGACAACCAATGACCCCCCTTTTGTTCCAAAACTGCAATCACCACGTGGGGCACAAATACTTCCATTTTTGTTCCCAATGTCAATTTTCTAGCTTCTTGGACTAACGTCACAGTAGCAGCCACTGCTCGGAGGCAAGAAGGCCATCCGGCACTTACCATATCCAACTGCTTGGAAAAATAGCCCACCGGTCTCTTCCATGATCCAATTCGTTGAGTTAAAACTCCAAGCGCTAGTCGTTGCCGCTCATGTACAAAGAGTTGAAATGTTTTTGTCAAATCAGGCAATCCTAATGCTGGGGCTTCTTGCAGAGCCTGTTTTAAGTCTTGAAAAGCCCTTTTACACTCTAAACTCCAAACTAATTGTGGCTCTTTTAAAGCTGCATACAGTGGTTTGGCTAACAGTCCGTAATTCAAAATCCAGAGTCTGCACCACCCTGTCATTCCTAGAAAAGTTCGTAACTCGTGCAAATTTCTAGGTTCAGGGATGGCACAAATCGCTTGTATTCTATTCACCCCCAACCGTCTTTGTCCTTGGGAAATTTCACATCCCAGATATATCACTTTTTCCCGGGCAATTTGGGCTTTTTCCTTAGAAACTCGATAACCGCTCTGTCCCAGTAAATTTAATCACGCAACTGTAACAGTAATGCAGTTTTCATACCTTTCTGTCGCCACGAAAATGTCATCCACATATTGCAACAATAAGTATGCTTTTGATGGTAATTGAAAATATCCTTGCTCCTTCCAATCCTCCAGTTCTCGTGCCAGCTGATTCCCAAATATTGTAGGACTGTTTTTGAAGCCTTGTGGTAACCTGGTCCAGGTCAGCTGTCGTTTTCGTCCTGTATCCGGATTTTCCCATTCAAACGCAAATAATTTCCTACTTTGTAATGCCAATGGGATGCAGAAGAAAGCATCTTTTAAATCAATTACAGAAAAGTATCTAAATTGTTCTGCCACAGATGTTAACAATGTATAAGGATTTGCTACTACTGGATGTATATCTTTAACTATTTCGTTTACAGCTCTTAAATCTTGAACTAACCTATAATCTCCGTTAGGTTTTCTTATAGGAAATATTGGTGTATTATATTCAGATTCACATTCTTCTAACACATTGTGCATCAAAAATTTTGCAATTAATGGTGCTACCCCTTTCCTAGCTTCTAACTGTATAGGATATTGTCTAACTCTTACCGGTTGGACACCTTCTTTCAATTCTACTATGACAGGTTTTGCTGCTTTCGCTAATCCCGGTACTTGTGTCTCCCATACCCATGGTACTACAGCGTTTTCTACCTCTATTGGTATTGTTGTATTAGCTATTTCTTTTACTATAAATATTCTAGCTATTTCTTCCTCAGGTATCTGCAACTTAGCTTTTCCATTTTCAAATATTATTTTAGCATTAAATCTTGACAATAAATCTCGTCCTAACAAAGATGTAGGACAATCCGGTACATAGAGAAATTCATGATCTAATTCTTTACCCCTAAAATTTAGATGCAATGGCCGCAGAAAGGGCCGTTGCTCTGTTTTTCCTGTAGCTCCTACCACAGTTATCATCGTATCTCCTATCTTTCCTAAACAAGTATTTAAAACAGAATAAGTTGCCCCAGTATCTACCAATAATTGTTTCTCTTCCCCATCAATTTCTGTTGTCACTTTTAATCCATCACTTAGTCAGCTACTATGTTGCCCCAAATGTCCTAACATCATTGTTTCTGCCATTGGTGTTCCTCCTACTGAAGTCTGCTGGGCCAAATTCATTTTCACTGGGCACTCATTTTTCCAATGTCCCTGTTGTCTGCAAAACGCACACTGATTTATCCCTAGCTGATTTTGAGGTATTCCCCGCATGCCTCCTACCCTGTATCCTCCTCGACCTCGTCCTCTACTTCTGCCTCTTATTCCTTGATTTACTCGTTGTAACATTGCTAATAATCCTGCCTGATTTCTCTTTGTGGTTTGTTGTTTTTTTGTTTTTTTTCCCTATTATTGTACACTTTCCAGCTGATTGCTTCCAAATTACTAAATCTCCTGGGGAAAAAGGAACTTTCCCATATACTTTATCAGTCCCCGAAATTGCCTCTCGTAAAGGGGCTAATAATACTTTACTGTTTTGCTCTTGTTCCTTCCTCCCTTGTCTTGTTCTCTGTGCAATTGGGGTTCGTTGCGCTTGTCTTGGGCATGATGAATGCCCTGGCGAACCCTTCGGTGTTAACTTAATCTGGATCGCTCCAGTATTAATTGATTCTGACGGTTTTACCGCCTTAATACTATCAGTATCACTATCGTCCCCTGCATCTATATCGGACATCACAGGGGCCGTCGGTGATGCTAAAAGTGATACCTCCTCTGGCTCTCTTATTGAATTTTGTATTGCCAAACAAGTCATACGCTTCTTATTACCTACACATCCTTCACATTTTGTTTTATCTTTTTTTCGGGATGTACCAACAACATTCCACATTCTCTCTGCATATCTGGATGATTACGTATATCATAAAATAGATCAACATATGGTACTTCATCCCATTTTTCAAGTTCTTAACAATATCTCATTAATGGACCTATAACACCCGGATCTAAACTTCCGTGTTCAGGCCACCGGGGTCCATCATACTCATATTGTGGCCACCAATTCGTACAATAATCTATAAATCGACTTTTACTCATACTCTGAAAATATCCCGCACTTTTCCAATGCTTTAATAAACATCCTAACGGAGAATTATCCGGTATTACCATGGTCTTACACACTCACTCCACACACACACACACACTAAATCTACGGGGTAGAAAACGGAAAGATAGCCTCTGATGGGAAACAAAAGACCAAACCAAACTCACGAGACAGCCACGTATGTCCGTGAGTGCTGGACCTGCGGGGCTTTCGCTCCGTCTGACGGCCAGCGCCTAGGCTTCCACAGACCAGACCTCGAGCTCGTTAGCCCAACCTTGCGTGAATCGCCGTCACGTCTTATTAGGCAGGCACCCGACCAAATTTTACAATAAAGCACCTTCGGGCTTACCACTTTGGGACGTCAGGAGCAGCGCAGAGCGGGCGCAGCCGATGGCTCCCCGAGAATTCCTCGGTGCCGGCACGGAGCAAAATCGGAAAGCGAACCGTCAACACTACTCCCGAAGTCCCATCTGGGTCGCCAGAAAACTGTTGCCCGTAAAGAAACACATAACTACGAAAGCAGTTATATGCGGTGCTTTATTCAGGGCCCGGGGTCTCAGGGACTCATGTCCAAAGCTGAGAATCCCAAATCCCCGTTTAACTTGGTTAATATTTATAGTGTTCGGTTACGTAACATAATCAACAGAATTGCTAAGCTACATGATTGTTTCCCATTTATAGTTTCTTCAGTTACTGTTGCCAAGATTTGCTTATCATTTACCTAGTTCATCAGATTGTGCTGTACCCAGTTCATCAGATTGTACTGTACCCACTTCATCAGATTGTACTGTACCCAACACCTGCAATTATACCTTCATCTTGTCTACCAAGTATAACCTATTCTAATCAATATAATGTAACAATTCCCCCCTTTGAAAATACTTCAAGTCTTCCAGACTGCAAGGATTTTCATCATCAGTTCCGCAGATTTCCATATTCTTTGGACCGTCTCAAACTGGTGATTGTAGCTGCAATGAATTATTTCCAATGTCTTCATATCTCGGGGGAAGTTCATGATTCTTCCTGGTAACAGCTTTTAAAATTTTCCCCAAGTGTTGCCGTTCCTTATTAACAATATTTTGAATCAAACGCAACACTCCCATAATAGCTAACATAATAATTATAATTATTATACACCATTGAATTAAAGATGCTACCCAACCAGAGATGTTCAATCCAAATGACTTTGCTAAAGCAGCAACCCAATTATGGGCACTTTCTTCTCTTTCTTCCTCAGTTGCATGTTCAATTTGCGTTAGCTGAGACAAATCACGTTCTACCGCGGCTGTAACATTCGGAATATGTACACAACAATGATCAATCTTATCTCGTAAATAACCACATACTCCATGTTCTTTTAGCAACAGCATATCTAATGCCATTCTATTTTGCAGGGTCATTTTTGTGGTTGCCTGTAATTGTAAGTTTATTTCCTTAAATCCTTCTTTAGTCACTCTTGCTAGCCTTTCCGTTTGTCCTAACAACCGGTACAACATTTCTCTATTCCGAAAAGCACTAATTGGAGCAAACAATGATTCTAAAGCCCAACCTAACTTCACACCGGATGATGGTTCTTGCCAATCATCATCATCCTTTATTTCTCTCTTCATTATCCATAAATTTTCTAATCTACCCTTAAATGGCGCTTTCTTCCAAATTGGGCAGAGAGTTGGTAACCCTAAAGTTATTTCAGTCACCAACCCATCCAAGGGGAGGTGAGTCGTCCATTGTCCATCACTGGTAACCCAAACTAAATTTCCTGTGCTCCCGATCGTAGTTCTACAATCTATTCTCACTCCGAATTGTATTACAGGTTCACTCATTGAGTATTTAATTCCTCTACAGGCACAACCTGTCCTTAATGCAAGGACCACAGGTGGAAAGGTAACTTCACTTTCGGGGTGTCACAAGTGTATACTTTTGTACAGTTCTAGACTGGGTGTTTTTCAGCTAACTTTCTTTTGCATTGGATTTTCTTGTGTTTCCTGTTGTGGCGCCTGGATTATTTGTATTGGTTGCATTTCGTCTTTTTCCAAATCTTTTAACTCTCTCCTGGCTCTGTTTCTTTTCTGCATAGGTTCTGATTTTGCAGTAACCTCTAATGCCCTTTTTCCATAATCAAAACTCTCTTTAATCCAAACAATACAGGTGTAGTTTCCTACATCTGTCTTACTTACATTTCGCAATGATAAAATCATAGTACCCCTTCGTGTATCACTATCCCATCGGACTGTAAACCCAGTTGACAATTTGGACTCATTCTTCTGCCAATAGCAACTAATGTCTTGGATTGAACTTCTCATATCTCCAACAAAATCACAAGTCAAATTTACATCCATTCGTTCTTCTATATGTACAGTAGCATATGTATGTATTATTTGAGCGAAACCATTACTTAATCCTACCCAGCATAGTATTACCAAGATGTAAATCTCAGTTTTGTAGGAGTGATCATTTTTACCCCCCATTGTGATGGTACCTTCTTCACTCTGGTATAATGAATCCAATTATCAATTCCTGCTACTTTCACAGCGGTAAATGTTATCAATAGCACCAAATAAAGTCCATGCCACTGTTCCTTTAAAGGCTCCGTTTGCCAATTTCGAACATACGCTTGGTCTCCTGGTTGATTCTCCAACGGCAAAGGGCGATTCCAGATGATCGCGGCACGTAAGGCTGTGAGTAATCTGCTTAAAGAAATTATATAACTATAAACATCTTGATCTCCTTGGAGGTGTAAATCTGCACTTCCCATTCCCTTCGTTGGTGCAGTATATGGCTTACCGTACAGAATTTCATAGGGACTTACAGACAACCCTTCTCTAGGTTTTATACGAATTCTCAATAAAGCAAGGGGCAATGCCTGTGGCCATTGGATTTGAGCTTCCTGGCATATCTTTTTAATTTGTCCTTTTAATGTTTGATTCTTCCTTTCTACCTTTCCACTAGATTGTGGCCTCCACGGTGTATGTAAATCCCAGCTAATTCCAAGCATTTCACTAATTTCCTGTACTATTTTAGCTATAAAGTGTGGGCCTCGATCTGAAGAAATTCCTAAAGGTACCCCAAATCTAGGTATGATCTCTTTTAACAAAGTTTTTACTACTTCTCTAGCTTGATTCGTTCTACAGGGAAATGCTTCTAGCCACCCTGAAAAGGTACATACGTATACCAATAAATACTTAAACCCTTTTGATTTAGGTAATTCTGCAAAATCCACTTGCCAATAGTCACCTGGTTCTATTCCCACTTTCAAAGTTCCCATTGGAATTTGTTTTCGTATTACCGGATTATTCTTTAAACATACTGGACACTTCGCATTCACCCCTTTTGCTATTGTTAACATTTGTGCAGATATAATGCTCCGCTTTAAAAACTGCACCAATGCTTCTGCTCCCCAATGGCATTTATTATGTTCAGTTTGTATTATTCGTTTCATAATTGTAGCAGGCACTACTACTTGTCCATTACCTGTTACATACCATCCATGTGAATTCTTCTGTGCCTTTACCAAATCGGCTAATTTTTCATCTTCTCGGGTATAAAAGGGATTTACAGAGAGATGAGCAGTAATCGGGCTTACCTTAGTAGGTATTAGAGCTAATTCAGTCCATACTTGCCGTGCAGCAATTTTGGCTGCCTGGTCTGCCTTCATGTTTCCTTGTGCCACATCGCTGTCATCCCTCTGATGTCCTCGACAATGCATTACAGCCACTTGCTGAGGTAGTACCACAGCCTCTAATAACTGTAAGATCTCGGTTCGATATTTAATAATACTACCTTGAGCCGTCAACAATCCTCTTTCCTTCCATAAAGCTCCATGTATATGTATTATTCCAAAAGCGTATTTAGAATCTGCCCAAATATTCACCCTCTTATCCGTACTCGGTATTAAAGCCCGAATTAGAGCGACCAGTTCTGCCTTTTGCGCTGACGTTCCTGGCATTAATGCCTTTGCTTCAATTACTTCAAGCTTAGTAACCACAGCGTATCCAGAATATCGCGTTCCATTCTCAACAAAGCTGCTACCGTCTGTAAATAATGTCCAGTCAGGATTTACAAGGGGAATATCTTTCAGATCTACCCTACTGGCGTAAGTTTGTTCGATCACCTCAATACAATCATGTTCCAGCTCGCCTTCCTCTATTTTGCTACCTAAAAATTCAGCGGGATTCAAACATGTTGTTATCTTTAAAAATATATCATCCTGTTCTCTCAATATTGCTTGATATTTCAACATTCTACTGGATGACAACCAATGACCCCCCTTTTGTTCCAAAACTGCAATCACCATGTGGGGCACAAATACTTCCATTTTTGTTCCCAATGTCAATTTTCTAGCTTCTTGGACTAACATTACAGTAGCAGCCACTGCTCGGAGGCAAGAAGGCCATCCGGCACTTACCATATCCAACTGCTTGGAAAAATAGCCCACCGGTCTCTTCCATGATCCAATTCGTTGAGTTAAAACTCCAAGCGCTAGTCGTTGCCGCTCATGTACAAAGAGTTGAAATGTTTTTGTCAAATCAGGCAATCCTAATGCTGGGGCTTCTTGCAGAGCCTGTTTTAAGTCTTGAAAAGCCCTTTTACACTCTAAACTCCAAACTAATTGTGGCTCTTTTAAAGCTGCATACAGTGGTTTGGCTAACAGTCCGTAATTCAAAATCCAGAGTCTGCACCACCCTGTCATTCCTAGAAAAGTTCGTAACTCGTGCAAATTTCTAGGTTCAGGGATGGCACAAATCGCTTGTATTCTATTCACCCCCAACCGTCTTTGTCCTTGGGAAATTTCACATCCCAGATATATCACTTTTTCCCGGGCAATTTGGGCTTTTTCCTTAGAAACTCGATAACCGCTCTGTCCCAGTAAATTTAATCACGCAACTGTAACAGTAATGCAGTTTTCATACCTTTCTGTCGCCACGAAAATGTCATCCACATATTGCAACAATAAGTATGCTTTTGATGGTAATTGAAAATATCCTTGCTCCTTCCAATCCTCCAGTTCTCGTGCCAGCTGATTCCCAAATATTGTAGGACTGTTTTTGAAGCCTTGTGGTAACCTGGTCCAGGTCAGCTGTCGTTTTCGTCCTGTATCCGGATTTTCCCATTCAAACGCAAATAATTTCCTACTTTGTAATGCCAATGGGATGCAGAAGAAAGCATCTTTTAAATCAATTACAGAAAAGTATCTAAATTGTTCTGCCACAGATGTTAACAATGTATAAGGATTTGCTACTACTGGATGTATATCTTTAACTATTTCGTTTACAGCTCTTAAATCTTGAACTAACCTATAATCTCCGTTAGGTTTTCTTATAGGAAATATTGGTGTATTATATTCAGATTCACATTCTTCTAACACATTGTGCATCAAAAATTTTGCAATTAATGGTGCTACCCCTTTCCTAGCTTCTAACTGTATAGGATATTGTCTAACTCTTACCGGTTGGACACCTTCTTTCAATTCTACTATGACAGGTTTTGCTGCTTTCGCTAATCCCGGTACTTGTGTCTCCCATACCCATGGTACTACAGCGTTTTCTACCTCTATTGGTATTGTTGTATTAGCTATTTCTTTTACTATAAATATTCTAGCTATTTCTTCCTCAGGTATCTGCAACTTAGCTTTTCCATTTTCAAATATTATTTTAGCATTAAATCTTGACAATAAATCTCGTCCTAACAAAGATGTAGGACAATCCGGTACATAGAGAAATTCATGATCTAATTCTTTACCCCTAAAATTTAGATGCAATGGCCGCAGAAAGGGCCGTTGCTCTGTTTTTCCTGTAGCTCCTACCACAGTTATCATCGTATCTCCTATCTTTCCTAAACAAGTATTTAAAACAGAATAAGTTGCCCCAGTATCTACCAATAATTGTTTCTCTTCCCCATCAATTTCTGTTGTCACTTTTAATCCATCACTTAGTCAGCTACTATGTTGCCCCAAATGTCCTAACATCATTGTTTCTGCCATTGGTGTTCCTCCTACTGAAGTCTGCTGGGCCAAATTCATTTTCACTGGGCACTCATTTTTCCAATGTCCCTGTTGTCTGCAAAACGCACACTGATTTATCCCTAGCTGATTTTGAGGTATTCCCCGCATGCCTCCTACCCTGTATCCTCCTCGACCTCGTCCTCTACTTCTGCCTCTTATTCCTTGATTTACTCGTTGTAACATTGCTAATAATCCTGCCTGATTTCTCTTTGTGGTTTGTTGTTTTTTTGTTTTTTTTCCCTATTATTGTACACTTTCCAGCTGATTGCTTCCAAATTACTAAATCTCCTGGGGAAAAAGGAACTTTCCCATATACTTTATCAGTCCCCGAAATTGCCTCTCGTAAAGGGGCTAATAATACTTTACTGTTTT
Source organism: Apteryx mantelli (assembly GCF_036417845.1). Taxonomy (NCBI): domain Eukaryota; kingdom Metazoa; phylum Chordata; class Aves; order Apterygiformes; family Apterygidae; genus Apteryx; species Apteryx mantelli. The sequence goes on from NW_027118475.1 coordinate 234,475, forward strand.
GCTCTTGTTCCTTCCTCCCTTGTCTTGTTCTCTGTGCAATTGGGGTTCGTTGCGCTTGTCTTGGGCATGATGAATGCCCTGGCGAACCCTTCGGTGTTAACTTAATCTGGATCGCTCCAGTATTAATTGATTCTGACGGTTTTACCGCCTTAATACTATCAGTATCACTATCGTCCCCTGCATCTATATCGGACATCACAGGGGCCGTCGGTGATGCTAAAAGTGATACCTCCTCTGGCTCTCTTATTGAATTTTGTATTGCCAAACAAGTCATACGCTTCTTATTACCTACACATCCTTCACATTTTGTTTTATCTTTTTTTCGGGATGTACCAACAACATTCCACATTCTCTCTGCATATCTGGATGATTACGTATATCATAAAATAGATCAACATATGGTACTTCATCCCATTTTTCAAGTTCTTAACAATATCTCATTAATGGACCTATAACACCCGGATCTAAACTTCCGTGTTCAGGCCACCGGGGTCCATCATACTCATATTGTGGCCACCAATTCGTACAATAATCTATAAATCGACTTTTACTCATACTCTGAAAATATCCCGCACTTTTCCAATGCTTTAATAAACATCCTAACGGAGAATTATCCGGTATTACCATGGTCTTACACACTCACTCCACACACACACACACACACTAAATCTACGGGGTAGAAAACGGAAAGATAGCCTCTGATGGGAAACAAAAGACCAAACCAAACTCACGAGACAGCCACGTATGTCCGTGAGTGCTGGACCTGCGGGGCTTTCGCTCCGTCTGACGGCCAGCGCCTAGGCTTCCACAGACCAGACCTCGAGCTCGTTAGCCCAACCTTGCGTGAATCGCCGTCACGTCTTATTAGGCAGGCACCCGACCAAATTTTACAATAAAGCACCTTCGGGCTTACCACTTTGGGACGTCAGCAGCAGCGCAGAGCGGGCGCAGCCGATGGCTCCCCGAGAATTCCTCGGTGCCGGCACGGAGCAAAATCGGAAAGCGAACCGTCAACACTACTCCCGAAGTCCCATCTGGGTCGCCAGAAAACTGTTGCCCGTAAAGAAACACATAACTACGAAAGCAGTTATATGCGGTGCTTTATTCAGGGCCCGGGGTCTCAGGGACTCATGTCCAAAGCTGAGAATCCCAAATCCCCGTTTAACTTGGTTAATATTTATAGTGTTCGGTTACGTAACATAATCAACAGAATTGCTAAGCTACATGATTGTTTCCCATTTATAGTTTCTTCAGTTACTGTTGCCAAGATTTGCTTATCATTTACCTAGTTCATCAGATTGTGCTGTACCCAGTTCATCAGATTGTACTGTACCCACTTCATCAGATTGTACTGTACCCAACACCTGCAATTATACCTTCATCTTGTCTACCAAGTATAACCTATTCTAATCAATATAATGTAACAATTCCCCCCTTTGAAAATACTTCAAGTCTTCCAGACTGCAAGGATTTTCATCATCAGTTCCGCAGATTTCCATATTCTTTGGACCGTCTCAAACTGGTGATTGTAGCTGCAATGAATTATTTCCAATGTCTTCATATCTCGGGGGAAGTTCATGATTCTTCCTGGTAAGAGCTTTTAAAATTTTCCCCAAGTGTTGCCGTTCCTTATTAACAATATTTTGAATCAAACGCAACACTCCCATAATAGCTAACATAATAATTATAATTATTATACACCATTGAATTAAAGATGCTACCCAACCAGAGATGTTCAATCCAAATGACTTTGCTAAAGCAGCAACCCAATTATGGGCACTTTCTTCTCTTTCTTCCTCAGTTGCATGTTCAATTTGCGTTAGCTGAGACAAATCACGTTCTACCGCGGCTGTAACATTCGGAATATGTACACAACAATGATCAATCTTATCTCGTAAATAACCACATACTCCATGTTCTTTTAGCAACAGCATATCTAATGCCATTCTATTTTGCAGGGTCATTTTTGTGGTTGCCTGTAATTGTAAGTTTATTTCCTTAAATCCTTCTTTAGTCACTCTTGCTAGCCTTTCCGTTTGTCCTAACAACCGGTACAACATTTCTCTATTCCGAAAAGCACTAATTGGAGCAAACAATGATTCTAAAGCCCAACCTAACTTCACACCGGATGATGGTTCTTGCCAATCATCATCATCCTTTATTTCTCTCTTCATTATCCATAAATTTTCTAATCTACCCTTAAATGGCGCTTTCTTCCAAATTGGGCAGAGAGTTGGTAACCCTAAAGTTATTTCAGTCACCAACCCATCCAAGGGGAGGTGAGTCGTCCATTGTCCATCACTGGTAACCCAAACTAAATTTCCTGTGCTCCCGATCGTAGTTCTACAATCTATTCTCACTCCGAATTGTATTACAGGTTCACTCATTGAGTATTTAATTCCTCTACAGGCACAACCTGTCCTTAATGCAAGGACCACAGGTGGAAAGGTAACTTCACTTTCGGGGTGTCACAAGTGTATACTTTTGTACAGTTCTAGACTGGGTGTTTTTCAGCTAACTTTCTTTTGCATTGGATTTTCTTGTGTTTCCTGTTGTGGCGCCTGGATTATTTGTATTGGTTGCATTTCGTCTTTTTCCAAATCTTTTAACTCTCTCCTGGCTCTGTTTCTTTTCTGCATAGGTTCTGATTTTGCAGTAACCTCTAATGCCCTTTTTCCATAATCAAAACTCTCTTTAATCCAAACAATACAGGTGTAGTTTCCTACATCTGTCTTACTTACATTTCGCAATGATAAAATCATAGTACCCCTTCGTGTATCACTATCCCATCGGATTGTAAACCCAGTTGACAATTTGGACTCATTCTTCTGCCAATAGCAACTAATGTCTTGGATTGAACTTCTCATATCTCCAACAAAATCACAAGTCAAATTTACATCCATTCGTTCTTCTATATGTACAGTGGCATATGTATGTATTATTTGAGCGAAACCATTACTTAATCCTACCCAGCATAGTATTACCAAGATGTAAATCTCAGTTTTGTAGGAGTGATCATTTTTACCCCCCATTGTGATGGTACCTTCTTCACTCTGGTATAATGAATCCAATTATCAATTCCTGCTACTTTCACAGCGGTAAATGTTATCAATAGCACCAAATAAAGTCCATGCCACTGTTCCTTTAAAGGCTCCGTTTGCCAATTTCGAACATACGCTTGGTCTCCTGGTTGATTCTCCAACGGCAAAGGGCGATTCCAGATGATCGCGGCACGTAAGGCTGTGAGTAATCTGCTTAAAGAAATTATATAACTATAAACATCTTGATCTCCTTGGAGGTGTAAATCTGCACTTCCCATTCCCTTCGTTGGTGCAGTATATGGCTTACCGTACAGAATTTCATAGGGACTTACAGACAACCCTTCTCTAGGTTTTATACGAATTCTCAATAAAGCAAGGGGCAATGCCTGTGGCCATTGGATTTGAGCTTCCTGGCATATCTTTTTAATTTGTCCTTTTAATGTTTGATTCTTCCTTTCTACCTTTCCACTAGATTGTGGCCTCCACGGTGTATGTAAATCCCAGCTAATTCCAAGCATTTCACTAATTTCCTGTACTATTTTAGCTATAAAGTGTGGGCCTCGATCTGAAGAAATTCCTAAAGGTACCCCAAATCTAGGTATGATCTCTTTTAACAAAGTTTTTACTACTTCTCTAGCTTGATTCGTTCTACAGGGAAATGCTTCTAGCCACCCTGAAAAGGTACATACGTATACCAATAAATACTTAAACCCTTTTGATTTAGGTAATTCTGCAAAATCCACTTGCCAATAGTCACCTGGTTCTATTCCCACTTTCAAAGTTCCCATTGGAATTTGTTTTCGTATTACCGGATTATTCTTTAAACATACTGGACACTTCGCATTCACCCCTTTTGCTATTGTTAACATTTGTGCAGATATAATGCTCCGCTTTAAAAACTGCACCAATGCTTCTGCTCCCCAATGGCATTTATTATGTTCAGTTTGTATTATTCGTTTCATAATTGTAGCAGGCACTACTACTTGTCCATTACCTGTTACATACCATCCATGTGAATTCTTCTGTGCCTTTACCAAATCGGCTAATTTTTCATCTTCTCGGGTATAAAAGGGATTTACAGAGAGATGAGCAGTAATCGGGCTTACCTTAGTAGGTATTAGAGCTAATTCAGTCCATACTTGCCGTGCAGCAATTTTGGCTGCCTGGTCTGCCTTCATGTTTCCTTGTGCCACATCGCTGTCATCCCTCTGATGTCCTCGACAATGCATTACAGCCACTTGCTGAGGTAGTACCACAGCCTCTAATAACTGTAAGATCTCGGTTCGATATTTAATAATACTACCTTGAGCCGTCAACAATCCTCTTTCCTTCCATAAAGCTCCATGTATATGTATTATTCCAAAAGCGTATTTAGAATCTGCCCAAATATTCACCCTCTTATCCGTACTCGGTATTAAAGCCCGAATTAGAGCGACCAGTTCTGCCTTTTGCGCTGACGTTCCTGGCATTAATGCCTTTGCTTCAATTACTTCAAGCTTAGTAACCACAGCATATCCAGAATATCGTGTTCCATTCTCAACAAAGCTGCTACCGTCTGTAAATAATGTCCAATCAGGATTTACAAGGGGAATATCTTTCAGATCTACCCTACTGGCGTAAGTTTGTTCGATCACCTCAATACAATCATGTTCCAGCTCGCCTTCCTCTATTTTGCTACCTAAAAATTCAGCGGGATTCAAACATGTTGTTATCTTTAAAAATATATCATCCTGTTCTCTCAATATTGCTTGATATTTCAACATTCTACTGGATGACAACCAATGACCCCCCTTTTGTTCCAAAACTGCAATCACCATGTGGGGCACAAATACTTCCATTTTTGTTCCCAATGTCAATTTTCTAGCTTCTTGGACTAACATTACAGTAGCAGCCACTGCTCGGAGGCAAGAAGGCCATCCGGCACTTACCATATCCAACTGCTTGGAAAAATAGCCCACCGGTCTCTTCCATGATCCAATTCGTTGAGTTAAAACTCCAAGCGCTAGTCGTTGCCGCTCATGTACAAAGAGTTGAAATGTTTTTGTCAAATCAGGCAATCCTAATGCTGGGGCTTCTTGCAGAGCCTGTTTTAAGTCTTGAAAAGCCCTTTTACACTCTAAACTCCAAACTAATTGTGGCTCTTTTAAAGCTGCATACAGTGGTTTGGCTAACAGTCCATAATTCAAAATCCAGAGTCTGCACCACCCTGTCATTCCTAGAAAAGTTCGTAACTCGTGCAAATTTCTAGGTTCAGGGATGGCACAAATCGCTTGTATTCTATTCACCCCCAACCGTCTTTGTCCTTGGGAAATTTCACATCCCAGATATATCACTTTTTCCTGGGCAATTTGGGCTTTTTCCTTAGAAACTCGATAACCGCTCTGTCCCAGTAAATTTAATCACGCAACTGTAACAGTAATGCAGTTTTCATACCTTTCTGTCGCCACGAAAATGTCATCCACATATTGCAACAATAAGTATGCTTTTGATGGTAATTGAAAATATCCTTGCTCCTTCCAATCCTCCAGTTCTCGTGCCAGCTGATTCCCAAATATTGTAGGACTGTTTTTGAAGCCTTGTGGTAACCTGGTCCAGGTCAGCTGTCGTTTTCGTCCTGTATCCGGATTTTCCCATTCAAACGCAAATAATTTCCTACTTTGTAATGCCAATGGGATGCAGAAGAAAGCATCTTTTAAATCAATTACAGAAAAGTATCTAAATTGTTCTGCCACAGATGTTAACAATGTATAAGGATTTGCTACTACTGGATGTATATCTTTAACTATTTCGTTTACAGCTCTTAAATCTTGAACTAACCTATAATCTCCGTTAGGTTTTCTTATAGGAAATATTGGTGTATTATATTCAGATTCACATTCTTCTAACACATTGTGCATCAAAAATTTTGCAATTAATGGTGCTACCCCTTTCCTAGCTTCTAACTGTATAGGATATTGTCTAACTCTTACCGGTTGGACACCTTCTTTCAATTCTACTATGACAGGTTTTGCTGCTTTCGCTAATCCCGGTACTTGTGTCTCCCATACCCATGGTACTACAGCGTTTTCTACCTCTATTGGTATTGTTGTATTAGCTATTTCTTTTACTATAAATATTCTAGCTATTTCTTCCTCAGGTATCTGCAACTTAGCTTTTCCATTTTCAAATATTATTTTAGCATTAAATCTTGACAATAAATCTCGTCCTAACAAAGATGTAGGACAATCCGGTACATAGAGAAATTCATGATCTAATTCTTTACCCCTAAAATTTAGATGCAATGGCCACAGAAAGGGCCGTTGCTCTGTTTTTCCTGTAGCTCCTACCACAGTTATCATCGTATCTCCTATCTTTCCTAAACAAGTATTTAAAACAGAATAAGTTGCCCCAGTATCTACCAATAATTGTTTCTCTTCCCCATCAATTTCTGTTGTCACTTTTAATCCATCACTTAGTCAGCTACTATGTTGCCCCAAATGTCCTAACATCATTGTTTCTGCCATTGGTGTTCCTCCTACTGAAGTCTGCTGGGCCAAATTCATTTTCACTGGGCACTCATTTTTCCAATGTCCCTGTTGTCTGCAAAACGCACACTGATTTATCCCTAGCTGATTTTGAGGTATTCCCCGCATGCCTCCTACCCTGTATCCTCCTCGACCTCGTCCTCTACTTCTGCCTCTTATTCCTTGATTTACTCGTTGTAACATTGCTAATAATCCTGCCTGATTTCTCTTTGTGGTTTGTTGTTTTTTTGTTTTTTTTCCCTATTATTGTACACTTTCCAGCTGATTGCTTCCAAATTACTAAATCTCCTGGGGAAAAAGGAACTTTCCCATATACTTTATCAGTCCCCGAAATTGCCTCTCGTAAAGGGGCTAATAATACTTTACTGTTTTGCTCTTGTTCCTTCCTCCCTTGTCTTGTTCTCTGTGCAATTGGGGTTCGTTGCGCTTGTCTTGGGCATGATGAATGCCCTGGCGAACCCTTCGGTGTTAACTTAATCTGGATCGCTCCAGTATTAATTGATTCTGACGGTTTTACCGCCTTAATACTATCAGTATCACTATCGTCCCCTGCATCTATATCGGACATCACAGGGGCCGTCGGTGATGCTAAAAGTGATACCTCCTCTGGCTCTCTTATTGAATTTTGTATTGCCAAACAAGTCATACGCTTCTTATTACCTACACATCCTTCACATTTTGTTTTATCTTTTTTTCGGGATGTACCAACAACATTCCACATTCTCTCTGCATATCTGGAAGATTACGTATATCATAAAATAGATCAACATATGGTACTTCATCCCATTTTTCAAGTTCTTAACAATATCTCATTAATGGACCTATAACACCCGGATCTAAACTTCCGTGTTCAGGCCACCGGGGTCCATCATACTCATATTGTGGCCACCAATTCGTACAATAATCTATAAATCGACTTTTACTCATACTCTGAAAATATCCCGCACTTTTCCAATGCTTTAATAAACATCCTAACGGAGAATTATCCGGTATTACCATGGTCTTACACACTCACTCCACACACACACACACACACTAAATCTACGGGGTAGAAAACGGAAAGATAGCCTCTGATGGGAAACAAAAGACCAAACCAAACTCACGAGACAGCCACGTATGTCCGTGAGTGCTGGACCTGCGGGGCTTTCGCTCCGTCTGACGGCCAGCGCCTAGGCTTCCACAGACCAGACCTCGAGCTCGTTAGCCCAACCTTGCGTGAATCGCCGTCACGTCTTATTAGGCAGGCACCCGACCAAATATTACAATAAAGCACCTTCGGGCTTACCACTTTGGGACGTCAGGAGCAGCGCAGAGCGGGCGCAGCCGATGGCTCCCCGAGAATTCCTCGGTGCCGGCACGGAGCAAAATCGGAAAGCGAACCGTCAACACTACTCCCGAAGTCCCATCTGGGTCGCCAGAAAACTGTTGCCCGTAAAGAAACACATAACTACGAAAGCAGTTATATGCGGTGCTTTATTCAGGGCCCGGGGTCTCAGGGACTCATGTCCAAAGCTGAGAATCCCAAATCCCCGTTTAACTTGGTTAATATTTATAGTGTTCGGTTACGTAACATAATCAACAGAATTGCTAAGCTACATGATTGTTTCCCATTTATAGTTTCTTCAGTTACTGTTGCCAAGATTTGCTTATCATTTACCTAGTTCATCAGATTGTGCTGTACCCAGTTCATCAGATTGTACTGTACCCACTTCATCAGATTGTACTGTACCCAACACCTGCAATTATACCTTCATCTTGTCTACCAAGTATAACCTATTCTAATCAATATAATGTAACAATTCCCCCCTTTGAAAATACTTCAAGTCTTCCAGACTGCAAGGATTTTCATCATCAGTTCCGCAGATTTCCATATTCTTTGGACCGTCTCAAACTGGTGATTGTAGCTGCAATGAATTATTTCCAATGTCTTCATATCTCGGGGGAAGTTCATGATTCTTCCTGGTAAGAGCTTTTAAAATTTTCCCCAAGTGTTGCCGTTCCTTATTAACAATATTTTGAATCAAACGCAACACTCCCATAATAGCTAACATAATAATTATAATTATTATACACCATTGAATTAAAGATGCTACCCAACCAGAGATGTTCAATCCAAATGACTTTGCTAAAGCAGCAACCCAATTATGGGCACTTTCTTCTCTTTCTTCCTCAGTTGCATGTTCAATTTGCGTTAGCTGAGACAAATCACGTTCTACCGCGGCTGTAACATTCGGAATATGTACACAACAATGATCAATCTTATCTCGTAAATAACCACATACTCCATGTTCTTTTAGCAACAGCATATCTAATGCCATTCTATTTTGCAGGGTCATTTTTGTGGTTGCCTGTAATTGTAAGTTTATTTCCTTAAATCCTTCTTTAGTCACTCTTGCTAGCCTTTCCGTTTGTCCTAACAACCGGTACAACATTTCTCTATTCCGAAAAGCACTAATTGGAGCAAACAATGATTCTAAAGCCCAACCTAACTTCACACCGGATGATGGTTCTTGCCAATCATCATCATCCTTTATTTCTCTCTTCATTATCCATAAATTTTCTAATCTACCCTTAAATGGCGCTTTCTTCCAAATTGGGCAGAGAGTTGGTAACCCTAAAGTTATTTCAGTCACCAACCCATCCAAGGGGAGGTGAGTCGTCCATTGTCCATCACTGGTAACCCAAACTAAATTTCCTGTGCTCCCGATCGTAGTTCTACAATCTATTCTCACTCCGAATTGTATTACAGGTTCACTCATTGAGTATTTAATTCCTCTACAGGCACAACCTGTCCTTAATGCAAGGACCACAGGTGGAAAGGTAACTTCACTTTCGGGGTGTCACAAGTGTATACTTTTGTACAGTTCTAGACTGGGTGTTTTTCAGCTAACTTTCTTTTGCATTGGATTTTCTTGTGTTTCCTGTTGTGGCGCCTGGATTATTTGTATTGGTTGCATTTCGTCTTTTTCCAAATCTTTTAACTCTCTCCTGGCTCTGTTTCTTTTCTGCATAGGTTCTGATTTTGCAGTAACCTCTAATGCCCTTTTTCCATAATCAAAACTCTCTTTAATCCAAACAATACAGGTGTAGTTTCCTACATCTGTCTTACTTACATTTCGCAATGATAAAATCATAGTACCCCTTCGTGTATCACTATCCCATCGGATTGTAAACCCAGTTGACAATTTGGACTCATTCTTCTGCCAATAGCAACTAATGTCTTGGATTGAACTTCTCATATCTCCAACAAAATCACAAGTCAAATTTACATCCATTCGTTCTTCTATATGTACAGTGGCATATGTATGTATTATTTGAGCGAAACCATTACTTAATCCTACCCAGCATAGTATTACCAAGATGTAAATCTCAGTTTTGTAGGAGTGATCATTTTTACCCCCCATTGTGATGGTACCTTCTTCACTCTGGTATAATGAATCCAATTATCAATTCCTGCTACTTTCACAGCGGTAAATGTTATCAATAGCACCAAATAAAGTCCATGCCACTGTTCCTTTAAAGGCTCCGTTTGCCAATTTCGAACATACGCTTGGTCTCCTGGTTGATTCTCCAACGGCAAAGGGCGATTCCAGATGATCGCGGCACGTAAGGCTGTGAGTAATCTGCTTAAAGAAATTATATAACTATAAACATCTTGATCTCCTTGGAGGTGTAAATCTGCACTTCCCATTCCCTTCGTTGGTGCAGTATATGGCTTACCGTACAGAATTTCATAGGGACTTACAGACAACCCTTCTCTAGGTTTTATACGAATTCTCAATAAAGCAAGGGGCAATGCCTGTGGCCATTGGATTTGAGCTTCCTGGCATATCTTTTTAATTTGTCCTTTTAATGTTTGATTCTTCCTTTCTACCTTTCCACTAGATTGTGGCCTCCACGGTGTATGTAAATCCCAGCTAATTCCAAGCATTTCACTAATTTCCTGTACTATTTTAGCTATAAAGTGTGGGCCTCGATCTGAAGAAATTCCTAAAGGTACCCCAAATCTAGGTATGATCTCTTTTAACAAAGTTTTTACTACTTCTCTAGCTTGATTCGTTCTACAGGGAAATGCTTCTAGCCACCCTGAAAAGGTACATACGTATACCAATAAATACTTAAACCCTTTTGATTTAGGTAATTCTGCAAAATCCACTTGCCAATAGTCACCTGGTTCTATTCCCACTTTCAAAGTTCCCATTGGAATTTGTTTTCGTATTACCGGATTATTCTTTAAACATACTGGACACTTCGCATTCACCCCTTTTGCTATTGTTAACATTTGTGCAGATATAATGCTCCGCTTTAAAAACTGCACCAATGCTTCTGCTCCCCAATGGCATTTATTATGTTCAGTTTGTATTATTCGTTTCATAATTGTAGCAGGCACTACTACTTGTCCATTACCTGTTACATACCATCCATGTGAATTCTTCTGTGCCTTTACCAAATCGGCTAATTTTTCATCTTCTCGGGTATAAAAGGGATTTACAGAGAGATGAGCAGTAATCGGGCTTACCTTAGTAGGTATTAGAGCTAATTCAGTCCATACTTGCCGTGCAGCAATTTTGGCTGCCTGGTCTGCCTTCATGTTTCCTTGTGCCACATCGCTGTCATCCCTCTGATGTCCTCGACAATGCATTACAGCCACTTGCTGAGGTAGTACCACAGCCTCTAATAACTGTAAGATCTCGGTTCGATATTTAATAATACTACCTTGAGCCGTCAACAATCCTCTTTCCTTCCATAAAGCTCCATGTATATGTATTATTCCAAAAGCGTATTTAGAATCTGCCCAAATATTCACCCTCTTATCCGTACTCGGTATTAAAGCCCGAATTAGAGCGACCAGTTCTGCCTTTTGCGCTGACGTTCCTGGCATTAATGCCTTTGCTTCAATTACTTCAAGCTTAGTAACCACAGCATATCCAGAATATCGTGTTCCATTCTCAACAAAGCTGCTACCGTCTGTAAATAATGTCCAATCAGGATTTACAAGGGGAATATCTTTCAGATCTACCCTACTGGCGTAAGTTTGTTCGATCACCTCAATACAATCATGTTCCAGCTCGCCTTCCTCTATTTTGCTACCTAAAAATTCAGCGGGATTCAAACATGTTGTTATCTTTAAAAATATATCATCCTGTTCTCTCAATATTGCTTGATATTTCAACATTCTACTGGATGACAACCAATGACCCCCCTTTTGTTCCAAAACTGCAATCACCATGTGGGGCACAAATACTTCCATTTTTGTTCCCAATGTCAATTTTCTAGCTTCTTGGACTAACATTACAGTAGCAGCCACTGCTCGGAGGCAAGAAGGCCATCCGGCACTTACCATATCCAACTGCTTGGAAAAATAGCCCACCGGTCTCTTCCATGATCCAATTCGTTGAGTTAAAACTCCAAGCGCTAGTCGTTGCCGCTCATGTACAAAGAGTTGAAATGTTTTTGTCAAATCAGGCAATCCTAATGCTGGGGCTTCTTGCAGAGCCTGTTTTAAGTCTTGAAAAGCCCTTTTACACTCTAAACTCCAAACTAATTGTGGCTCTTTTAAAGCTGCATACAGTGGTTTGGCTAACAGTCCATAATTCAAAATCCAGAGTCTGCACCACCCTGTCATTCCTAGAAAAGTTCGTAACTCGTGCAAATTTCTAGGTTCAGGGATGGCACAAATCGCTTGTATTCTATTCACCCCCAACCGTCTTTGTCCTTGGGAAATTTCACATCCCAGATATATCACTTTTTCCTGGGCAATTTGGGCTTTTTCCTTAGAAACTCGATAACCGCTCTGTCCCAGTAAATTTAATCACGCAACTGTAACAGTAATGCAGTTTTCATACCTTTCTGTCGCCACGAAAATGTCATCCACATATTGCAACAATAAGTATGCTTTTGATGGTAATTGAAAATATCCTTGCTCCTTCCAATCCTCCAGTTCTCGTGCCAGCTGATTCCCAAATATTGTAGGACTGTTTTTGAAGCCTTGTGGTAACCTGGTCCAGGTCAGCTGTCGTTTTCGTCCTGTATCCGGATTTTCCCATTCAAACGCAAATAATTTCCTACTTTGTAATGCCAATGGGATGCAGAAGAAAGCATCTTTTAAATCAATTACAGAAAAGTATCTAAATTGTTCTGCCACAGATGTTAACAATGTATAAGGATTTGCTACTACTGGATGTATATCTTTAACTATTTCGTTTACAGCTCTTAAATCTTGAACTAACCTATAATCTCCGTTAGGTTTTCTTATAGGAAATATTGGTGTATTATATTCAGATTCACATTCTTCTAACACATTGTGCATCAAAAATTTTGCAATTAATGGTGCTACCCCTTTCCTAGCTTCTAACTGTATAGGATATTGTCTAACTCTTACCGGTTGGACACCTTCTTTCAATTCTACTATGACAGGTTTTGCTGCTTTCGCTAATCCCGGTACTTGTGTCTCCCATACCCATGGTACTACAGCGTTTTCTACCTCTATTGGTATTGTTGTATTAGCTATTTCTTTTACTATAAATATTCTAGCTATTTCTTCCTCAGGTATCTGCAACTTAGCTTTTCCATTTTCAAATATTATTTTAGCATTAAATCTTGACAATAAATCTCGTCCTAACAAAGATGTAGGACAATCCGGTACATAGAGAAATTCATGATCTAATTCTTTACCCCTAAAATTTAGATGCAATGGCCACAGAAAGGGCCGTTGCTCTGTTTTTCCTGTAGCTCCTACCACAGTTATCATCGTATCTCCTATCTTTCCTAAACAAGTATTTAAAACAGAATAAGTTGCCCCAGTATCTACCAATAATTGTTTCTCTTCCCCATCAATTTCTGTTGTCACTTTTAATCCATCACTTAGTCAGCTACTATGTTGCCCCAAATGTCCTAACATCATTGTTTCTGCCATTGGTGTTCCTCCTACTGAAGTCTGCTGGGCCAAATTCATTTTCACTGGGCACTCATTTTTCCAATGTCCCTGTTGTCTGCAAAACGCACACTGATTTATCCCTAGCTGATTTTGAGGTATTCCCCGCATGCCTCCTACCCTGTATCCTCCTCGACCTCGTCCTCTACTTCTGCCTCTTATTCCTTGATTTACTCGTTGTAACATTGCTAATAATCCTGCCTGATTTCTCTTTGTGGTTTGTTGTTTTTTTGTTTTTTTTCCCTATTATTGTACACTTTCCAGCTGATTGCTTCCAAATTACTAAATCTCCTGGGGAAAAAGGAACTTTCCCATATACTTTATCAGTCCCCGAAATTGCCTCTCGTAAAGGGGCTAATAATACTTTACTGTTTTGCTCTTGTTCCTTCCTCCCTTGTCTTGTTCTCTGTGCAATTGGGGTTCGTTGCGCTTGTCTTGGGCATGATGAATGCCCTGGCGAACCCTTCGGTGTTAACTTAATCTGGATCGCTCCAGTATTAATTGATTCTGACGGTTTTACCGCCTTAATACTATCAGTATCACTATCGTCCCCTGCATCTATATCGGACATCACAGGGGCCGTCGGTGATGCTAAAAGTGATACCTCCTCTGGCTCTCTTATTGAATTTTGTATTGCCAAACAAGTCATACGCTTCTTATTACCTACACATCCTTCACATTTTGTTTTATCTTTTTTTCGGGATGTACCAACAACATTCCACATTCTCTCTGCATATCTGGAAGATTACGTATATCATAAAATAGATCAACATATGGTACTTCATCCCATTTTTCAAGTTCTTAACAATATCTCATTAATGGACCTATAACACCCGGATCTAAACTTCCGTGTTCAGGCCACCGGGGTCCATCATACTCATATTGTGGCCACCAATTCGTACAATAACCTATAAATCGACTTTTACTCATACTCTGAAAATATCCCGCACTTTTCCAATGCTTTAATAAACATCCTAACGGAGAATTATCCGGTATTACCATGGTCTTACACATTCACTCCACACACACACACTAAATCTACGGGGTAGAAAACGGAAAGATAGCCTCTGATGGGAAACAAAAGACCAAACCAAACTCACGAGACAGCCACGTATGTCCGTGAGTGCTGGACCTGCGGGGCTTTCGCTCCGTCTGACGGCCAGCGCCTAGGCTTCCACAGACCAGACCTCGAGCTCGTTAGCCCAACCTTGCGTGAATCGCCGTCACGTCTTATTAGGCAGGCACCCGACCAAATATTACAATAAAGCACCTTCGGGCTTACCACTTTGGGACGTCAGCAGCAGCGCAGAGCGGGCGCAGCCGATGGCTCCCCGAGAATTCCTCGGTGCCGGCACGGAGCAAAATCGGAAAGCGAACCGTCAACACTACTCCCGAAGTCCCATCTGGGTCGCCAGAAAACTGTTGCCCGTAAAGAAACACATAACTACGAAAGCAGTTATATGCGGTGCTTTATTCGGGGCCCGGGGTCTCAGGGACTCATGTCCAAAGCTGAGAATCCCAAATCCCCGTTTAACTTGGTTAATATTTATAGTGTTCGGTTACGTAACATAATCAACAGAATTGCTAAGCTACATGATTGTTTCCCATTTATAGTTTCTTCAGTTACTGTTGCCAAGATTTGCTTATCATTTACCTAGTTCATCAGATTGTGCTGTACCCAGTTCATCAGATTGTACTGTACCCACTTCATCAGATTGTACTGTACCCAACACCTGCAATTATACCTTCATCTTGTCTACCAAGTATAACCTATTCTAATCAATATAATGTAACAATTCCCCCCTTTGAAAATACTTCAAGTCTTCCAGACTGCAAGGATTTTCATCATCAGTTCCGCAGATTTCCATATTCTTTGGACCGTCTCAAACTGGTGATTGTAGCTGCAATGAATTATTTCCAATGTCTTCATATCTCGGGGGAAGTTCATGATTCTTCCTGGTAACAGCTTTTAAAATTTTCCCCAAGTGTTGCCGTTCCTTATTAACAATATTTTGAATCAAACGCAACACTCCCATAATAGCTAACATAATAATTATAATTATTATACACCATTGAATTAAAGATGCTACCCAACCAGAGATGTTCAATCCAAATGACTTTGCTAAAGCAGCAACCCAATTATGGGCACTTTCTTCTCTTTCTTCCTCAGTTGCATGTTCAATTTGCGTTAGCTGAGACAAATCACGTTCTACCGCGGCTGTAACATTCGGAATATGTACACAACAATGATCAATCTTATCTCGTAAATAACCACATACTCCATGTTCTTTTAGCAACAGCATATCTAATGCCATTCTATTTTGCAGGGTCATTTTTGTGGTTGCCTGTAATTGTAAGTTTATTTCCTTAAATCCTTCTTTAGTCACTCTTGCTAGCCTTTCCGTTTGTCCTAACAACCGGTACAACATTTCTCTATTCCGAAAAGCACTAATTGGAGCAAACAATGATTCTAAAGCCCAACCTAACTTCACACCGGATGATGGTTCTTGCCAATCATCATCATCCTTTATTTCTCTCTTCATTATCCATAAATTTTCTAATCTACCCTTAAATGGCGCTTTCTTCCAAATTGGGCAGAGAGTTGGTAACCCTAAAGTTATTTCAGTCACCAACCCATCCAAGGGGAGGTGAGTCGTCCATTGTCCATCACTGGTAACCCAAACTAAATTTCCTGTGCTCCCGATCGTAGTTCTACAATCTATTCTCACTCCGAATTGTATTACAGGTTCACTCATTGAGTATTTAATTCCTCTACAGGCACAACCTGTCCTTAATGCAAGGACCACAGGTGGAAAGGTAACTTCACTTTCGGGGTGTCACAAGTGTATACTTTTGTACAGTTCTAGACTGGGTGTTTTTCAGCTAACTTTCTTTTGCATTGGATTTTCTTGTGTTTCCTGTTGTGGCGCCTGGATTATTTGTATTGGTTGCATTTCGTCTTTTTCCAAATCTTTTAACTCTCTCCTGGCTCTGTTTCTTTTCTGCATAGGTTCTGATTTTGCAGTAACCTCTAATGCCCTTTTTCCATAATCAAAACTCTCTTTAATCCAAACAATACAGGTGTAGTTTCCTACATCTGTCTTACTTACATTTCGCAATGATAAAATCATAGTACCCCTTCGTGTATCACTATCCCATCGGATTGTAAACCCACTTGACAATTTGGACTCATTCTTCTGCCAATAGCAACTAATGTCTTGGATTGAACTTCTCATATCTCCAACAAAATCACAAGTCAAATTTACATCCATTCGTTCTTCTATATGTACAGTAGCATATGTATGTATTATTTGAGCGAAACCATTACTTAATCCTACCCAGCATAGTATTACCAAGATGTAAATCTCAGTTTTGTAGGAGTGATCATTTTTACCCCCCATTGTGATGGTACCTTCTTCACTCTGGTATAATGAATCCAATTATCAATTCCTGCTACTTTCACAGCGGTAAATGTTATCAATAGCACCAAATAAAGTCCATGCCACTGTTCCTTTAAAGGCTCCGTTTGCCAATTTCGAACATACGCTTGGTCTCCTGGTTGATTCTCCAACGGCAAAGGGCGATTCCAGATGATCGCGGCACGTAAGGCTGTGAGTAATCTGCTTAAAGAAATTATATAACTATAAACATCTTGATCTCCTTGGAGGTGTAAATCTGCACTTCCCATTCCCTTCGTTGGTGCAGTATATGGCTTACCGTACAGAATTTCATAGGGACTTACAGACAACCCTTCTCTAGGTTTTATACGAATTCTCAATAAAGCAAGGGGCAATGCCTGTGGCCATTGGATTTGAGCTTCCTGGCATATCTTTTTAATTTGTCCTTTTAATGTTTGATTCTTCCTTTCTACCTTTCCACTAGATTGTGGCCTCCACGGTGTATGTAAATCCCAGCTAATTCCAAGCATTTCACTAATTTCCTGTACTATTTTAGCTATAAAGTGTGGGCCTCGATCTGAAGAAATTCCTAAAGGTACCCCAAATCTAGGTATGATCTCTTTTAACAAAGTTTTTACTACTTCTCTAGCTTGATTCGTTCTACAGGGAAATGCTTCTAGCCACCCTGAAAAGGTACATACGTATACCAATAAATACTTAAACCCTTTTGATTTAGGTAATTCTGCAAAATCCACTTGCCAATAGTCACCTGGTTCTATTCCCACTTTCAAAGTTCCCATTGGAATTTGTTTTCGTATTACCGGATTATTCTTTAAACATACTGGACACTTCGCATTCACCCCTTTTGCTATTGTTAACATTTGTGCAGATATAATGCTCCGCTTTAAAAACTGCACCAATGCTTCTGCTCCCCAATGGCATTTATTATGTTCAGTTTGTATTATTCGTTTCATAATTGTAGCAGGCACTACTACTTGTCCATTACCTGTTACATACCATCCATGTGAATTCTTCTGTGCCTTTACCAAATCGGCTAATTTTTCATCTTCTCGGGTATAAAAGGGATTTACAGAGAGATGAGCAGTAATCGGGCTTACCTTAGTAGGTATTAGAGCTAATTCAGTCCATACTTGCCGTGCAGCAATTTTGGCTGCCTGGTCTGCCTTCATGTTTCCTTGTGCCACATCGCTGTCATCCCTCTGATGTCCTCGACAATGCATTACAGCCACTTGCTGAGGTAGTACCACAGCCTCTAATAACTGTAAGATCTCGGTTCGATATTTAATAATACTACCTTGAGCCGTCAACAATCCTCTTTCCTTCCATAAAGCTCCATGTATATGTATTATTCCAAAAGCGTATTTAGAATCTGCCCAAATATTCACCCTCTTATCCGTACTCGGTATTAAAGCCCGAATTAGAGCGACCAGTTCTGCCTTTTGCGCTGACGTTCCTGGCATTAATGCCTTTGCTTCAATTACTTCAAGCTTAGTAACCACAGCGTATCCAGAATATCGTGTTCCATTCTCAACAAAGCTGCTACCGTCTGTAAATAATGTCCAATCAGGATTTACAAGGGGAATATCTTTCAGATCTACCCTACTGGCGTAAGTTTGTTCGATCACCTCAATACAATCATGTTCCAGCTCGCCTTCCTCTATTTTGCTACCTAAAAATTCAGCGGGATTCAAACATGTTGTTATCTTTAAAAATATATCATCCTGTTCTCTCAATATTGCTTGATATTTCAACATTCTACTGGATGACAACCAATGACCCCCCTTTTGTTCCAAAACTGCAATCACCATGTGGGGCACAAATACTTCCATTTTTGTTCCCAATGTCAATTTTCTAGCTTCTTGGACTAACATTACAGTAGCAGCCACTGCTCGGAGGCAAGAAGGCCATCCGGCACTTACCATATCCAACTGCTTGGAAAAATAGCCCACCGGTCTCTTCCATGATCCAATTCGTTGAGTTAAAACTCCAAGCGCTAGTCGTTGCCGCTCATGTACAAAGAGTTGAAATGTTTTTGTCAAATCAGGCAATCCTAATGCTGGGGCTTCTTGCAGAGCCTGTTTTAAGTCTTGAAAAGCCCTTTTACACTCTAAACTCCAAACTAATTGTGGCTCTTTTAAAGCTGCATACAGTGGTTTGGCTAACAGTCCATAATTCAAAATCCAGAGTCTGCACCACCCTGTCATTCCTAGAAAAGTTCGTAACTCGTGCAAATTTCTAGGTTCAGGGATGGCACAAATCGCTTGTATTCTATTCACCCCCAACCGTCTTTGTCCTTGGGAAATTTCACATCCCAGATATATCACTTTTTCCCGGGCAATTTGGGCTTTTTCCTTAGAAACTCGATAACCGCTCTGTCCCAGTAAATTTAATCACGCAACTGTAACAGTAATGCAGTTTTCATACCTTTCTGTCGCCACGAAAATGTCATCCACATATTGCAACAATAAGTATGCTTTTGATGGTAATTGAAAATATCCTTGCTCCTTCCAATCCTCCAGTTCTCGTGCCAGCTGATTCCCAAATATTGTAGGACTGTTTTTGAAGCCTTGTGGTAACCTGGTCCAGGTCAGCTGTCGTTTTCGTCCTGTATCCGGATTTTCCCATTCAAACGCAAATAATTTCCTACTTTGTAATGCCAATGGGATGCAGAAGAAAGCATCTTTTAAATCAATTACAGAAAAGTATCTAAATTGTTCTGCCACAGATGTTAACAACGTATAAGGATTTGCTACTACTGGATGTATATCTTTAACTATTTCGTTTACAGCTCTTAAATCTTGAACTAACCTATAATCTCCGTTAGGTTTTCTTATAGGAAATATTGGTGTATTATATTCAGATTCACATTCTTCTAACACATTGTGCATCAAAAATTTTGCAATTAATGGTGCTACCCCTTTCCTAGCTTCTAACTGTATAGGATATTGTCTAACTCTTACCGGTTGGACACCTTCTTTCAATTCTACTATGACAGGTTTTGCTGCTTTCGCTAATCCCGGTACTTGTGTCTCCCACACCCATGGTACTACAGCGTTTTCTACCTCTATTGGTATTGTTGTATTAGCTATTTCTTTTACTATAAATATTCTAGCTATTTCTTCCTCAGGTATCTGCAACTTAGCTTTTCCATTTTCAAATATTATTTTAGCATTAAATCTTGACAATAAATCTCGTCCTAACAAAGATGTAGGACAATCCGGTACACAGAGAAATTCATGATCTAATTCTTTACCCCTAAAATTTAGATGCAATGGCCGCAGAAAGGGCCGTTGCTCTGTTTTTCCTGTAGCTCCTACCACAGTTATCATCGTATCTCCTATCTTTCCTAAACAAGTATTTAAAACAGAATAAGTTGCCCCAGTATCTACCAATAATTGTTTCTCTTCCCCATCAATTTCTGTTGTCACTTTTAATCCATCACTTAGTCAGCTACTATGTTGCCCCAAATGTCCTAACATCATTGTTTCTGCCATTGGTGTTCCTCCTACTGAAGTCTGCTGGGCCAAATTCATTTTCACTGGGCACTCATTTTTCCAATGTCCCTGTTGTCTGCAAAACGCACACTGATTTATCCCTAGCTGATTTTGAGGTATTCCCCGCATGCCTCCTACCCTGTATCCTCCTCGACCTCGTCCTCTACTTCTGCCTCTTATTCCTTGATTTACTCGTTGTAACATTGCTAATAATCCTGCCTGATTTCTCTTTGTGGTTTGTTGTTTTTTTGTTTTTTTTCCCTATTATTGTACACTTTCCAGCTGATTGCTTCCAAATTACTAAATCTCCTGGGGAAAAAGGAACTTTCCCATATACTTTATCAGTCCCCGAAATTGCCTCTCGTAAAGGGGCTAATAATACTTTACTGTTTTGCTCTTGTTCCTTCCTCCCTTGTCTTGTTCTCTGTGCAATTGGGGTTCGTTGCGCTTGTCTTGGGCATGATGAATGCCCTGGCGAACCCTTCGGTGTTAACTTAATCTGGATCGCTCCAGTATTAATTGATTCTGACGGTTTTACCGCCTTAATACTATCAGTATCACTATCGTCCCCTGCATCTATATCGGACATCACAGGGGCCGTCGGTGATGCTAAAAGTGATACCTCCTCTGGCTCTCTTATTGAATTTTGTATTGCCAAACAAGTCATACGCTTCTTATTACCTACACATCCTTCACATTTTGTTTTATCTTTTTTTCGGGATGTACCAACAACATTCCACATTCTCTCTGCATATCTGGATGATTACGTATATCATAAAATAGATCAACATATGGTACTTCATCCCATTTTTCAAGTTCTTAACAATATCTCATTAATGGACCTATAACACCCGGATCTAAACTTCCGTGTTCAGGCCACCGGGGTCCATCATACTCATATTGTGGCCACCAATTCGTACAATAATCTATAAATCGACTTTTACTCATACTCTGAAAATATCCCGCACTTTTCCAATGCTTTAATAAACATCCTAACGGAGAATTATCCGGTATTACCATGGTCTTACACACTCACTCCACACACACACACTAAATCTACGGGGTAGAAAACGGAAAGATAGCCTCTGATGGGAAACAAAAGACCAAACCAAACTCACGAGACAGCCACGTATGTCCGTGAGTGCTGGACCTGCGGGGCTTTCGCTCCGTCTGACGGCCAGCGCCTAGGCTTCCACAGACCAGACCTCGAGCTCGTTAGCCCAACCTTGCGTGAATCGCCGTCACGTCTTATTAGGCAGGCACCCGACCAAATATTACAATAAAGCACCTTCGGGCTTACCACTTTGGGACGTCAGGAGCAGCGCAGAGCGGGCGCAGCCGATGGCTCCCCGAGAATTCCTCGGTGCCGGCACGGAGCAAAATCGGAAAGCGAACCGTCAACACTACTCCCGAAGTCCCATCTGGGTCGCCAGAAAACTGTTGCCCGTAAAGAAACACATAACTACGAAAGCAGTTATATGCGGTGCTTTATTCGGGGCCCAGGGTCTCAGGGACTCATGTCCAAAGCTGAGAATCCCAAATCCCCGTTTAACTTGGTTAATATTTATAGTGTTCGGTTACGTAACATAATCAACAGAATTGCTAAGCTACATGATTGTTTCCCATTTATAGTTTCTTCAGTTACTGTTGCCAAGATTTGCTTATCATTTACCTAGTTCATCAGATTGTGCTGTACCTAGTTCATCAGATTGTACTGTACCCAGTTCATCAGATTGTACTGTACCCAACACCTGCAATTATACCTTCATCTTGTCTACCAAGTATAACCTATTCTAATCAATATAATGTAACAATTCCCCCCTTTGAAAATACTTCAAGTCTTCCAGACTGCAAGGATTTTCATCATCAGTTCCGCAGATTTCCATATTCTTTGGACCGTCTCAAACTGGTGATTGTAGCTGCAATGAATTATTTCCAATGTCTTCATATCTCGGGGGAAGTTCATGATTCTTCCTGGTAAGAGCTTTTAAAATTTTCCCCAAGTGTTGCCGTTCCTTATTAACAATATTTTGAATCAAACGCAACACTCCCATAATAGCTAACATAATAATTATAATTATTATACACCATTGAATTAAAGATGCTACCCAACCAGAGATGTTCAATCCAAATGACTTTGCTAAAGCAGCAACCCAATTATGGGCACTTTCTTCTCTTTCTTCCTCAGTTGCATGTTCAATTTGCGTTAGCTGAGACAAATCACGTTCTACCGCGGCTGTAACATTCGGAATATGTACACAACAATGATCAATCTTATCTCGTAAATAACCACATACTCCATGTTCTTTTAGCAACAGCATATCTAATGCCATTCTATTTTGCAGGGTCATTTTTGTGGTTGCCTGTAATTGTAAGTTTATTTCCTTAAATCCTTCTTTAGTCACTCTTGCTAGCCTTTCCGTTTGTCCTAACAACCGGTACAACATTTCTCTATTCCGAAAAGCACTAATTGGAGCAAACAATGATTCTAAAGCCCAACCTAACTTCACACCGGATGATGGTTCTTGCCAATCATCATCATCCTTTATTTCTCTCTTCATTATCCATAAATTTTCTAATCTACCCTTAAATGGCGCTTTCTTCCAAATTGGGCAGAGAGTTGGTAACCCTAAAGTTATTTCAGTCACCAACCCATCCAAGGGGAGGTGAGTCGTCCATTGTCCATCACTGGTAACCCAAACTAAATTTCCTGTGCTCCCGATCGTAGTTCTACAATCTATTCTCACTCCGAATTGTATTACAGGTTCACTCATTGAGTATTTAATTCCTCTACAGGCACAACCTGTCCTTAATGCAAGGACCACAGGTGGAAAGGTAACTTCACTTTCGGGGTGTCACAAGTGTATACTTTTGTACAGTTCTAGACTGGGTGTTTTTCAGCTAACTTTCTTTTGCATTGGATTTTCTTGTGTTTCCTGTTGTGGCGCCTGGATTATTTGTATTGGTTGCATTTCGTCTTTTTCCAAATCTTTTAACTCTCTCCTGGCTCTGTTTCTTTTCTGCATAGGTTCTGATTTTGCAGTAACCTCTAATGCCCTTTTTCCATAATCAAAACTCTCTTTAATCCAAACAATACAGGTGTAGTTTCCTACATCTGTCTTACTTACATTTCGCAATGATAAAATCATAGTACCCCTTCGTGTATCACTATCCCATCGGATTGTAAACCCAGTTGACAATTTGGACTCATTCTTCTGCCAATAGCAACTAATGTCTTGGATTGAACTTCTCATATCTCCAACAAAATCACAAGTCAAATTTACATCCATTCGTTCTTCTATATGTACAGTAGCATATGTATGTATTATTTGAGCGAAACCATTACTTAATCCTACCCAGCATAGTATTACCAAGATGTAAATCTCAGTTTTGTAGGAGTGATCATTTTTACCCCCCATTGTGATGGTACCTTCTTCACTCTGGTATAATGAATCCAATTATCAATTCCTGCTACTTTCACAGCGGTAAATGTTATCAATAGCACCAAATAAAGTCCATGCCACTGTTCCTTTAAAGGCTCCGTTTGCCAATTTCGAACATACGCTTGGTCTCCTGGTTGATTCT
Source organism: Apteryx mantelli (assembly GCF_036417845.1). Lineage (NCBI taxonomy): Eukaryota > Metazoa > Chordata > Aves > Apterygiformes > Apterygidae > Apteryx > Apteryx mantelli. The sequence continues at coordinate 258,472 of NW_027118475.1, forward strand.
CCAACGGCAAAGGGCGATTCCAGATGATCGCGGCACGTAAGGCTGTGAGTAATCTGCTTAAAGAAATTATATAACTATAAACATCTTGATCTCCTTGGAGGTGTAAATCTGCACTTCCCATTCCCTTCGTTGGTGCAGTATATGGCTTACCGTACAGAATTTCATAGGGACTTACAGACAACCCTTCTCTAGGTTTTATACGAATTCTCAATAAAGCAAGGGGCAATGCCTGTGGCCATTGGATTTGAGCTTCCTGGCATATCTTTTTAATTTGTCCTTTTAATGTTTGATTCTTCCTTTCTACCTTTCCACTAGATTGTGGCCTCCACGGTGTATGTAAATCCCAGCTAATTCCAAGCATTTCACTAATTTCCTGTACTATTTTAGCTATAAAGTGTGGGCCTCGATCTGAAGAAATTCCTAAAGGTACCCCAAATCTAGGTATGATCTCTTTTAACAAAGTTTTTACTACTTCTCTAGCTTGATTCGTTCTACAGGGAAATGCTTCTAGCCACCCTGAAAAGGTACATACGTATACCAATAAATACTTAAACCCTTTTGATTTAGGTAATTCTGCAAAATCCACTTGCCAATAGTCACCTGGTTCTATTCCCACTTTCAAAGTTCCCATTTGAATTTGTTTTCGTATTACCGGATTATTCTTTAAACATACTGGACACTTCGCATTCACCCCTTTTGCTATTGTTAACATTTGTGCAGATATAATGCTCCGCTTTAAAAACTGCACCAATGCTTCTGCTCCCCAATGGCATTTATTATGTTCAGTTTGTATTATTCGTTTCATAATTGTAGCAGGCACTACTACTTGTCCATTACCTGTTACATACCATCCATGTGAATTCTTCTGTGCCTTTACCAAATCGGCTAATTTTTCATCTTCTTGGGTATAAAAGGGATTTACAGAGAGATGAGCAGTAATCGGGCTTACCTTAGTAGGTATTAGAGCTAATTCAGTCCATACTTGCCGTGCAGCAATTTTGGCTGCCTGGTCTGCCTTCATGTTTCCTTGTGCCACATCGCTGTCATCCCTCTGATGTCCTCGACAATGCATTACAGCCACTTGCTGAGGTAGTACCACAGCCTCTAATAACTGTAAGATCTCGGTTCGATATTTAATAATACTACCTTGAGCCGTCAACAATCCTCTTTCCTTCCATAAAGCTCCATGTATATGTATTATTCCAAAAGCGTATTTAGAATCTGCCCAAATATTCACCCTCTTATCCGTACTCGGTATTAAAGCCCGAATTAGAGCGACCAGTTCTGCCTTTTGCGCTGACGTTCCTGGCATTAATGCCTTTGCTTCAATTACTTCAAGCTTAGTAACCACAGCGTATCCAGAATATCGTGTTCCATTCTCAACAAAGCTGCTACCGTCTGTAAATAATGTCCAATCAGGATTTACAAGGGGAATATCTTTCAGATCTACCCTACTGGCGTAAGTTTGTTCGATCACCTCAATACAATCATGTTCCAGCTCGCCTTCCTCTATTTTGCTACCTAAAAATTCAGCGGGATTCAAACATGTTGTTATCTTTAAAAATATATCATCCTGTTCTCTCAATATTGCTTGATATTTCAACATTCTACTGGATGACAACCAATGACCCCCCTTTTGTTCCAAAACTGCAATCACCATGTGGGGCACAAATACTTCCATTTTTGTTCCCAATGTCAATTTTCTAGCTTCTTGGACTAACATTACAGTAGCAGCCACTGCTCGGAGGCAAGAAGGCCATCCGGCACTTACCATATCCAACTGCTTGGAAAAATAGCCCACCGGTCTCTTCCATGATCCAATTCGTTGAGTTAAAACTCCAAGCGCTAGTCGTTGCCGCTCATGTACAAAGAGTTGAAATGTTTTTGTCAAATCAGGCAATCCTAATGCTGGGGCTTCTTGCAGAGCCTGTTTTAAGTCTTGAAAAGCCCTTTTACACTCTAAACTCCAAACTAATTGTGGCTCTTTTAAAGCTGCATACAGTGGTTTGGCTAACAGTCCATAATTCAAAATCCAGAGTCTGCACCACCCTGTCATTCCTAGAAAAGTTCGTAACTCGTGCAAATTTCTAGGTTCAGGGATGGCACAAATCGCTTGTATTCTATTCACCCCCAACCGTCTTTGTCCTTGGGAAATTTCACATCCCAGATATATCACTTTTTCCCGGGCAATTTGGGCTTTTTCCTTAGAAACTCGATAACCGCTCTGTCCCAGTAAATTTAATCACGCAACTGTAACAGTAATGCAGTTTTCATACCTTTCTGTCGCCACGAAAATGTCATCCACATATTGCAACAATAAGTATGCTTTTGATGGTAATTGAAAATATCCTTGCTCCTTCCAATCCTCCAGTTCTCGTGCCAGCTGATTCCCAAATATTGTAGGACTGTTTTTGAAGCCTTGTGGTAACCTGGTCCAGGTCAGCTGTCGTTTTCGTCCTGTATCCGGATTTTCCCATTCAAACGCAAATAATTTCCTACTTTGTAATGCCAATGGGATGCAGAAGAAAGCATCTTTTAAATCAATTACAGAAAAGTATCTAAATTGTTCTGCCACAGATGTTAACAATGTATAAGGATTTGCTACTACTGGATGTATATCTTTAACTATTTCGTTTACAGCTCTTAAATCTTGAACTAACCTATAATCTCCGTTAGGTTTTCTTATAGGAAATATTGGTGTATTATATTCAGATTCACATTCTTCTAACACATTGTGCATCAAAAATTTTGCAATTAATGGTGCTACCCCTTTCCTAGCTTCTAACTGTATAGGATATTGTCTAACTCTTACCGGTTGGACACCTTCTTTCAATTCTACTATGACAGGTTTTGCTGCTTTCGCTAATCCCGGTACTTGTGTCTCCCATACCCATGGTACTACAGCGTTTTCTACCTCTATTGGTATTGTTGTATTAGCTATTTCTTTTACTATAAATATTCTAGCTATTTCTTCCTCAGGTATCTGCAACTTAGCTTTTCCATTTTCAAATATTATTTTAGCATTAAATCTTGACAATAAATCTCGTCCTAACAAAGATGTAGGACAATCCGGTACATAGAGAAATTCATGATCTAATTCTTTACCCCTAAAATTTAGATGCAATGGCCGCAGAAAGGGCCGTTGCTCTGTTTTTCCTGTAGCTCCTACCACAGTTATCATCGTATCTCCTATCTTTCCTAAACAAGTATTTAAAACAGAATAAGTTGCCCCAGTATCTACCAATAATTGTTTCTCTTCCCCATCAATTTCTGTTGTCACTTTTAATCCATCACTTAGTCAGCTACTATGTTGCCCCAAATGTCCTAACATCATTGTTTCTGCCATTGGTGTTCCTCCTACTGAAGTCTGCTGGGCCAAATTCATTTTCACTGGGCACTCATTTTTCCAATGTCCCTGTTGTCTGCAAAACGCACACTGATTTATCCCTAGCTGATTTTGAGGTATTCCCCGCATGCCTCCTACCCTGTATCCTCCTCGACCTCGTCCTCTACTTCTGCCTCTTATTCCTTGATTTACTCGTTGTAACATTGCTAATAATCCTGCCTGATTTCTCTTTGTGGTTTGTTGTTTTTTTGTTTTTTTTCCCTATTATTGTACACTTTCCAGCTGATTGCTTCCAAATTACTAAATCTCCTGGGGAAAAAGGAACTTTCCCATATACTTTATCAGTCCCCGAAATTGCCTCTCGTAAAGGGGCTAATAATACTTTACTGTTTTGCTCTTGTTCCTTCCTCCCTTGTCTTGTTCTCTGTGCAATTGGGGTTCGTTGCGCTTGTCTTGGGCATGATGAATGCCCTGGCGAACCCTTCGGTGTTAACTTAATCTGGATCGCTCCAGTATTAATTGATTCTGACGGTTTTACCGCCTTAATACTATCAGTATCACTATCGTCCCCTGCATCTATATCGGACATCACAGGGGCCGTCGGTGATGCTAAAAGTGATACCTCCTCTGGCTCTCTTATTGAATTTTGTATTGCCAAACAAGTCATACGCTTCTTATTACCTACACATCCTTCACATTTTGTTTTATCTTTTTTTCGGGATGTACCAACAACATTCCACATTCTCTCTGCATATCTGGATGATTACGTATATCATAAAATAGATCAACATATGGTACTTCATCCCATTTTTCAAGTTCTTAACAATATCTCATTAATGGACCTATAACACCCGGATCTAAACTTCCGTGTTCAGGCCACCGGGGTCCATCATACTCATATTGTGGCCACCAATTCGTACAATAATCTATAAATCGACTTTTACTCATACTCTGAAAATATCCCGCACTTTTCCAATGCTTTAATAAACATCCTAACGGAGAATTATCCGGTATTACCATGGTCTTACACATTCACTCCACACACACACACTAAATCTACGGGGTAGAAAACGGAAAGATAGCCTCTGATGGGAAACAAAAGACCAAACCAAACTCACGAGACAGCCACGTATGTCCGTGAGTGCTGGACCTGCGGGGCTTTCGCTCCGTCTGACGGCCAGCGCCTAGGCTTCCACAGACCAGACCTCGAGCTCGTTAGCCCAACCTTGCGTGAATCGCCGTCACGTCTTATTAGGCAGGCACCCGACCAAATATTACAATAAAGCACCTTCGGGCTTACCACTTTGGGACGTCAGGAGCAGCGCAGAGCGGGCGCAGCCGATGGCTCCCCGAGAATTCCTCGGTGCCGGCACGGAGCAAAATCGGAAAGCGAACCGTCAACACTACTCCCGAAGTCCCATCTGGGTCGCCAGAAAACTGTTGCCCGTAAAGAAACACATAACTACGAAAGCAGTTATATGCGGTGCTTTATTCAGGGCCCGGGGTCTCAGGGACTCATGTCCAAAGCTGAGAATCCCAAATCCCCGTTTAACTTGGTTAATATTTATAGTGTTCGGTTACGTAACATAATCAACAGAATTGCTAAGCTACATGATTGTTTCCCATTTATAGTTTCTTCAGTTACTGTTGCCAAGATTTGCTTATCATTTACCTAGTTCATCAGATTGTGCTGTACCCAGTTCATCAGATTGTACTGTACCCACTTCATCAGATTGTACTGTACCCAACACCTGCAATTATACCTTCATCTTGTCTACCAAGTATAACCTATTCTAATCAATATAATGTAACAATTCCCCCCTTTGAAAATACTTCAAGTCTTCCAGACTGCAAGGATTTTCATCATCAGTTCCGCAGATTTCCATATTCTTTGGACCGTCTCAAACTGGTGATTGTAGCTGCAATGAATTATTTCCAATGTCTTCATATCTCGGGGGAAGTTCATGATTCTTCCTGGTAAGAGCTTTTAAAATTTTCCCCAAGTATTGCCGTTCCTTATTAACAATATTTTGAATCAAACGCAACACTCCCATAATAGCTAACATAATAATTATAATTATTATACACCATTGAATTAAAGATGCTACCCAACCAGAGATGTTCAATCCAAATGACTTTGCTAAAGCAGCAACCCAATTATGGGCACTTTCTTCTCTTTCTTCCTCAGTTGCATGTTCAATTTGCGTTAGCTGAGACAAATCACGTTCTACCGCGGCTGTAACATTCGGAATATGTACACAACAATGATCAATCTTATCTCGTAAATAACCACATACTCCATGTTCTTTTAGCAACAGCATATCTAATGCCATTCTATTTTGCAGGGTCATTTTTGTGGTTGCCTGTAATTGTAAGTTTATTTCCTTAAATCCTTCTTTAGTCACTCTTGCTAGCCTTTCCGTTTGTCCTAACAACCGGTACAACATTTCTCTATTCCGATAAGTACTAATTGGAGCAAACAATGATTCTAAAGCCCAACCTAACTTCACACCGGATGATGGTTCTTGCCAATCATCATCATCCTTTATTTCTCTCTTCATTATCCATAAATTTTCTAATCTACCCTTAAATGGCGCTTTCTTCCAAATTGGGCAGAGAGTTGGTAACCCTAAAGTTATTTCAGTCACCAACCCATCCAAGGGGAGGTGAGTCGTCCATTGTCCATCACTGGTAACCCAAACTAAATTTCCTGTGCTCCCGATCGTAGTTCTACAATCTATTCTCACTCCGAATTGTATTACAGGTTCACTCATTGAGTATTTAATTCCTCTACAGGCACAACCTGTCCTTAATGCAAGGACCACAGGTGGAAAGGTAACTTCACTTTCGGGGTGTCACAAGTGTATACTTTTGTACAGTTCTAGACTGGGTGTTTTTCAGCTAACTTTCTTTTGCATTGGATTTTCTTGTGTTTCCTGTTGTGGCGCCTGGATTATTTGTATTGGTTGCATTTCGTCTTTTTCCAAATCTTTTAACTCTCTCCTGGCTCTGTTTCTTTTCTGCATAGGTTCTGATTTTGCAGTAACCTCTAATGCCCTTTTTCCATAATCAAAACTCTCTTTAATCCAAACAATACAGGTGTAGTTTCCTACATCTGTCTTACTTACATTTCGCAATGATAAAATCATAGTACCCCTTCGTGTATCACTATCCCATCGGATTGTAAACCCAGTTGACAATTTGGACTCATTCTTCTGCCAATAGCAACTAATGTCTTGGATTGAACTTCTCATATCTCCAACAAAATCACAAGTCAAATTTACATCCATTCGTTCTTCTATATGTACAGTAGCATATGTATGTATTATTTGAGCGAAACCATTACTTAATCCTACCCAGCATAGTATTACCAAGATGTAAATCTCAGTTTTGTAGGAGTGATCATTTTTACCCCCCATTGTGATGGTACCTTCTTCACTCTGGTATAATGAATCCAATTATCAATTCCTGCTACTTTCACAGCGGTAAATGTTATCAATAGCACCAAATAAAGTCCATGCCACTGTTCCTTTAAAGGCTCCGTTTGCCAATTTCGAACATACGCTTGGTCTCCTGGTTGATTCTCCAACGGCAAAGGGCGATTCCAGATGATCGCGGCACGTAAGGCTGTGAGTAATCTGCTTAAAGAAATTATATAACTATAAACATCTTGATCTCCTTGGAGGTGTAAATCTGCACTTCCCATTCCCTTCGTTGGTGCAGTATATGGCTTACCGTACAGAATTTCATAGGGACTTACAGACAACCCTTCTCTAGGTTTTATACGAATTCTCAATAAAGCAAGGGGCAATGCCTGTGGCCATTGGATTTGAGCTTCCTGGCATATCTTTTTAATTTGTCCTTTTAATGTTTGATTCTTCCTTTCTACCTTTCCACTAGATTGTGGCCTCCACGGTGTATGTAAATCCCAGCTAATTCCAAGCATTTCACTAATTTCCTGTACTATTTTAGCTATAAAGTGTGGGCCTCGATCTGAAGAAATTCCTAAAGGTACCCCAAATCTAGGTATGATCTCTTTTAACAAAGTTTTTACTACTTCTCTAGCTTGATTCGTTCTACAGGGAAATGCTTCTAGCCACCCTGAAAAGGTACATACGTATACCAATAAATACTTAAACCCTTTTGATTTAGGTAATTCTGCAAAATCCACTTGCCAATAGTCACCTGGTTCTATTCCCACTTTCAAAGTTCCCATTTGAATTTGTTTTCGTATTACCGGATTATTCTTTAAACATACTGGACACTTCGCATTCACCCCTTTTGCTATTGTTAACATTTGTGCAGATATAATGCTCCGCTTTAAAAACTGCACCAATGCTTCTGCTCCCCAATGGCATTTATTATGTTCAGTTTGTATTATTCGTTTCATAATTGTAGCAGGCACTACTACTTGTCCATTACCTGTTACATACCATCCATGTGAATTCTTCTGTGCCTTTACCAAATCGGCTAATTTTTCATCTTCTTGGGTATAAAAGGGATTTACAGAGAGATGAGCAGTAATCGGGCTTACCTTAGTAGGTATTAGAGCTAATTCAGTCCATACTTGCCGTGCAGCAATTTTGGCTGCCTGGTCTGCCTTCATGTTTCCTTGTGCCACATCGCTGTCATCCCTCTGATGTCCTCGACAATGCATTACAGCCACTTGCTGAGGTAGTACCACAGCCTCTAATAACTGTAAGATCTCGGTTCGATATTTAATAATACTACCTTGAGCCGTCAACAATCCTCTTTCCTTCCATAAAGCTCCATGTATATGTATTATTCCAAAAGCGTATTTAGAATCTGCCCAAATATTCACCCTCTTATCCGTACTCGGTATTAAAGCCCGAATTAGAGCGACCAGTTCTGCCTTTTGCGCTGACGTTCCTGGCATTAATGCCTTTGCTTCAATTACTTCAAGCTTAGTAACCACAGCGTATCCAGAATATCGTGTTCCATTCTCAACAAAGCTGCTACCGTCTGTAAATAATGTCCAATCAGGATTTACAAGGGGAATATCTTTCAGATCTACCCTACTGGCGTAAGTTTGTTCGATCACCTCAATACAATCATGTTCCAGCTCGCCTTCCTCTATTTTGCTACCTAAAAATTCAGCGGGATTCAAACATGTTGTTATCTTTAAAAATATATCATCCTGTTCTCTCAATATTGCTTGATATTTCAACATTCTACTGGATGACAACCAATGACCCCCCTTTTGTTCCAAAACTGCAATCACCATGTGGGGCACAAATACTTCCATTTTTGTTCCCAATGTCAATTTTCTAGCTTCTTGGACTAACATTACAGTAGCAGCCACTGCTCGGAGGCAAGAAGGCCATCCGGCACTTACCATATCCAACTGCTTGGAAAAATAGCCCACCGGTCTCTTCCATGATCCAATTCGTTGAGTTAAAACTCCAAGCGCTAGTCGTTGCCGCTCATGTACAAAGAGTTGAAATGTTTTTGTCAAATCAGGCAATCCTAATGCTGGGGCTTCTTGCAGAGCCTGTTTTAAGTCTTGAAAAGCCCTTTTACACTCTAAACTCCAAACTAATTGTGGCTCTTTTAAAGCTGCATACAGTGGTTTGGCTAACAGTCCATAATTCAAAATCCAGAGTCTGCACCACCCTGTCATTCCTAGAAAAGTTCGTAACTCGTGCAAATTTCTAGGTTCAGGGATGGCACAAATCGCTTGTATTCTATTCACCCCCAACCGTCTTTGTCCTTGGGAAATTTCACATCCCAGATATATCACTTTTTCCCGGGCAATTTGGGCTTTTTCCTTAGAAACTCGATAACCGCTCTGTCCCAGTAAATTTAATCACGCAACTGTAACAGTAATGCAGTTTTCATACCTTTCTGTCGCCACGAAAATGTCATCCACATATTGCAACAATAAGTATGCTTTTGATGGTAATTGAAAATATCCTTGCTCCTTCCAATCCTCCAGTTCTCGTGCCAGCTGATTCCCAAATATTGTAGGACTGTTTTTGAAGCCTTGTGGTAACCTGGTCCAGGTCAGCTGTCGTTTTCGTCCTGTATCCGGATTTTCCCATTCAAACGCAAATAATTTCCTACTTTGTAATGCCAATGGGATGCAGAAGAAAGCATCTTTTAAATCAATTACAGAAAAGTATCTAAATTGTTCTGCCACAGATGTTAACAATGTATAAGGATTTGCTACTACTGGATGTATATCTTTAACTATTTCGTTTACAGCTCTTAAATCTTGAACTAACCTATAATCTCCGTTAGGTTTTCTTATAGGAAATATTGGTGTATTATATTCAGATTCACATTCTTCTAACACATTGTGCATCAAAAATTTTGCAATTAATGGTGCTACCCCTTTCCTAGCTTCTAACTGTATAGGATATTGTCTAACTCTTACCGGTTGGACACCTTCTTTCAATTCTACTATGACAGGTTTTGCTGCTTTCGCTAATCCCGGTACTTGTGTCTCCCATACCCATGGTACTACAGCGTTTTCTACCTCTATTGGTATTGTTGTATTAGCTATTTCTTTTACTATAAATATTCTAGCTATTTCTTCCTCAGGTATCTGCAACTTAGCTTTTCCATTTTCAAATATTATTTTAGCATTAAATCTTGACAATAAATCTCGTCCTAACAAAGATGTAGGACAATCCGGTACACAGAGAAATTCATGATCTAATTCTTTACCCCTAAAATTTAGATGCAATGGCCGCAGAAAGGGCCGTTGCTCTGTTTTTCCTGTAGCTCCTACCACAGTTATCATCGTATCTCCTATCTTTCCTAAACAAGTATTTAAAACAGAATAAGTTGCCCCAGTATCTACCAATAATTGTTTCTCTTCCCCATCAATTTCTGTTGTCACTTTTAATCCATCACTTAGTCAGCTACTATGTTGCCCCAAATGTCCTAACATCATTGTTTCTGCCATTGGTGTTCCTCCTACTGAAGTCTGCTGGGCCAAATTCATTTTCACTGGGCACTCATTTTTCCAATGTCCCTGTTGTCTGCAAAACGCACACTGATTTATCCCTAGCTGATTTTGAGGTATTCCCCGCATGCCTCCTACCCTGTATCCTCCTCGACCTCGTCCTCTACTTCTGCCTCTTATTCCTTGATTTACTCGTTGTAACATTGCTAATAATCCTGCCTGATTTCTCTTTGTGGTTTGTTGTTTTTTTGTTTTTTTTCCCTATTATTGTACACTTTCCAGCTGATTGCTTCCAAATTACTAAATCTCCTGGGGAAAAAGGAACTTTCCCATATACTTTATCAGTCCCCGAAATTGCCTCTCGTAAAGGGGCTAATAATACTTTACTGTTTTGCTCTTGTTCCTTCCTCCCTTGTCTTGTTCTCTGTGCAATTGGGGTTCGTTGCGCTTGTCTTGGGCATGATGAATGCCCTGGCGAACCCTTCGGTGTTAACTTAATCTGGATCGCTCCAGTATTAATTGATTCTGACGGTTTTACCGCCTTAATACTATCAGTATCACTATCGTCCCCTGCATCTATATCGGACATCACAGGGGCCGTCGGTGATGCTAAAAGTGATACCTCCTCTGGCTCTCTTATTGAATTTTGTATTGCCAAACAAGTCATACGCTTCTTATTACCTACACATCCTTCACATTTTGTTTTATCTTTTTTTCGGGATGTACCAACAACATTCCACATTCTCTCTGCATATCTGGATGATTACGTATATCATAAAATAGATCAACATATGGTACTTCATCCCATTTTTCAAGTTCTTAACAATATCTCATTAATGGACCTATAACACCCGGATCTAAACTTCCGTGTTCAGGCCACCGGGGTCCATCATACTCATATTGTGGCCACCAATTCGTACAATAACCTATAAATCGACTTTTACTCATACTCTGAAAATATCCCGCACTTTTCCAATGCTTTAATAAACATCCTAACGGAGAATTATCCGGTATTACCATGGTCTTACACATTCACTCCACACACACACACTAAATCTACGGGGTAGAAAACGGAAAGATAGCCTCTGATGGGAAACAAAAGACCAAACCAAACTCACGAGACAGCCACGTATGTCCGTGAGTGCTGGACCTGCGGGGCTTTCGCTCCGTCTGACGGCCAGCGCCTAGGCTTCCACAGACCAGACCTCGAGCTCGTTAGCCCAACCTTGCGTGAATCGCCGTCACGTCTTATTAGGCAGGCACCCGACCAAATATTACAATAAAGCACCTTCGGGCTTACCACTTTGGGACGTCAGGAGCAGCGCAGAGCGGGCGCAGCCGATGGCTCCCCGAGAATTCCTCGGTGCCGGCACGGAGCAAAATCGGAAAGCGAACCGTCAACACTACTCCCGAAGTCCCATCTGGGTCGCCAGAAAACTGTTGCCCGTAAAGAAACACATAACTACGAAAGCAGTTATATGCGGTGCTTTATTCGGGGCCCGGGGTCTCAGGGACTCATGTCCAAAGCTGAGAATCCCAAATCCCCGTTTAACTTGGTTAATATTTATAGTGTTCGGTTACGTAACATAATCAACAGAATTGCTAAGCTACATGATTGTTTCCCATTTATAGTTTCTTCAGTTACTGTTGCCAAGATTTGCTTATCATTTACCTAGTTCATCAGATTGTGCTGTACCCAGTTCATCAGATTGTACTGTACCCACTTCATCAGATTGTACTGTACCCAACACCTGCAATTATACCTTCATCTTGTCTACCAAGTATAACCTATTCTAATCAATATAATGTAACAATTCCCCCCTTTGAAAATACTTCAAGTCTTCCAGACTGCAAGGATTTTCATCATCAGTTCCGCAGATTTCCATATTCTTTGGACCGTCTCAAACTGGTGATTGTAGCTGCAATGAATTATTTCCAATGTCTTCATATCTCGGGGGAAGTTCATGATTCTTCCTGGTAAGAGCTTTTAAAATTTTCCCCAAGTGTTGCCGTTCCTTATTAACAATATTTTGAATCAAACGCAACACTCCCATAATAGCTAACATAATAATTATAATTATTATACACCATTGAATTAAAGATGCTACCCAACCAGAGATGTTCAATCCAAATGACTTTGCTAAAGCAGCCACCCAATTATGGGCACTTTCTTCTCTTTCTTCCTCAGTTGCACGTTCAATTTGCGTTAGCTGAGACAAATCACGTTCTACCGCGGCTGTAACATTCGGAATATGTACACAACAATGATCAATCTTATCTCGTAAATAACCACATACTCCATGTTCTTTTAGCAACAGCATATCTAATGCCATTCTATTCTGCAGGGTCATTTTTGTGGTTGCCTGTAATTGTAAGTTTATTTCCTTAAATCCTTCTTTAGTCACTCTTGCTAGCCTTTCCGTTTGTCCTAACAACCGGTACAACATTTCTCTATTCCGATAAGCACTAATTGGAGCAAACAATGATTCTAAAGCCCAACCTAACTTCACACCGGATGATGGTTCTTGCCAATCATCATCATCCTTTATTTCTCTCTTCATTATCCATAAATTTTCTAATCTACCCTTAAATGGCGCTTTCTTCCAAATTGGGCAGAGAGTTGGTAACCCTAAAGTTATTTCAGTCACCAACCCATCCAAGGGGAGGTGAGTCGTCCATTGTCCATCACTTGTAACCCAAACTAAATTTCCTGTGCTCCTGATCGTAGTTCTACAATCTATTCCCACTCCGAATTGTATTACAGGTTCACTCATTGAGTATTTAATTCCTCTACAGGCACAACCTGTCCTTAATGCAAGGACCACAGGTGGAAAGGTAACTTCACTTTCGGGGTGTCACAAGTGTATACTTTTGTACAGTTCTAGACTGGGTGTTTTTCAGCTAACTTTCTTTTGCATTAGATTTTCTTGTGTTTCCTGTTGTGGCGCCTGGATTATTTGTATTGGTTGCATTTCGTCTTTTTCCAAATCTTTTAACTCTCTCCTGGCTCTGTTTCTTTTCTGCATAGGTTCTGATTTTGCAGTAACCTCTAATGCCCTTTTTCCATAATCAAAACTCTCTTTAATCCAAACAATACAGGTGTGGTTTCCTACATCTGTCTTACTTACATTTCGCAATGATAAAATCATAGTACCCCTTCGTGTATCACTATCCCATCGGATTGTAAACCCAGTTGACAATTTGGACTCATTCTTCTGCCAATAGCAGCTAATGTCTTGGATTGAACTTCTCATATCTCCAACAAAATCACAAGTCAAATTTACATCCATTCGTTCTTCTATATGTACAGTAGCATATGTATGTATTATTTGAGCGAAACCGTTACTTAATCCTACCCAGCATAGTATTACCAAGATGTAAATCTCAGTTTTGTAGGAGTGATCATTTTTACCCCCCATTGTGATGGTACCTTCTTCACTCTGGTATAATGAATCCAATTATCAATTCCTGCTACTTTCACAGCGGTAAATGTTATCAATAGCACCAAATAAAGTCCATGCCACTGTTCCTTTAAAGGCTCCGTTTGCCAATTTCGAACATACGCTTGGTCTCCTGGTTGATTCTCCAACGGCAAAGGGCGATTCCAGATGATCGCGGCACGTAAGGCTGTGAGTAATCTGCTTAAAGAAATTATATAACTATAAACATCTTGATCTCCTTGGAGGTGTAAATCTGCACTTCCCATTCCCTTCGTTGGTGCAGTATATGGCTTACCGTACAGAATTTCATAGGGACTTACAGACAACCCTTCTCTAGGTTTTATACGAATTCTCAATAAAGCAAGGGGCAATGCCTGTGGCCATTGGATTTGAGCTTCCTGGCATATCTTTTTAATTTGTCCTTTTAATGTTTGATTCATCCTTTCTACCTTTCCACTAGATTGTGGCCTCCACGGTGTATGTAAATCCCAGCTAATTCCAAGCATTTCACTAATTTCCTGTACTATTTTAGCTATAAAGTGTGGGCCTCGATCTGAAGAAATTCCTAAAGGTACCCCAAATCTAGGTATGATCTCTTTTAACAAAGTTTTTACTACTTCTCTAGCTTGATTCGTTCTACAGGGAAATGCTTCTAGCCACCCTGAAAAGGTACATACGTATACCAATAAATACTGAAACCCTTTTGATTTAGGTAATTCTGCAAAATCCACTTGCCAATAGTCACCTGGTTCTATTCCCACTTTCAAAGTTCCCATTGGAATTTGTTTTCGTATTACCGGATTATTCTTTAAACATACTGGACACTTCGCATTCACCCCTTTTGCTATTGTTAACATTTGTGCAGATATAATGCTCCGCTTTAAAAACTGCACCAATGCTTCTGCTCCCCAATGGCATTTATTATGTTCAGTTTGTATTATTCGTTTCATAATTGTAGCAGGCACTACTACTTGTCCATTACCTGTTACATACCATCCATGTGAATTCTTCTGTGCCTTTACCAAATCGGCTAATTTTTCATCTTCTTGGGTATAAAAGGGATTTACAGAGAGATGAGCAGTAATCGGGCTTACCTTAGTAGGTATTAGAGCTAATTCAGTCCATACTTGCCGTGCAGCAATTTTGGCTGCCTGGTCTGCCTTCATGTTTCCTTGTGCCACATCGCTGTCATCCCTCTGATGTCCTCGACAATGCATTACAGCCACTTGCTGAGGTAGTACCACAGCCTCTAATAACTGTAAGATCTCGGTTCGATATTTAATAATACTACCTTGAGCCGTCAACAATCCTCTTTCCTTCCATAAAGCTCCATGTATATGTATTATTCCAAAAGCGTATTTAGAATCTGTCCAAATATTCACTCTCTTATCCGTACTCGGTATTAAAGCCCGAATTAGAGCGACCAGTTCTGCCTTTTGCGCTGACGTTCCTGGCATTAATGCCTTTGCTTCAATTACTTCAAGCTTAGTAACCACAGCATATCCAGAATATCGTGTTCCATTCTCAACAAAGCTGCTACCGTCTGTAAATAATGTCCAGTCAGGATTTACAAGGGGAATATCTTTCAGATCTACCCTACTGGCGTAAGTTTGTTCGATCACCTCAATACAATCATGTTCCAGCTCGCCTTCCTCTATTTTGCTACCTAAAAATTCAGCGGGATTCAAACATGTTGTTATCTTTAAAAATATATCATCCTGTTCTCTCAATATTGCCTGATATTTCAACATTCTACTGGATGACAACCAATGACCCCCCTTTTGTTCCAAAACTGCAATCACCATGTGGGGCACAAATACTTCCATTTTTGTTCCCAATGTCAATTTTCTAGCTTCTTGGACTAACGTTACAGTAGCAGCCACTGCTCGGAGGCAAGAAGGCCATCCGGCACTTACCATATCCAACTGCTTGGAAAAATAGCCCACCGGTCTCTTCCATGATCCAATTCGTTGAGTTAAAACTCCAAGCGCTAGTCGTTGCCGCTCATGTACAAAGAGTTGAAATGTTTTTGTCAAATCAGGCAATCCTAATGCTGGGGCTTCTTGCAGAGCCTGTTTTAAGTCTTGAAAAGCCCTTTTACACTCTAAACTCCAAACTAATTGTGGCTCTTTTAAAGCTTCATACAGTGGTTTGGCTAACAGTCCGTAATTCAAAATCCAGAGTCTGCACCACCCTGTCATTCCTAGAAAAGTTCGTAACTCGTGCAAATTTCTAGGTTCAGGGATGGCACAAATCGCTTGTATTCTATTCACCCCCAACCGTCTTTGTCCTTGGGAAATTTCACATCCCAGATATATCACTTTTTCCCGGGCAATTTGGGCTTTTTCCTTAGAAACTCGATAACCGCTCTGTCCCAGTAAATTTAATAACGCAACTGTAACAGTAATGCAGTTTTCATACCTTTCTGTCGCCACGAAAATGTCATCCACATATTGCAACAATAAGTATGCTTTTGATGGTAATTGAAAATATCCTTGCTCCTTCCAATCCTCCAGTTCTCGTGCCAGCTGATTCCCAAATATTGTAGGACTGTTTTTGAAGCCTTGTGGTAACCTGGTCCAGGTCAGCTGTCGTTTTCGTCCTGTATCCGGATTTTCCCATTCAAACGCAAATAATTTCCTACTTTGTAATGCCAATGGGATGCAGAAGAAAGCATCTTTTAAATCAATTACAGAAAAGTATCTAAATTGTTCTGCCACAGATGTTAACAATGTATAAGGATTTGCTACTACTGGATGTATATCTTTAACTATTTCGTTTACAGCTCTTAAATCTTGAACTAACCTATAATCTCCGTTAGGTTTTCTTATAGGAAATATTGGTGTATTATATTCAGATTCACATTCTTCTAACACATTGTGCATCAAAAATTTTGCAATTAATGGTGCTACCCCTTTCCTAGCTTCTAACTGTATAGGATATTGTCTAACTCTTACCGGTTGGACACCTTCTTTCAATTCTACTATGACAGGTTTTGCTGCTTTCGCTAATCCCGGTACTTGTGTCTCCCATACCCATGGTACTACAGCGTTTTCTACCTCTATTGGTATTGTTGTATTAGCTATTTCTTTTACTATAAATATTCTAGCTATTTCTTCCTCAGGTATCTGCAACTTAGCTTTTCCATTTTCAAATATTATTTTAGCATTAAATCTTGACAATAAATCTCGTCCTAACAAAGATGTAGGACAATCCGGTACATAGAGAAATTCATGATCTAATTCTTTACCCCTAAAATTTAGATGCAATGGCCGCAGAAAGGGCCGTTGCTCTGTTTTTCCTGTAGCTCCTACCACAGTTATCATCGTATCTCCTATCTTTCCTAAACAAGTATTTAAAACAGAATAAGTTGCCCCAGTATCTACCAATAATTGTTTCTCTTCCCCATCAATTTCTGTTGTCACTTTTAATCCATCACTTAGTCAGCTACTATGTTGCCCCAAATGTCCTAACATCATTGTTTCTGCCATTGGTGTTCCTCCTACTGAAGTCTGCTGGGCCAAATTCATTTTCACTGGGCACTCATTTTTCCAATGTCCCTGTTGTCTGCAAAACGCACACTGATTTATCCCTAGCTGATTTTGAGGTATTCCCCGCATGCCTCCTACCCTGTATCCTCCTCGACCTCGTCCTCTACTTCTGCCTCTTATTCCTTGATTTACTCGTTGTAACATTGCTAATAATCCTGCCTGATTTCTCTTTGTGGTTTGTTTTTTTTTTTTTTTTTTCCCTATTATTGTACACTTTCCAGCTGATTGCTTCCAAATTACTAAATCTCCTGGGGAAAAAGGAACTTTCCCATATACTTTATCAGTCCCCGAAATTGCCTCTCGTAAAGGGGCTAATAATACTTTACTGTTTTGCTCTTGTTCCTTCCTCCCTTGTCTTGTTCTCTGTGCAATTGGGGTTCGTTGCGCTTGTCTTGGGCATGATGAATGCCCTGGCGAACCCTTCGGTGTTAACTTAATCTGGATCGCTCCAGTATTAATTGATTCTGACGGTTTTACCGCCTTAATACTATCAGTATCACTATCGTCCCCTGCATCTATATCAGACATCACAGGGGCCGTCGGTGATGCTAAAAGTGATACCTCCTCTGGCTCTCTTATTGAATTTTGTATTGCCAAACAAGTCATACACTTCTTATTACCTACACATCCTTCACATTTTGTTTTATCTTTTTTTCGGGATGTACCAACAACATTCCACATTCTCTCTGCATATCTGGATGATTACGTATATCATAAAATAGATCAACATATGGTACTTCATCCCATTTTTCAAGTTCTTAACAATATCTCATTAATGGACCTATAACACCCGGATCTAAACTTCCGTGTTCAGGCCACCGGGGTCCATCATACTCATATTGTGGCCACCAATTCGTACAATAACCTATAAATCGACTTTTACTCATACTCTGAAAATATCCCGCACTTTTCCAATGCTTTAATAAACATCCTAATGGAGAATTATCCGGTATTACCATGGTCTTACACATTCACTCCACACACACACACTAAATCTACGGGGTAGAAAACGGAAAGATAGCCTCTGATGGGAAACAAAAGACCAAACCAAACTCACGAGACAGCCACGTATGTCCGTGAGTGCTGGACCTGCGGGGCTTTCGCTCCGTCTGACGGCCAGCGCCTAGGCTTCCACAGACCAGACCTCGAGCTCGTTAGCCCAACCTTGCGTGAATCGCCGTCACGTCTTATTAGGCAGGCACCCGACCAAATATTACAATAAAGCACCTTCGGGCTTACCACTTTGGGACGTCAGGAGCAGCGCAGAGCGGGCGCAGCCGATGGCTCCCCGAGAATTCCTCGGTGCCGGCACGGAGCAAAATCGGAAAGCGAACCGTCAACACTACTCCCGAAGTCCCATCTGGGTCGCCAGAAAACTGTTGCCCGTAAAGAAACACATAACTACGAAAGCAGTTATATGCGGTGCTTTATTCAGGGCCCGGGGTCTCAGGGACTCATGTCCAAAGCTGAGAATCCCAAATCCCCGTTTAACTTGGTTAATATTTATAGTGTTCGGTTACGTAACATAATCAACAGAATTGCTAAGCTACATGATTGTTTCCCATTTATAGTTTCTTCAGTTACTGTTGCCAAGATTTGCTTATCATTTACCTAGTTCATCAGATTGTGCTGTACCCAGTTCATCAGATTGTACTGTACCCAGTTCATCAGATTGTACTGTACCCAACACCTGCAATTATACCTTCATCTTGTCTACCAAGTATAACCTATTCTAATCAATATAATGTAACAATTCCCCCCTTTGAAAATACTTCAAGTCTTCCAGACTGCAAGGATTTTCATCATCAGTTCCGCAGATTTCCATATTCTTTGGACCGTCTCAAACTGGTGATTGTAGCTGCAATGAATTATTTCCAATGTCTTCATATCTCGGGGGAAGTTCATGATTCTTCCTGGTAACAGCTTTTAAAATTTTCCCCAAGTGTTGCCGTTCCTTATTAACAATATTTTGAATCAAACGCAACACTCCCATAATAGCTAACATAATAATTATAATTATTATACACCATTGAATTAAAGATGCTACCCAACCAGAGATGTTCAATCCAAATGACTTTGCTAAAGCAGCCACCCAATTATGGGTACTTTCTTCTCTTTCTTCCTCAGTTGCACGTTCAATTTGCGTTAGCTGAGACAAATCACGTTCTACCGCGGCTGTAACATTCGGAATATGTACACAACAATGATCAATCTTATCTCGTAAATAACCACATACTCCATGTTCTTTTAGCAACAGCATATCTAATGCCATTCTATTCTGCAGGGTCATTTTTGTGGTTGCCTGTAATTGTAAGTTTATTTCCTTAAATCCTTCTTTAGTCACTCTTGCTAGCCTTTCCGTTTGTCCTAACAACCGGTACAACATTTCTCTATTCCGATAAGCACTAATTGGAGCAAACAATGATTCTAAAGCCCAACCTAACTTCACACCGGATGATGGTTCTTGCCAATCATCATCATCCTTTATTTCTCTCTTCATTATCCATAAATTTTCTAATCTACCCTTAAATGGCGCTTTCTTCCAAATTGGGCAGAGAGTTGGTAACCCTAAAGTTATTTCAGTCACCAACCCATCCAAGGGGAGGTGAGTCGTCCATTGTCCATCACTTGTAACCCAAACTAAATTTCCTGTGCTCCTGATCGTAGTTCTACAATCTATTCCCACTCCGAATTGTATTACAGGTTCACTCATGGAGTATTTAATTCCTCTACAGGCACAACCTGTCCTTAATGCAAGGACCACAGGTGGAAAGGTAACTTCACTTTCGGGGTGTCACAAGTGTATACTTTTGTACAGTTCTAGACTGGGTGTTTTTCAGCTAACTTTCTTTTGCATTAGATTTTCTTGTGTTTCCTGTTGTGGCGCCTGGATTATTTGTATTGGTTGCATTTCGTCTTTTTCCAAATCTTTTAACTCTCTCCTGGCTCTGTTTCTTTTCTGCATAGGTTCTGATTTTGCAGTAACCTCTAATGCCCTTTTTCCATAATCAAAACTCTCTTTAATCCAAACAATACAGGTGTAGTTTCCTACATCTGTCTTACTTACATTTCGCAATGATAAAATCATAGTACCCCTTCGTGTATCACTATCCCATCGGATTGTAAACCCAGTTGACAATTTGGACTCATTCTTCTGCCAATAGCAACTAATGTCTTGGATTGAACTTCTCATATCTCCAACAAAATCACAAGTCAAATTTACATCCATTCGTTCTTCTATATGTACAGTAGCATATGTATGTATTATTTGAGCGAAACCATTACTTAATCCTACCCAGCATAGTATTACCAAGATGTAAATCTCAGTTTTGTAGGAGTGATCATTTTTACCCCCCATTGTGATGGTACCTTCTTCACTCTGGTATAATGAATCCAATTATCAATTCCTGCTACTTTCACAGCGGTAAATGTTATCAATAGCACCAAATAAAGTCCATGCCACTGTTCCTTTAAAGGCTCCGTTTGCCAATTTCGAACATACGCTTGGTCTCCTGGTTGATTCTCCAACGGCAAAGGGCGATTCCAGATGATCGCGGCACGTAAGGCTGTGAGTAATCTGCTTAAAGAAATTATATAACTATAAACATCTTGATCTCCTTGGAGGTGTAAATCTGCACTTCCCATTCCCTTCGTTGGTGCAGTATATGGCTTACCGTACAGAATTTCATAGGGACTTACAGACAACCCTTCTCTAGGTTTTATACGAATTCTCAATAAAGCAAGGGGCAATGCCTGTGGCCATTGGATTTGAGCTTCCTGGCATATCTTTTTAATTTGTCCTTTTAATGTTTGATTCATCCTTTCTACCTTTCCACTAGATTGTGGCCTCCACGGTGTATGTAAATCCCAGCTAATTCCAAGCATTTCACTAATTTCCTGTACTATTTTAGCTATAAAGTGTGGGCCTCGATCTGAAGAAATTCCTAAAGGTACCCCAAATCTAGGTATGATCTCTTTTAACAAAGTTTTTACTACTTCTCTAGCTTGATTCGTTCTACAGGGAAATGCTTCTAGCCACCCTGAAAAGGTACATACGTATACCAATAAATACTGAAACCCTTTTGATTTAGGTAATTCTGCAAAATCCACTTGCCAATAGTCACCTGGTTCTATTCCCACTTTCAAAGTTCCCATTTGAATTTGTTTTCGTATTACCGGATTATTCTTTAAACATACTGGACACTTCGCATTCACCCCTTTTGCTATTGTTAACATTTGTGCAGATACAATGCTCCGCTTTAAAAACTGCACCAATGCTTCTGCTCCCCAATGGCATTTATTATGTTCAGTTTGTATTATTCGTTTCATAATTGTAGCAGGCACTACTACTTGTCCATTACCTGTTACATACCATCCATGTGAATTCTTCTGTGCCTTTACCAAATCGGCTAATTTTTCATCTTCTTGGGTATAAAAGGGATTTACAGAGAGATGAGCAGTAATCGGGCTTACCTTAGTAGGTATTAGAGCTAATTCAGTCCATACTTGCCGTGCAGCAATTTTGGCTGCCTGGTCTGCCTTCATGTTTCCTTGTGCCACATCGCTGCCATCCCTCTGATGTCCTCGACAATGCATTACAGCCACTTGCTGAGGTAGTACCACAGCCTCTAATAACTGTAAGATCTCGGTTCGATATTTAATAATACTACCTTGAGCCGTCAACAATCCTCTTTCCTTCCATAAAGCTCCATGTATATGTATTATTCCAAAAGCGTATTTAGAATCTGCCCAAATATTCACTCTCTTATCCGTACTCGGTATTAAAGCCCGAATTAGAGCGACCAGTTCTGCCTTTTGCGCTGACGTTCCTGGCATTAATGCCTTTGCTTCAATTACTTCAAGCTTAGTAACCACAGCATATCCAGAATATCGTGTTCCATTCTCAACAAAGCTGCTACCGTCTGTAAATAATGTCCAGTCAGGATTTACAAGGGGAATATCTTTCAGATCTACCCTACTGGCGTAAGTTTGTTCGATCACCTCAATACAATCATGTTCCAGCTCGCCTTCCTCTATTTTGCTACCTAAAAATTCAGCGGGATTCAAACATGTTGTTATCTTTAAAAATATATCATCCTGTTCTCTCAATATTGCCTGATATTTCAACATTCTACTGGATGACAACCAATGACCCCCCTTTTGTTCCAAAACTGCAATCACCATGTGGGGCACAAATACTTCCATTTTTGTTCCCAATGTCAATTTTCTAGCTTCTTGGACTAACGTTACAGTAGCAGCCACTGCTCGGAGGCAAGAAGGCCATCCGGCACTTACCATATCCAACTGCTTGGAAAAATAGCCCACCGGTCTCTTCCATGATCCAATTCGTTGAGTTAAAACTCCAAGCGCTAGTCGTTGCCGCTCATGTACAAAGAGTTGAAATGTTTTTGTCAAATCAGGCAATCCTAATGCTGGGGCTTCTTGCAGAGCCTGTTTTAAGTCTTGAAAAGCCCTTTTACACTCTAAACTCCAAACTAATTGTGGCTCTTTTAAAGCTGCATACAGTGGTTTGGCTAACAGTCCGTAATTCAAAATCCAGAGTCTGCACCACCCTGTCATTCCTAGAAAAGTTCGTAACTCGTGCAAATTTCTAGGTTCAGGGATGGCACAAATCGCTTGTATTCTATTCACCCCCAACCGTCTTTGTCCTTGGGAAATTTCACATCCCAGATATATCACTTTTTCCCGGGCAATTTGGGCTTTTTCCTTAGAAACTCGATAACCGCTCTGTCCCAGTAAATTTAATCACGCAACTGTAACAGTAATGCAGTTTTCATACCTTTCTGTCGCCACGAAAATGTCATCCACATATTGCAACAATAAGTATGCTTTTGATGGTAATTGAAAATATCCTTGCTCCTTCCAATCCTCCAGTTCTCGTGCCAGCTGATTCCCAAATATTGTAGGACTGTTTTTGAAGCCTTGTGGTAACCTGGTCCAGGTCAGCTGTCGTTTTCGTCCTGTATCCGGATTTTCCCATTCAAACGCAAATAATTTCCTACTTTGTAATGCCAATGGGATGCAGAAGAAAGCATCTTTTAAATCAATTACAGAAAAGTATCTAAATTGTTCTGCCACAGATGTTAACAATGTATAAGGATTTGCTACTACTGGATGTATATCTTTAACTATTTCGTTTACAGCTCTTAAATCTTGAACTAACCTATAATCTCCGTTAGGTTTTCTTATAGGAAATATTGGTGTATTATATTCAGATTCACATTCTTCTAACACATTGTGCATCAAAAATTTTGCAATTAATGGTGCTACCCCTTTCCTAGCTTCTAACTGTATAGGATATTGTCTAACTCTTACCGGTTGGACACCTTCTTTCAATTCTACTATGACAGGTTTTGCTGCTTTCGCTAATCCCGGTACTTGTGTCTCCCATACCCATGGTACTACAGCGTTTTCTACCTCTATTGGTATTGTTGTATTAGCTATTTCTTTTACTATAAATATTCTAGCTATTTCTTCCTCAGGTATCTGCAACTTAGCTTTTCCATTTTCAAATATTATTTTAGCATTAAATCTTGACAATAAATCTCGTCCTAACAAAGATGTAGGACAATCCGGTACATAGAGAAATTCATGATCTAATTCTTTACCCCTAAAATTTAGATGCAATGGCCGCAGAAAGGGCCGTTGCTCTGTTTTTCCTGTAGCTCCTACCACAGTTATCATCGTATCTCCTATCTTTCCTAAACAAGTATTTAAAACAGAATAAGTTGCCCCAGTATCTACCAATAATTGTTTCTCTTCCCCATCAATTTCTGTTGTCACTTTTAATCCATCACTTAGTCAGCTACTATGTTGCCCCAAATGTCCTAACATCATTGTTTCTGCCATTGGTGTTCCTCCTACTGAAGCCTGCTGGGCCAAATTCATTTTCACTGGGCACTCATTTTTCCAATGTCCCTGTTGTCTGCAAAACGCACACTGATTTATCCCTAGCTGATTTTGAGGTATTCCCCGCATGCCTCCTACCCTGTATCCTCCTCGACCTCGTCCTCTACTTCTGCCTCTTATTCCTTGATTTACTCGTTGTAACATTGCTAATAATCCTGCCTGATTTCTCTTTGTGGTTTGTTTTTTTTTTTTTTTTTTTTCCCTATTATTGTACACTTTCCAGCTGATTGCTTCCAAATTACTAAATCTCCTGGGGAAAAAGGAACTTTCCCATATACTTTATCAGTCCCCGAAATTGCCTCTCGTAAAGGGGCTAATAATACTTTACTGTTTTGCTCTTGTTCCTTCCTCCCTTGTCTTGTTCTCTGTGCAATTGGGGTTCGTTGCGCTTGTCTTGGGCATGATGAATGCCCTGGCGAACCCTTCGGTGTTAACTTAATCTGGATCGCTCCAGTATTAATTGATTCTGACGGTTTTACCGCCTTAATACTATCAGTATCACTATCGTCCCCTGCATCTATATCGGACATCACAGGGGCCGTCGGTGATGCTAAAAGTGATACCTCCTCTGGCTCTCTTATTGAATTTTGTATTGCCAAACAAGTCATACGCTTCTTATTACCTACACATCCTTCACATTTTGTTTTATCTTTTTTTCGGGATGTACCAACAACATTCCACATTCTCTCTGCATATCTGGATGATTACGTATATCATAAAATAGATCAACATATGGTACTTCATCCCATTTTTCAAGTTCTTAACAATATCTCATTAATGGACCTATAACACCCGGATCTAAACTTCCGTGTTCAGGCCACCGGGGTCCATCATACTCATATTGTGGCCACCAATTCGTACAATAACCTATAAATCGACTTTTACTCATACTCTGAAAATATCCCGCACTTTTCCAATGCTTTAATAAACATCCTAACGGAGAATTATCCGGTATTACCATGGTCTTACACACTCACTCCACACACACACACACTAAATCTACGGGGTAGAAAACGGAAAGATAGCCTCTGATGGGAAACAAAAGACCAAACCAAACTCACGAGACAGCCACGTATGTCCGTGAGTGCTGGACCTGCGGGGCTTTC
The DNA here is from genome assembly GCF_036417845.1 of Apteryx mantelli. Lineage (NCBI taxonomy): Eukaryota > Metazoa > Chordata > Aves > Apterygiformes > Apterygidae > Apteryx > Apteryx mantelli. The sequence continues at coordinate 283,776 of NW_027118475.1, forward strand.
GCTCCGTCTGACGGCCAGCGCCTAGGCTTCCACAGACCAGACCTCGAGCTCGTTAGCCCAACCTTGCGTGAATCGCCGTCACGTCTTATTAGGCAGGCACCCGACCAAATATTACAATAAAGCACCTTCGGGCTTACCACTTTGGGACGTCAGGAGCAGCGCAGAGCGGGCGCAGCCGATGGCTCCCCGAGAATTCCTCGGTGCCGGCACGGAGCAAAATCGGAAAGCGAACCGTCAACACTACTCCCGAAGTCCCATCTGGGTCGCCAGAACACTGTTGCCCGTAAAGAAACACATAACTACGAAAGCAGTTATATGCGGTGCTTTATTCGGGGCCCGGGGTCTCAGGGACTCATGTCCAAAGCTGAGAATCCCAAATCCCCGTTTAACTTGGTTAATATTTATAGTGTTCGGTTACGTAACATAATCAACAGAATTGCTAAGCTACATGATTGTTTCCCATTTATAGTTTCTTCAGTTACTGTTGCCAAGATTTGCTTATCATTTACCTAGTTCATCAGATTGTGCTGTACCCAGTTCATCAGATTGTACTGTACCCACTTCATCAGATTGTACTGTACCCAACACCTGCAATTATACCTTCATCTTGTCTACCAAGTATAACCTATTCTAATCAATATAATGTAACAATTCCCCCCTTTGAAAATACTTCAAGTCTTCCAGACTGCAAGGATTTTCATCATCAGTTCCGCAGATTTCCATATTCTTTGGACCGTCTCAAACTGGTGATTGTAGCTGCAATGAATTATTTCCAATGTCTTCATACCTCGGGGGAAGTTCATGATTCTTCCTGGTAACAGCTTTTAAAATTTTCCCCAAGTGTTGCCGTTCCTTATTAACAATATTTTGAATCAAACGCAACACTCCCATAATAGCTAACATAATAATTATAATTATTATACACCATTGAATTAAAGATGCTACCCAACCAGAGATGTTCAATCCAAATGACTTTGCTAAAGCAGCAACCCAATTATGGGTACTTTCTTCTCTTTCTTCCTCAGTTGCATGTTCAATTTGCGTTAGCTGAGACAAATCACGTTCTACCGCGGCTGTAACATTCGGAATATGTACACAACAATGATCAATCTTATCTCGTAAATAACCACATACTCCATGTTCTTTTAGCAACAGCATATCTAATGCCATTCTATTTTGCAGGGTCATTTTTGTGGTTGCCTGTAATTGTAAGTTTATTTCCTTAAATCCTTCTTTAGTCACTCTTGCTAGCCTTTCCGTTTGTCCTAACAACCGGTACAACATTTCTCTATTCCGATAAGCACTAATTGGAGCAAACAATGATTCTAAAGCCCAACCTAACTTCACACCGGATGATGGTTCTTGCCAATCATCATCATCCTTTATTTCTCTCTTCATTATCCATAAATTTTCTAATCTACCCTTAAATGGCGCTTTCTTCCAAATTGGGCAGAGAGTTGGTAACCCTAAAGTTATTTCAGTCACCAACCCATCCAAGGGGAGGTGAGTCGTCCATTGTCCATCACTTGTAACCCAAACTAAATTTCCTGTGCTCCTGATCGTAGTTCTACAATCTATTCCCACTCCGAATTGTATTACAGGTTCACTCATTGAGTATTTAATTCCTCTACAGGCACAACCTGTCCTTAATGCAAGGACCACAGGTGGAAAGGTAACTTCACTTTCGGGGTGTCACAAGTGTATACTTTTGTACAGTTCTAGACTGGGTGTTTTTCAGCTAACTTTCTTTTGCATTAGATTTTCTTGTGTTTCCTGTTGTGGCGCCTGGATTATTTGTATTGGTTGCATTTCGTCTTTTTCCAAATCTTTTAACTCTCTCCTGGCTCTGTTTCTTTTCTGCATAGGTTCTGATTTTGCAGTAACCTCTAATGCCCTTTTTCCATAATCAAAACTCTCTTTAATCCAAACAATACAGGTGTAGTTTCCTACATCTGTCTTACTTACATTTCGCAATGATAAAATCATAGTACCCCTTCGTGTATCACTATCCCATCGGATTGTAAACCCAGTTGACAATTTGGACTCATTCTTCTGCCAATAGCAACTAATGTCTTGGATTGAACTTCTCATATCTCCAACAAAATCACAAGTCAAATTTACATCCATTCGTTCTTCTATATGTACAGTAGCATATGTATGTATTATTTGAGCGAAACCATTACTTAATCCTACCCAGCATAGTATTACCAAGATGTAAATCTCAGTTTTGTAGGAGTGATCATTTTTACCCCCCATTGTGATGGTACCTTCTTCACTCTGGTATAATGAATCCAATTATCAATTCCTGCTACTTTCACAGCGGTAAATGTTATCAATAGCACCAAATAAAGTCCATGCCACTGTTCCTTTAAAGGCTCCGTTTGCCAATTTCGAACATACGCTTGGTCTCCTGGTTGATTCTCCAACGGCAAAGGGCGATTCCAGATGATCGCGGCACGTAAGGCTGTGAGTAATCTGCTTAAAGAAATTATATAACTATAAACATCTTGATCTCCTTGGAGGTGTAAATCTGCACTTCCCATTCCCTTCGTTGGTGCAGTATATGGCTTACCGTACAGAATTTCATAGGGACTTACAGACAACCCTTCTCTAGGTTTTATACGAATTCTCAATAAAGCAAGGGGCAATGCCTGTGGCCATTGGATTTGAGCTTCCTGGCATATCTTTTTAATTTGTCCTTTTAATGTTTGATTCATCCTTTCTACCTTTCCACTAGATTGTGGCCTCCACGGTGTATGTAAATCCCAGCTAATTCCAAGCATTTCACTAATTTCCTGTACTATTTTAGCTATAAAGTGTGGGCCTCGATCTGAAGAAATTCCTAAAGGTACCCCAAATCTAGGTATGATCTCTTTTAACAAAGTTTTTACTACTTCTCTAGCTTGATTCGTTCTACAGGGAAATGCTTCTAGCCACCCTGAAAAGGTACATACGTATACCAATAAATACTGAAACCCTTTTGATTTAGGTAATTCTGCAAAATCCACTTGCCAATAGTCACCTGGTTCTATTCCCACTTTCAAAGTTCCCATTTGAATTTGTTTTCGTATTACCGGATTATTCTTTAAACATACTGGACACTTCGCATTCACCCCTTTTGCTATTGTTAACATTTGTGCAGATATAATGCTCCGCTTTAAAAACTGCACCAATGCTTCTGCTCCCCAATGGCATTTATTATGTTCAGTTTGTATTATTCGTTTCATAATTGTAGCAGGCACTACTACTTGTCCATTACCTGTTACATACCATCCATGTGAATTCTTCTGTGCCTTTACCAAATCGGCTAATTTTTCATCTTCTTGGGTATAAAAGGGATTTACAGAGAGATGAGCAGTAATCGGGCTTACCTTAGTAGGTATTAGAGCTAATTCAGTCCATACTTGCCGTGCAGCAATTTTGGCTGCCTGGTCTGCCTTCATGTTTCCTTGTGCCACATCGCTGTCATCCCTCTGATGTCCTCGACAATGCATTACAGCCACTTGCTGAGGTAGTACCACAGCCTCTAATAACTGTAAGATCTCGGTTCGATATTTAATAATACTACCTTGAGCCGTCAACAATCCTCTTTCCTTCCATAAAGCTCCATGTATATGTATTATTCCAAAAGCGTATTTAGAATCTGCCCAAATATTCACCCTCTTATCCGTACTCGGTATTAAAGCCCGAATTAGAGCGACCAGTTCTGCCTTTTGCGCTGACGTTCCTGGCATTAATGCCTTTGCTTCAATTACTTCAAGCTTAGTAACCACAGCATATCCAGAATATCGTGTTCCATTCTCAACAAAGCTGCTACCGTCTGTAAATAATGTCCAGTCAGGATTTACAAGGGGAATATCTTTCAGATCTACCCTACTGGCGTAAGTTTGTTCGATCACCTCAATACAATCATGTTCCAGCTCGCCTTCCTCTATTTTGCTACCTAAAAATTCAGCGGGATTCAAACATGTTGTTATCTTTAAAAATATATCATCCTGTTCTCTCAATATTGCCTGATATTTCAACATTCTACTGGATGACAACCAATGACCCCCCTTTTGTTCCAAAACTGCAATCACCATGTGGGGCACAAATACTTCCATTTTTGTTCCCAATGTCAATTTTCTAGCTTCTTGGACTAACGTTACAGTAGCAGCCACTGCTCGGAGGCAAGAAGGCCATCCGGCACTTACCATATCCAACTGCTTGGAAAAATAGCCCACCGGTCTCTTCCATGATCCAATTCGTTGAGTTAAAACTCCAAGCGCTAGTCGTTGCCGCTCATGTACAAAGAGTTGAAATGTTTTTGTCAAATCAGGCAATCCTAATGCTGGGGCTTCTTGCAGAGCCTGTTTTAAGTCTTGAAAAGCCCTTTTACACTCTAAACTCCAAACTAATTGTGGCTCTTTTAAAGCTGCATACAGTGGTTTGGCTAACAGTCCGTAATTCAAAATCCAGAGTCTGCACCACCCTGTCATTCCTAGAAAAGTTCGTAACTCGTGCAAATTTCTAGGTTCAGGGATGGCACAAATCGCTTGTATTCTATTCACCCCCAACCGTCTTTGTCCTTGGGAAATTTCACATCCCAGATATATCACTTTTTCCCGGGCAATTTGGGCTTTTTCCTTAGAAACTCGATAACCGCTCTGTCCCAGTAAATTTAATCACGCAACTGTAACAGTAATGCAGTTTTCATACCTTTCTGTCGCCACGAAAATGTCATCCACATATTGCAACAATAAGTATGCTTTTGATGGTAATTGAAAATATCCTTGCTCCTTCCAATCCTCCAGTTCTCGTGCCAGCTGATTCCCAAATATTGTAGGACTGTTTTTGAAGCCTTGTGGTAACCTGGTCCAGGTCAGCTGTCGTTTTCTTCCTGTATCCGGATTTTCCCATTCAAACGCAAATAATTTCCTACTTTGTAATGCCAATGGGATGCAGAAGAAAGCATCTTTTAAATCAATTACAGAAAAGTATCTAAATTGTTCTGCCACAGATGTTAACAATGTATAAGGATTTGCTACTACTGGATGTATATCTTTAACTATTTCGTTTACAGCTCTTAAATCTTGAACTAACCTATAATCTCCGTTAGGTTTTCTTATAGGAAATATTGGTGTATTATATTCAGATTCACATTCTTCTAACACATTGTGCATCAAAAATTTTGCAATTAATGGTGCTACCCCTTTCCTAGCTTCTAACTGTATAGGATATTGTCTAACTCTTACCGGTTGGACACCTTCTTTCAATTCTACTATGACAGGTTTTGCTGCTTTCGCTAATCCCGGTACTTGTGTCTCCCATACCCATGGTACTACAGCGTTTTCTACCTCTATTGGTATTGTTGTATTAGCTATTTCTTTTACTATAAATATTCTAGCTATTTCTTCCTCAGGTATCTGCAACTTAGCTTTTCCATTTTCAAATATTATTTTAGCATTAAATCTTGACAATAAATCTCGTCCTAACAAAGATGTAGGACAATCCGGTACATAGAGAAATTCATGATCTAATTCTTTACCCCTAAAATTTAGATGCAATGGCCGCAGAAAGGGCCGTTGCTCTGTTTTTCCTGTAGCTCCTACCACAGTTATCATCGTATCTCCTATCTTTCCTAAACAAGTATTTAAAACAGAATAAGTTGCCCCAGTATCTACCAATAATTGTTTCTCTTCCCCATCAATTTCTGTTGTCACTTTTAATCCATCACTTAGTCAGCTACTATGTTGCCCCAAATGTCCTAACATCATTGTTTCTGCCATTGGTGTTCCTCCTACTGAAGTCTGCTGGGCCAAATTCATTTTCACTGGGCACTCATTTTTCCAATGTCCCTGTTGTCTGCAAAACGCACACTGATTTATCCCTAGCTGATTTTGAGGTATTCCCCGCATGCCTCCTACCCTGTATCCTCCTCGACCTCGTCCTCTACTTCTGCCTCTTATTCCTTGATTTACTCGTTGTAACATTGCTAATAATCCTGCCTGATTTCTCTTTGTGGTTTGTTGTTTTTTTGTTTTTTTTCCCTATTATTGTACACTTTCCAGCTGATTGCTTCCAAATTACTAAATCTCCTGGGGAAAAAGGAACTTTCCCATATACTTTATCAGTCCCCGAAATTGCCTCTCGTAAAGGGGCTAATAATACTTTACTGTTTTGCTCTTGTTCCTTCCTCCCTTGTCTTGTTCTCTGTGCAATTGGGGTTCGTTGCGCTTGTCTTGGGCATGATGAATGCCCTGGCGAACCCTTCGGTGTTAACTTAATCTGGATCGCTCCAGTATTAATTGATTCTGACGGTTTTACCGCCTTAATACTATCAGTATCACTATCGTCCCCTGCATCTATATCGGACATCACAGGGGCCGTCGGTGATGCTAAAAGTGATACCTCCTCTGGCTCTCTTATTGAATTTTGTATTGCCAAACAAGTCATACGCTTCTTATTACCTACACATCCTTCACATTTTGTTTTATCTTTTTTTCGGGATGTACCAACAACATTCCACATTCTCTCTGCATATCTGGATGATTACGTATATCATAAAATAGATCAACATATGGTACTTCATCCCATTTTTCAAGTTCTTAACAATATCTCATTAATGGACCTATAACACCCGGATCTAAACTTCCGTGTTCAGGCCACCGGGGTCCATCATACTCATATTGTGGCCACCAATTCGTACAATAACCTATAAATCGACTTTTACTCATACTCTGAAAATATCCCGCACTTTTCCAATGCTTTAATAAACATCCTAACGGAGAATTATCCGGTATTACCATGGTCTTACACACTCACTCCACACACACACACACTAAATCTACGGGGTAGAAAACGGAAAGATAGCCTCTGATGGGAAACAAAAGACCAAACCAAACTCACGAGACAGCCACGTATGTCCGTGAGTGCTGGACCTGCGGGGCTTTCGCTCCGTCTGACGGCCAGCGCCTAGGCTTCCACAGACCAGACCTCGAGCTCGTTAGCCCAACCTTGCGTGAATCGCCGTCACGTCTTATTAGGCAGGCACCCGACCAAATATTACAATAAAGCACCTTCGGGCTTACCACTTTGGGACGTCAGGAGCAGCGCAGAGCGGGCGCAGCCGATGGCTCCCCGAGAATTCCTCGGTGCCGGCACGGAGCAAAATCGGAAAGCGAACCGTCAACACTACTCCCGAAGTCCCATCTGGGTCGCCAGAACACTGTTGCCCGTAAAGAAACACATAACTACGAAAGCAGTTATATGCGGTGCTTTATTCGGGGCCCGGGGTCTCAGGGACTCATGTCCAAAGCTGAGAATCCCAAATCCCCGTTTAACTTGGTTAATATTTATAGTGTTCGGTTACGTAACATAATCAACAGAATTGCTAAGCTACATGATTGTTTCCCATTTATAGTTTCTTCAGTTACTGTTGCCAAGATTTGCTTATCATTTACCTAGTTCATCAGATTGTGCTGTACCCAGTTCATCAGATTGTACTGTACCCACTTCATCAGATTGTACTGTACCCAACACCTGCAATTATACCTTCATCTTGTCTACCAAGTATAACCTATTCTAATCAATATAATGTAACAATTCCCCCCTTTGAAAATACTTCAAGTCTTCCAGACTGCAAGGATTTTCATCATCAGTTCCGCAGATTTCCATATTCTTTGGACCGTCTCAAACTGGTGATTGTAGCTGCAATGAATTATTTCCAATGTCTTCATATCTCGGGGGAAGTTCATGATTCTTCCTGGTAACAGCTTTTAAAATTTTCCCCAAGTGTTGCCGTTCCTTATTAACAATATTTTGAATCAAACGCAACACTCCCATAATAGCTAACATAATAATTATAATTATTATACACCATTGAATTAAAGATGCTACCCAACCAGAGATGTTCAATCCAAATGACTTTGCTAAAGCAGCAACCCAATTATGGGTACTTTCTTCTCTTTCTTCCTCAGTTGCATGTTCAATTTGCGTTAGCTGAGACAAATCACGTTCTACCGCGGTTGTAACATTCGGAATATGTACACAACAATGATCAATCTTATCTCGTAAATAACCACATACTCCATGTTCTTTTAGCAACAGCATATCTAATGCCATTCTATTTTGCAGGGTCATTTTTGTGGTTGCCTGTAATTGTAAGTTTATTTCCTTAAATCCTTCTTTAGTCACTCTTGCTAGCCTTTCCGTTTGTCCTAACAACCGGTACAACATTTCTCTATTCCGATAAGTACTAATTGGAGCAAACAATGATTCTAAAGCCCAACCTAACTTCACACCGGATGATGGTTCTTGCCAATCATCATCATCCTTTATTTCTCTCTTCATTATCCATAAATTTTCTAATCTACCCTTAAATGGCGCTTTCTTCCAAATTGGGCAGAGAGTTGGTAACCCTAAAGTTATTTCAGTCACCAACCCATCCAAGGGGAGGTGAGTCGTCCATTGTCCATCACTTGTAACCCAAACTAAATTTCCTGTGCTCCTGATCGTAGTTCTACAATCTATTCCCACTCCGAATTGTATTACAGGTTCACTCATTGAGTATTTAATTCCTCTACAGGCACAACCTGTCCTTAATGCAAGGACCACAGGTGGAAAGGTAACTTCACTTTCGGGGTGTCACAAGTGTATACTTTTGTACAGTTCTAGACTGGGTGTTTTTCAGCTAACTTTCTTTTGCATTAGATTTTCTTGTGTTTCCTGTTGTGGCGCCTGGATTATTTGTATTGGTTGCATTTCGTCTTTTTCCAAATCTTTTAACTCTCTCCTGGCTCTGTTTCTTTTCTGCATAGGTTCTGATTTTGCAGTAACCTCTAATGCCCTTTTTCCATAATCAAAACTCTCTTTAATCCAAACAATACAGGTGTAGTTTCCTACATCTGTCTTACTTACATTTCGCAATGATAAAATCATAGTACCCCTTCGTGTATCACTATCCCATCGGATTGTAAACCCAGTTGACAATTTGGACTCATTCTTCTGCCAATAGCAACTAATGTCTTGGATTGAACTTCTCATATCTCCAACAAAATCACAAGTCAAATTTACATCCATTCGTTCTTCTATATGTACAGTAGCATATGTATGTATTATTTGAGCGAAACCATTACTTAATCCTACCCAGCATAGTATTACCAAGATGTAAATCTCAGTTTTGTAGGAGTGATCATTTTTACCCCCCATTGTGATGGTACCTTCTTCACTCTGGTATAATGAATCCAATTATCAATTCCTGCTACTTTCACAGCGGTAAATGTTATCAATAGCACCAAATAAAGTCCATGCCACTGTTCCTTTAAAGGCTCCGTTTGCCAATTTCGAACATACGCTTGGTCTCCTGGTTGATTCTCCAACGGCAAAGGGCGATTCCAAATGATCGCGGCACGTAAGGCTGTGAGTAATCTGCTTAAAGAAATTATATAACTATAAACATCTTGATCTCCTTGGAGGTGTAAATCTGCACTTCCCATTCCCTTCGTTGGTGCAGTATATGGCTTACCGTACAGAATTTCATAGGGACTTACAGACAACCCTTCTCTAGGTTTTATACGAATTCTCAATAAAGCAAGGGGCAATGCCTGTGGCCATTGGATTTGAGCTTCCTGGCATATCTTTTTAATTTGTCCTTTTAATGTTTGATTCATCCTTTCTACCTTTCCACTAGATTGTGGCCTCCACGGTGTATGTAAATCCCAGCTAATTCCAAGCATTTCACTAATTTCCTGTACTATTTTAGCTATAAAGTGTGGGCCTCGATCTGAAGAAATTCCTAAAGGTACCCCAAATCTAGGTATGATCTCTTTTAACAAAGTTTTTACTACTTCTCTAGCTTGATTCGTTCTACAGGGAAATGCTTCTAGCCACCCTGAAAAGGTACATACGTATACCAATAAATACTGAAACCCTTTTGATTTAGGTAATTCTGCAAAATCCACTTGCCAATAGTCACCTGGTTCTATTCCCACTTTCAAAGTTCCCATTTGAATTTGTTTTCGTATTACCGGATTATTCTTTAAACATACTGGACACTTCGCATTCACCCCTTTTGCTATTGTTAACATTTGTGCAGATACAATGCTCCGCTTTAAAAACTGCACCAATGCTTCTGCTCCCCAATGGCATTTATTATGTTCAGTTTGTATTATTCGTTTCATAATTGTAGCAGGCACTACTACTTGTCCATTACCTGTTACATACCATCCATGTGAATTCTTCTGTGCCTTTACCAAATCGGCTAATTTTTCATCTTCTTGGGTATAAAAGGGATTTACAGAGAGATGAGCAGTAATCGGGCTTACCTTAGTAGGTATTAGAGCTAATTCAGTCCATACTTGCCGTGCAGCAATTTTGGCTGCCTGGTCTGCCTTCATGTTTCCTTGTGCCACATCGCTGTCATCCCTCTGATGTCCTCGACAATGCATTACAGCCACTTGCTGAGGTAGTACCACAGCCTCTAATAACTGTAAGATCTCGGTTCGATATTTAATAATACTACCTTGAGCCGTCAACAATCCTCTTTCCTTCCATAAAGCTCCATGTATATGTATTATTCCAAAAGCGTATTTAGAATCTGCCCAAATATTCACCCTCTTATCCGTACTCGGTATTAAAGCCCGAATTAGAGCGACCAGTTCTGCCTTTTGCGCTGACGTTCCTGGCATTAATGCCTTTGCTTCAATTACTTCAAGCTTAGTAACCACAGCATATCCAGAATATCGTGTTCCATTCTCAACAAAGCTGCTACCGTCTGTAAATAATGTCCAGTCAGGATTTACAAGGGGAATATCTTTCAGATCTACCCTACTGGCGTAAGTTTGTTCGATCACCTCAATACAATCATGTTCCAGCTCGCCTTCCTCTATTTTGCTACCTAAAAATTCAGCGGGATTCAAACATGTTGTTATCTTTAAAAATATATCATCCTGTTCTCTCAATATTGCCTGATATTTCAACATTCTACTGGATGACAACCAATGACCCCCCTTTTGTTCCAAAACTGCAATCACCATGTGGGGCACAAATACTTCCATTTTTGTTCCCAATGTCAATTTTCTAGCTTCTTGGACTAACGTTACAGTAGCAGCCACTGCTCGGAGGCAAGAAGGCCATCCGGCACTTACCATATCCAACTGCTTGGAAAAATAGCCCACCGGTCTCTTCCATGATCCAATTCGTTGAGTTAAAACTCCAAGCGCTAGTCGTTGCCGCTCATGTACAAAGAGTTGAAATGTTTTTGTCAAATCAGGCAATCCTAATGCTGGGGCTTCTTGCAGAGCCTGTTTTAAGTCTTGAAAAGCCCTTTTACACTCTAAACTCCAAACTAATTGTGGCTCTTTTAAAGCTGCATACAGTGGTTTGGCTAACAGTCCATAATTCAAAATCCAGAGTCTGCACCACCCTGTCATTCCTAGAAAAGTTCGTAACTCGTGCAAATTTCTAGGTTCAGGGATGGCACAAATCGCTTGTATTCTATTCACCCCCAACCGTCTTTGTCCTTGGGAAATTTCACATCCCAGATATATCACTTTTTCCCGGGCAATTTGGGCTTTTTCCTTAGAAACTCGATAACCGCTCTGTCCCAGTAAATTTAATCACGCAACTGTAACAGTAATGCAGTTTTCATACCTTTCTGTCGCCACGAAAATGTCATCCACATATTGCAACAATAAGTATGCTTTTGATGGTAATTGAAAATATCCTTGCTCCTTCCAATCCTCCAGTTCTCGTGCCAGCTGATTCCCAAATATTGTAGGACTGTTTTTGAAGCCTTGTGGTAACCTGGTCCAGGTCAGCTGTCGTTTTCTTCCTGTATCCGGATTTTCCCATTCAAACGCAAATAATTTCCTACTTTGTAATGCCAATGGGATGCAGAAGAAAGCATCTTTTAAATCAATTACAGAAAAGTATCTAAATTGTTCTGCCACAGATGTTAACAATGTATAAGGATTTGCTACTACTGGATGTATATCTTTAACTATTTCGTTTACAGCTCTTAAATCTTGAACTAACCTATAATCTCCGTTAGGTTTTCTTATAGGAAATATTGGTGTATTATATTCAGATTCACATTCTTCTAACACATTGTGCATCAAAAATTTTGCAATTAATGGTGCTACCCCTTTCCTAGCTTCTAACTGTATAGGATATTGTCTAACTCTTACCGGTTGGACACCTTCTTTCAATTCTACTATGACAGGTTTTGCTGCTTTCGCTAATCCCGGTACTTGTGTCTCCCATACCCATGGTACTACAGCGTTTTCTACCTCTATTGGTATTGTTGTATTAGCTATTTCTTTTACTATAAATATTCTAGCTATTTCTTCCTCAGGTATCTGCAACTTAGCTTTTCCATTTTCAAATATTATTTTAGCATTAAATCTTGACAATAAATCTCGTCCTAACAAAGATGTAGGACAATCCGGTACATAGAGAAATTCATGATCTAATTCTTTACCCCTAAAATTTAGATGCAATGGCCGCAGAAAGGGCCGTTGCTCTGTTTTTCCTGTAGCTCCTACCACAGTTATCATCGTATCTCCTATCTTTCCTAAACAAGTATTTAAAACAGAATAAGTTGCCCCAGTATCTACCAATAATTGTTTCTCTTCCCCATCAATTTCTGTTGTCACTTTTAATCCATCACTTAGTCAGCTACTATGTTGCCCCAAATGTCCTAACATCATTGTTTCTGCCATTGCTGTTCCTCCTACTGAAGTCTGCTGGGCCAAATTCATTTTCACTGGGCACTCATTTTTCCAATGTCCCTGTTGTCTGCAAAACGCACACTGATTTATCCCTAGCTGATTTTGAGGTATTCCCCGCATGCCTCCTACCCTGTATCCTCCTCGACCTCGTCCTCTACTTCTGCCTCTTATTCCTTGATTTACTCGTTGTAACATTGCTAATAATCCTGCCTGATTTCTCTTTGTGGTTTTTTTTTTTTTTTTTTTTTTTCCCTATTATTGTACACTTTCCAGCTGATTGCTTCCAAATTACTAAATCTCCTGGGGAAAAAGGAACTTTCCCATATACTTTATCAGTCCCCGAAATTGCCTCTCGTAAAGGGGCTAATAATACTTTACTGTTTTGCTCTTGTTCCTTCCTCCCTTGTCTTGTTCTCTGTGCAATTGGGGTTCGTTGCGCTTGTCTTGGGCATGATGAATGCCCTGGCGAACCCTTCGGTGTTAACTTAATCTGGATCGCTCCAGTATTAATTGATTCTGACGGTTTTACCGCCTTAATACTATCAGTATCACTATCGTCCCCTGCATCTATATCGGACATCACAGGGGCCGTCGGTGATGCTAAAAGTGATACCTCCTCTGGCTCTCTTATTGAATTTTGTATTGCCAAACAAGTCATACACTTCTTATTACCTACACATCCTCCACGTTTTGTTTTATCTTTTTTTCGGGATGTACCAACAACATTCCACATTCTCTCTGCATATCTGGATGATTACGTATATCATAAAATAGATCAACATATGGTACTTCATCCCATTTTTCAAGTTCTTAACAATATCTCATTAATGGACCTATAACACCCGGATCTAAACTTCCGTGTTCAGGCCACCGGGGTCCATCATACTCATATTGTGGCCACCAATTCGTACAATAATCTATAAATCGACTTTTACTCATACTCTGAAAATATCCTGCACTTTTCCAATGCTTTAATAAACATCCTAACGGAGAATTATCCGGTATTACCATGGTCTTACACATTCACTCCACACACACACACTAAATCTACGGGGTAGAAAACGGAAAGATAGCCTCTGATGGGAAACAAAAGACCAAACCAAACTCACGAGACAGCCACGTATGTCCGTGAGTGCTGGACCTGCGGGGCTTTCGCTCCGTCTGACGGCCAGCGCCTAGGCTTCCACAGACCAGACCTCGAGCTCGTTAGCCCAACCTTGCGTGAATCGCCGTCACGTCTTATTAGGCAGGCACCCGACCAAATATTACAATAAAGCACCTTCGGGCTTACCACTTTGGGACGTCAGGAGCAGCGCAGAGCGGGCGCAGCCGATGGCTCCCCGAGAATTCCTCGGTGCCGGCACGGAGCAAAATCGGAAAGCGAACCGTCAACACTACTCCCGAAGTCCCATCTGGGTCGCCAGAAAACTGTTGCCCGTAAAGAAACACATAACTACGAAAGCAGTTATATGCGGTGCTTTATTCGGGGCCCGGGGTCTCAGGGACTCATGTCCAAAGCTGAGAATCCCAAATCCCCGTTTAACTTGGTTAATATTTATAGTGTTCGGTTACGTAACATAATCAACAGAATTGCTAAGCTACATGATTGTTTCCCATTTATAGTTTCTTCAGTTACTGTTGCCAAGATTTGCTTATCATTTACCTAGTTCATCAGATTGTGCTGTACCCAGTTCATCAGATTGTACTGTACCCACTTCATCAGATTGTACTGTACCCAACACCTGCAATTATACCTTCATCTTGTCTACCAAGTATAACCTATTCTAATCAATATAATGTAACAATTCCCCCCTTTGAAAATACTTCAAGTCTTCCAGACTGCAAGGATTTTCATCATCAGTTCCGCAGATTTCCATATTCTTTGGACCGTCTCAAACTGGTGATTGTAGCTGCAATGAATTATTTCCAATGTCTTCATATCTCGGGGGAAGTTCATGATTCTTCCTGGTAAGAGCTTTTAAAATTTTCCCCAAGTGTTGCCGTTCCTTATTAACAATATTTTGAATCAAACGCAACACTCCCATAATAGCTAACATAATAATTATAATTATTATACACCATTGAATTAAAGATGCTACCCAACCAGAGATGTTCAATCCAAATGACTTTGCTAAAGCAGCCACCCAATTATGGGTACTTTCTTCTCTTTCTTCCTCAGTTGCACGTTCAATTTGCGTTAGCTGAGACAAATCACGTTCTACCGCGGCTGTAACATTCGGAATATGTACACAACAATGATCAATCTTATCTCGTAAATAACCACATACTCCATGTTCTTTTAGCAACAGCATATCTAATGCCATTCTATTCTGCAGGGTCATTTTTGTGGTTGCCTGTAATTGTAAGTTTATTTCCTTAAATCCTTCTTTAGTCACTCTTGCTAGCCTTTCCGTTTGTCCTAACAACCGGTACAACATTTCTCTATTCCGATAAGCACTAATTGGAGCAAACAATGATTCTAAAGCCCAACCTAACTTCACACCGGATGATGGTTCTTGCCAATCATCATCATCCTTTATTTCTCTCTTCATTATCCATAAATTTTCTAATCTACCCTTAAATGGCGCTTTCTTCCAAATTGGGCAGAGAGTTGGTAACCCTAAAGTTATTTCAGTCACCAACCCATCCAAGGGGAGGTGAGTCGTCCATTGTCCATCACTTGTAACCCAAACTAAATTTCCTGTGCTCCTGATCGTAGTTCTACAATCTATTCCCACTCCGAATTGTATTACAGGTTCACTCATTGAGTATTTAATTCCTCTACAGGCACAACCTGTCCTTAATGCAAGGACCACAGGTGGAAAGGTAACTTCACTTTCGGGGTGTCACAAGTGTATACTTTTGTACAGTTCTAGACTGGGTGTTTTTCAGCTAACTTTCTTTTGCATTAGATTTTCTTGTGTTTCCTGTTGTGGCGCCTGGATTATTTGTATTGGTTGCATTTCGTCTTTTTCCAAATCTTTTAACTCTCTCCTGGCTCTGTTTCTTTTCTGCATAGGTTCTGATTTTGCAGTAACCTCTAATGCCCTTTTTCCATAATCAAAACTCTCTTTAATCCAAACAATACAGGTGTAGTTTCCTACATCTGTCTTACTTACATTTCGCAATGATAAAATCATAGTACCCCTTCGTGTATCACTATCCCATCGGATTGTAAACCCAGTTGACAATTTGGACTCATTCTTCTGCCAATAGCAACTAATGTCTTGGATTGAACTTCTCATATCTCCAACAAAATCACAAGTCAAATTTACATCCATTCGTTCTTCTATATGTACAGTAGCATACGTATGTATTATTTGAGCGAAACCATTACTTAATCCTACCCAGCATAGTATTACCAAGATGTAAATCTCAGTTTTGTAGGAGTGATCATTTTTACCCCCCATTGTGATGGTACCTTCTTCACTCTGGTATAATGAATCCAATTATCAATTCCTGCTACTTTCACAGCGGTAAATGTTATCAATAGCACCAAATAAAGTCCATGCCACTGTTCCTTTAAAGGCTCCGTTTGCCAATTTCGAACATACGCTTGGTCTCCTGGTTGATTCTCCAACGGCAAAGGGCGATTCCAGATGATCGCGGCACGTAAGGCTGTGAGTAATCTGCTTAAAGAAATTATATAACTATAAACATCTTGATCTCCTTGGAGGTGTAAATCTGCACTTCCCATTCCCTTCGTTGGTGCAGTATATGGCTTACCGTACAGAATTTCATAGGGACTTACAGACAACCCTTCTCTAGGTTTTATACGAATTCTCAATAAAGCAAGGGGCAATGCCTGTGGCCATTGGATTTGAGCTTCCTGGCATATCTTTTTAATTTGTCCTTTTAATGTTTGATTCTTCCTTTCTACCTTTCCACTAGATTGTGGCCTCCACGGTGTATGTAAATCCCAGCTAATTCCAAGCATTTCACTAATTTCCTGTACTATTTTAGCTATAAAGTGTGGGCCTCGATCTGAAGAAATTCCTAAAGGTACCCCAAATCTAGGTATGATCTCTTTTAACAAAGTTTTTACTACTTCTCTAGCTTGATTCGTTCTACAGGGAAATGCTTCTAGCCACCCTGAAAAGGTACATACGTATACCAATAAATACTGAAACCCTTTTGATTTAGGTAATTCTGCAAAATCCACTTGCCAATAGTCACCTGGTTCTATTCCCACTTTCAAAGTTCCCATTTGAATTTGTTTTCGTATTACCGGATTATTCTTTAAACATACTGGACACTTCGCATTCACCCCTTTTGCTATTGTTAACATTTGTGCAGATATAATGCTCCGCTTTAAAAACTGCACCAATGCTTCTGCTCCCCAATGGCATTTATTATGTTCAGTTTGTATTATTCGTTTCATAATTGTAGCAGGCACTACTACTTGTCCATTACCTGTTACATACCATCCATGTGAATTCTTCTGTGCCTTTACCAAATCGGCTAATTTTTCATCTTCTTGGGTATAAAAGGGATTTACAGAGAGATGAGCAGTAATCGGGCTTACCTTAGTAGGTATTAGAGCTAATTCAGTCCATACTTGCCGTGCAGCAATTTTGGCTGCCTGGTCTGCCTTCATGTTTCCTTGTGCCACATCGCTGCCATCCCTCTGATGTCCTCGACAATGCATTACAGCCACTTGCTGAGGTAGTACCACAGCCTCTAATAACTGTAAGATCTCGGTTCGATATTTAATAATACTACCTTGAGCCGTCAACAATCCTCTTTCCTTCCATAAAGCTCCATGTATATGTATTATTCCAAAAGCGTATTTAGAATCTGCCCAAATATTCACTCTCTTATCCGTACTCGGTATTAAAGCCCGAATTAGAGCGACCAGTTCTGCCTTTTGCGCTGACGTTCCTGGCATTAATGCCTTTGCTTCAATTACTTCAAGCTTAGTAACCACAGCGTATCCAGAATATCGCGTTCCATTCTCAACAAAGCTGCTACCGTCTGTAAATAATGTCCAGTCAGGATTTACAAGGGGAATATCTTTCAGATCTACCCTACTGGCGTAAGTTTGTTCGATCACCTCAATACAATCATGTTCCAGCTCGCCTTCCTCTATTTTGCTACCTAAAAATTCAGCGGGATTCAAACATGTTGTTATCTTTAAAAATATATCATCCTGTTCTCTCAATATTGCTTGATATTTCAACATTCTACTGGATGACAACCAATGACCCCCCTTTTGTTCCAAAACTGCAATCACCATGTGGGGCACAAATACTTCCATTTTTGTTCCCAATGTCAATTTTCTAGCTTCTTGGACTAACGTTACAGTAGCAGCCACTGCTCGGAGGCAAGAAGGCCATCCGGCACTTACCATATCCAACTGCTTGGAAAAATAGCCCACCGGTCTCTTCCATGATCCAATTCGTTGAGTTAAAACTCCAAGCGCTAGTCGTTGCCGCTCATGTACAAAGAGTTGAAATGTTTTTGTCAAATCAGGCAATCCTAATGCTGGGGCTTCTTGCAGAGCCTGTTTTAAGTCTTGAAAAGCCCTTTTACACTCTAAACTCCAAACTAATTGTGGCTCTTTTAAAGCTGCATACAGTGGTTTGGCTAACAGTCCGTAATTCAAAATCCAGAGTCTGCACCACCCTGTCATTCCTAGAAAAGTTCGTAACTCGTGCAAATTTCTAGGTTCAGGGATGGCACAAATCGCTTGTATTCTATTCACCCCCAACCGTCTTTGTCCTTGGGAAATTTCACATCCCAGATATATCACTTTTTCCCGGGCAATTTGGGCTTTTTCCTTAGAAACTCGATAACCGCTCTGTCCCAGTAAATTTAATAACGCAACTGTAACAGTAATGCAGTTTTCATACCCTTCTGTCGCCACGAAAATGTCATCCACATATTGCAACAATAAGTATGCTTTTGATGGTAATTGAAAATATCCTTGCTCCTTCCAATCCTCCAGTTCTCGTGCCAGCTGATTCCCAAATATTGTAGGACTGTTTTTGAAGCCTTGTGGTAACCTGGTCCAGGTCAGCTGTCGTTTTCGTCCTGTATCCGGATTTTCCCATTCAAACGCAAATAATTTCCTACTTTGTAATGCCAATGGGATGCAGAAGAAAGCATCTTTTAAATCAATTACAGAAAAGTATCTAAATTGTTCTGCCACAGATGTTAACAATGTATAAGGATTTGCTACTACTGGATGTATATCTTTAACTATTTCGTTTACAGCTCTTAAATCTTGAACTAACCTATAATCTCCGTTAGGTTTTCTTATAGGAAATATTGGTGTATTATATTCAGATTCACATTCTTCTAACACATTGTGCATCAAAAATTTTGCAATTAATGGTGCTACCCCTTTCCTAGCTTCTAACTGTATAGGATATTGTCTAACTCTTACCGGTTGGACACCTTCTTTCAATTCTACTATGACAGGTTTTGCTGCTTTCGCTAATCCCGGTACTTGTGTCTCCCATACCCATGGTACTACAGCGTTTTCTACCTCTATTGGTATTGTTGTATTAGCTATTTCTTTTACTATAAATATTCTAGCTATTTCTTCCTCAGGTATCTGCAACTTAGCTTTTCCATTTTCAAATATTATTTTAGCATTAAATCTTGACAATAAATCTCGTCCTAACAAAGATGTAGGACAATCCGGTACATAGAGAAATTCATGATCTAATTCTTTACCCCTAAAATTTAGATGCAATGGCCGCAGAAAGGGCCGTTGCTCTGTTTTTCCTGTAGCTCCTACCACAGTTATCATCGTATCTCCTATCTTTCCTAAACAAGTATTTAAAACAGAATAAGTTGCCCCAGTATCTACCAATAATTGTTTCTCTTCCCCATCAATT
Organism: Apteryx mantelli; assembly: GCF_036417845.1. Classification (NCBI taxonomy): domain Eukaryota; kingdom Metazoa; phylum Chordata; class Aves; order Apterygiformes; family Apterygidae; genus Apteryx; species Apteryx mantelli. The sequence goes on from NW_027118475.1 coordinate 303,331, forward strand.
TCTGTTGTCACTTTTAATCCATCACTTAGTCAGCTACTATGTTGCCCCAAATGTCCTAACATCATTGTTTCTGCCATTGCTGTTCCTCCTACTGAAGCCTGCTGGGCCAAATTCATTTTCACTGGGCACTCATTTTTCCAATGTCCCTGTTGTCTGCAAAACGCACACTGATTTATCCCTAGCTGATTTTGAGGTATTCCCCGCATGCCTCCTACCCTGTATCCTCCTCGACCTCGTCCTCTACTTCTGCCTCTTATTCCTTGATTTACTCGTTGTAACATTGCTAATAATCCTGCCTGATTTCTCTTTGTGGTTTGTTTTTTTTTTTTTTTTCCCTATTATTGTACACTTTCCAGCTGATTGCTTCCAAATTACTAAATCTCCTGGGGAAAAAGGAACTTTCCCATATACTTTATCAGTCCCCGAAATTGCCTCTCGTAAAGGGGCTAATAATACTTTACTGTTTTGCTCTTGTTCCTTCCTCCCTTGTCTTGTTCTCTGTGCAATTGGGGTTCGTTGCGCTTGTCTTGGGCATGATGAATGCCCTGGCGAACCCTTCGGTGTTAACTTAATCTGGATCGCTCCAGTATTAATTGATTCTGACGGTTTTACCGCCTTAATACTATCAGTATCACTATCGTCCCCTGCATCTATATCGGACATCACAGGGGCCGTCGGTGATGCTAAAAGTGATACCTCCTCTGGCTCTCTTATTGAATTTTGTATTGCCAAACAAGTCATACACTTCTTATTACCTACACATCCTTCACATTTTGTTTTATCTTTTTTTCGGGATGTACCAACAACATTCCACATTCTCTCTGCATATCTGGATGATTACGTATATCATAAAATAGATCAACATATGGTACTTCATCCCATTTTTCAAGTTCTTAACAATATCTCATTAATGGACCTATAACACCCGGATCTAAACTTCCGTGTTCAGGCCACCGGGGTCCATCATACTCATATTGTGGCCACCAATTCGTACAATAATCTATAAATCGACTTTTACTCATACTCTGAAAATATCCCGCACTTTTCCAATGCTTTAATAAACATCCTAACGGAGAATTATCCGGTATTACCATGGTCTTACACATTCACTCCACACACACACACTAAATCTACGGGGTAGAAAACGGAAAGATAGCCTCTGATGGGAAACAAAAGACCAAACCAAACTCACGAGACAGCCACGTATGTCCGTGAGTGCTGGACCTGCGGGGCTTTCGCTCCGTCTGACGGCCAGCGCCTAGGCTTCCACAGACCAGACCTCGAGCTCGTTAGCCCAACCTTGCGTGAATCGCCGTCACGTCTTATTAGGCAGGCACCCGACCAAATATTACAATAAAGCACCTTCGGGCTTACCACTTTGGGACGTCAGCAGCAGCGCAGAGCGGGCGCAGCCGATGGCTCCCCGAGAATTCCTCGGTGCCGGCACGGAGCAAAATCGGAAAGCGAACCGTCAACACTACTCCCGAAGTCCCATCTGGGTCGCCAGAACACTGTTGCCCGTAAAGAAACACATAACTACGAAAGCAGTTATATGCGGTGCTTTATTCGGGGCCCGGGGTCTCAGGGACTCATGTCCAAAGCTGAGAATCCCAAATCCCCGTTTAACTTGGTTAATATTTATAGTGTTCGGTTACGTAACATAATCAACAGAATTGCTAAGCTACATGATTGTTTCCCATTTATAGTTTCTTCAGTTACTGTTGCCAAGATTTGCTTATCATTTACCTAGTTCATCAGATTGTACTGTACCCAGTTCATCAGATTGTACTGTACCCAACACCTGCAATTATACCTTCATCTTGTCTACCAAGTATAACCTATTCTAATCAATATAATGTAACAATTCCCCCCTTTGAAAATACTTCAAGTCTTCCAGACTGCAAGGATTTTCATCATCAGTTCCGCAGATTTCCATATTCTTTGGACCGTCTCAAACTGGTGATTGTAGCTGCAATGAATTATTTCCAATGTCTTCATATCTCGGGGGAAGTTCATGATTCTTCCTGGTAACAGCTTTTAAAATTTTCCCCAAGTGTTGCCGTTCCTTATTAACAATATTTTGAATCAAACGCAACACTCCCATAATAGCTAACATAATAATTATAATTATTATACACCATTGAATTAAAGATGCTACCCAACCAGAGATGTTCAATCCAAATGACTTTGCTAAAGCAGCAACCCAATTATGGGTACTTTCTTCTCTTTCTTCCTCAGTTGCATGTTCAATTTGCGTTAGCTGAGACAAATCACGTTCTACCGCGGCTGTAACATTCGGAATATGTACACAACAATGATCAATCTTATCTCGTAAATAACCACATACTCCATGTTCTTTTAGCAACAGCATATCTAATGCCATTCTATTTTGCAGGGTCATTTTTGTGGTTGCCTGTAATTGTAAGTTTATTTCCTTAAATCCTTCTTTAGTCACTCTTGCTAGCCTTTCCGTTTGTCCTAACAACCGGTACAACATTTCTCTATTCCGATAAGCACTAATTGGAGCAAACAATGATTCTAAAGCCCAACCTAACTTCACACCGGATGATGGTTCTTGCCAATCATCATCATCCTTTATTTCTCTCTTCATTATCCATAAATTTTCTAATCTACCCTTAAATGGCGCTTTCTTCCAAATTGGGCAGAGAGTTGGTAACCCTAAAGTTATTTCAGTCACCAACCCATCCAAGGGGAGGTGAGTCGTCCATTGTCCATCACTTGTAACCCAAACTAAATTTCCTGTGCTCCTGATCGTAGTTCTACAATCTATTCCCACTCCGAATTGTATTACAGGTTCACTCATGGAGTATTTAATTCCTCTACAGGCACAACCTGTCCTTAATGCAAGCACCACAGGTGGAAAGGTAACTTCACTTTCGGGGTGTCACAAGTGTATACTTTTGTACAGTTCTAGACTGGGTGTTTTTCAGCTAACTTTCTTTTGCATTAGATTTTCTTGTGTTTCCTGTTGTGGCGCCTGGATTATTTGTATTGGTTGCATTTCGTCTTTTTCCAAATCTTTTAACTCTCTCCTGGCTCTGTTTCTTTTCTGCATAGGTTCTGATTTTGCAGTAACCTCTAATGCCCTTTTTCCATAATCAAAACTCTCTTTAATCCAAACAATACAGGTGTAGTTTCCTACATCTGTCTTACTTACATTTCGCAATGATAAAATCATAGTACCCCTTCGTGTATCACTATCCCATCGGATTGTAAACCCAGTTGACAATTTGGACTCATTCTTCTGCCAATAGCAACTAATGTCTTGGATTGAACTTCTCATATCTCCAACAAAATCACAAGTCAAATTTACATCCATTCGTTCTTCTATATGTACAGTAGCATATGTATGTATTATTTGAGCGAAACCATTACTTAATCCTACCCAGCATAGTATTACCAAGATGTAAATCTCAGTTTTGTAGGAGTGATCATTTTTACCCCCCATTGTGATGGTACCTTCTTCACTCTGGTATAATGAATCCAATTATCAATTCCTGCTACTTTCACAGCGGTAAATGTTATCAATAGCACCAAATAAAGTCCATGCCACTGTTCCTTTAAAGGCTCCGTTTGCCAATTTCGAACATACGCTTGGTCTCCTGGTTGATTCTCCAACGGCAAAGGGCGATTCCAGATGATCGCGGCACGTAAGGCTGTGAGTAATCTGCTTAAAGAAATTATATAACTATAAACATCTTGATCTCCTTGGAGGTGTAAATCTGCACTTCCCATTCCCTTCGTTGGTGCAGTATATGGCTTACCGTACAGAATTTCATAGGGACTTACAGACAACCCTTCTCTAGGTTTTATACGAATTCTCAATAAAGCAAGGGGCAATGCCTGTGGCCATTGGATTTGAGCTTCCTGGCATATCTTTTTAATTTGTCCTTTTAATGTTTGATTCATCCTTTCTACCTTTCCACTAGATTGTGGCCTCCACGGTGTATGTAAATCCCAGCTAATTCCAAGCATTTCACTAATTTCCTGTACTATTTTAGCTATAAAGTGTGGGCCTCGATCTGAAGAAATTCCTAAAGGTACCCCAAATCTAGGTATGATCTCTTTTAACAAAGTTTTTACTACTTCTCTAGCTTGATTCGTTCTACAGGGAAATGCTTCTAGCCACCCTGAAAAGGTACATACGTATACCAATAAATACTTAAACCCTTTTGATTTAGGTAATTCTGCAAAATCCACTTGCCAATAGTCACCTGGTTCTATTCCCACTTTCAAAGTTCCCATTGGAATTTGTTTTCGTATTACCGGATTATTCTTTAAACATACTGGACACTTCGCATTCACCCCTTTTGCTATTGTTAACATTTGTGCAGATACAATGCTCCGCTTTAAAAACTGCACCAATGCTTCTGCTCCCCAATGGCATTTATTATGTTCAGTTTGTATTATTCGTTTCATAATTGTAGCAGGCACTACTACTTGTCCATTACCTGTTACATACCATCCATGTGAATTCTTCTGTGCCTTTACCAAATCGGCTAATTTTTCATCTTCTTGGGTATAAAAGGGATTTACAGAGAGATGAGCAGTAATCGGGCTTACCTTAGTAGGTATTAGAGCTAATTCAGTCCATACTTGCCGTGCAGCAATTTTGGCTGCCTGGTCTGCCTTCATGTTTCCTTGTGCCACATCGCTGCCATCCCTCTGATGTCCTCGACAATGCATTACAGCCACTTGCTGAGGTAGTACCACAGCCTCTAATAACTGTAAGATCTCGGTTCGATATTTAATAATACTACCTTGAGCCGTCAACAATCCTCTTTCCTTCCATAAAGCTCCATGTATATGTATTATTCCAAAAGCGTATTTAGAATCTGCCCAAATATTCACTCTCTTATCCGTACTCGGTATTAAAGCCCGAATTAGAGCGACCAGTTCTGCCTTTTGCGCTGACGTTCCTGGCATTAATGCCTTTGCTTCAATTACTTCAAGCTTAGTAACCACAGCATATCCAGAATATCGTGTTCCATTCTCAACAAAGCTGCTACCGTCTGTAAATAATGTCCAGTCAGGATTTACAAGGGGAATATCTTTCAGATCTACCCTACTGGCGTAAGTTTGTTCGATCACCTCAATACAATCATGTTCCAGCTCGCCTTCCTCTATTTTGCTACCTAAAAATTCAGCGGGATTCAAACATGTTGTTATCTTTAAAAATATATCATCCTGTTCTCTCAATATTGCCTGATATTTCAACATTCTACTGGATGACAACCAATGACCCCCCTTTTGTTCCAAAACTGCAATCACCATGTGGGGCACAAATACTTCCATTTTTGTTCCCAATGTCAATTTTCTAGCTTCTTGGACTAACGTTACAGTAGCAGCCACTGCTCGGAGGCAAGAAGGCCATCCGGCACTTACCATATCCAACTGCTTGGAAAAATAGCCCACCGGTCTCTTCCATGATCCAATTCGTTGAGTTAAAACTCCAAGCGCTAGTCGTTGCCGCTCATGTACAAAGAGTTGAAATGTTTTTGTCAAATCAGGCAATCCTAATGCTGGGGCTTCTTGCAGAGCCTGTTTTAAGTCTTGAAAAGCCCTTTTACACTCTAAACTCCAAACTAATTGTGGCTCTTTTAAAGCTGCATACAGTGGTTTGGCTAACAGTCCGTAATTCAAAATCCAGAGTCTGCACCACCCTGTCATTCCTAGAAAAGTTCGTAACTCGTGCAAATTTCTAGGTTCAGGGATGGCACAAATCGCTTGTATTCTATTCACCCCCAACCGTCTTTGTCCTTGGGAAATTTCACATCCCAGATATATCACTTTTTCCCGGGCAATTTGGGCTTTTTCCTTAGAAACTCGATAACCGCTCTGTCCCAGTAAATTTAATAACGCAACTGTAACAGTAATGCAGTTTTCATACCTTTCTGTCGCCACGAAAATGTCATCCACATATTGCAACAATAAGTATGCTTTTGATGGTAATTGAAAATATCCTTGCTCCTTCCAATCCTCCAGTTCTCGTGCCAGCTGATTCCCAAATATTGTAGGACTGTTTTTGAAGCCTTGTGGTAACCTGGTCCAGGTCAGCTGTCGTTTTCTTCCTGTATCCGGATTTTCCCATTCAAACGCAAATAATTTCCTACTTTGTAATGCCAATGGGATGCAGAAGAAAGCATCTTTTAAATCAATTACAGAAAAGTATCTAAATTGTTCTGCCACAGATGTTAACAATGTATAAGGATTTGCTACTACTGGATGTATATCTTTAACTATTTCGTTTACAGCTCTTAAATCTTGAACTAACCTATAATCTCCGTTAGGTTTTCTTATAGGAAATATTGGTGTATTATATTCAGATTCACATTCTTCTAACACATTGTGCATCAAAAATTTTGCAATTAATGGTGCTACCCCTTTCCTAGCTTCTAACTGTATAGGATATTGTCTAACTCTTACCGGTTGGACACCTTCTTTCAATTCTACTATGACAGGTTTTGCTGCTTTCGCTAATCCCGGTACTTGTGTCTCCCATACCCATGGTACTACAGCGTTTTCTACCTCTATTGGTATTGTTGTATTAGCTATTTCTTTTACTATAAATATTCTAGCTATTTCTTCCTCAGGTATCTGCAACTTAGCTTTTCCATTTTCAAATATTATTTTAGCATTAAATCTTGACAATAAATCTCGTCCTAACAAAGATGTAGGACAATCCGGTACATAGAGAAATTCATGATCTAATTCTTTACCCCTAAAATTTAGATGCAATGGCCGCAGAAAGGGCCGTTGCTCTGTTTTTCCTGTAGCTCCTACCACAGTTATCATCGTATCTCCTATCTTTCCTAAACAAGTATTTAAAACAGAATAAGTTGCCCCAGTATCTACCAATAATTGTTTCTCTTCCCCATCAATTTCTGTTGTCACTTTTAATCCATCACTTAGTCAGCTACTATGTTGCCCCAAATGTCCTAACATCATTGTTTCTGCCATTGCTGTTCCTCCTACTGAAGTCTGCTGGGCCAAATTCATTTTCACTGGGCACTCATTTTTCCAATGTCCCTGTTGTCTGCAAAACGCACACTGATTTATCCCTAGCTGATTTTGAGGTATTCCCCGCATGCCTCCTACCCTGTATCCTCCTCGACCTCGTCCTCTACTTCTGCCTCTTATTCCTTGATTTACTCGTTGTAACATTGCTAATAATCCTGCCTGATTTCTCTTTGTGGTTTGTTTTTTTTTTTTTTTTTTTTCCCCTATTATTGTACACTTTCCAGCTGATTGCTTCCAAATTACTAAATCTCCTGGGGAAAAAGGAACTTTCCCATATACTTTATCAGTCCCCGAAATTGCCTCTCGTAAAGGGGCTAATAATACTTTACTGTTTTGCTCTTGTTCCTTCCTCCCTTGTCTTGTTCTCTGTGCAATTGGGGTTCGTTGCGCTTGTCTTGGGCATGATGAATGCCCTGGCGAACCCTTCGGTGTTAACTTAATCTGGATCGCTCCAGTATTAATTGATTCTGACGGTTTTACCGCCTTAATACTATCAGTATCACTATCGTCCCCTGCATCTATATCGGACATCACAGGGGCCGTCGGTGATGCTAAAAGTGATACCTCCTCTGGCTCTCTTATTGAATTTTGTATTGCCAAACAAGTCATACACTTCTTATTACCTACACATCCTCCACGTTTTGTTTTATCTTTTTTTCGGGATGTACCAACAACATTCCACATTCTCTCTGCATATCTGGATGATTACGTATATCATAAAATAGATCAACATATGGTACTTCATCCCATTTTTCAAGTTCTTAACAATATCTCATTAATGGACCTATAACACCCGGATCTAAACTTCCGTGTTCAGGCCACCGGGGTCCATCATACTCATATTGTGGCCACCAATTCGTACAATAATCTATAAATCGACTTTTACTCATACTCTGAAAATATCCCGCACTTTTCCAATGCTTTAATAAACATCCTAACGGAGAATTATCCGGTATTACCATGGTCTTACACATTCACTCCACACACACACACTAAATCTACGGGGTAGAAAACGGAAAGATAGCCTCTGATGGGAAACAAAAGACCAAACCAAACTCACGAGACAGCCACGTATGTCCGTGAGTGCTGGACCTGCGGGGCTTTCGCTCCGTCTGACGGCCAGCGCCTAGGCTTCCACAGACCAGACCTCGAGCTCGTTAGCCCAACCTTGCGTGAATCGCCGTCACGTCTTATTAGGCAGGCACCCGACCAAATATTACAATAAAGCACCTTCGGGCTTACCACTTTGGGACGTCAGGAGCAGCGCAGAGCGGGCGCAGCCGATGGCTCCCCGAGAATTCCTCGGTGCCGGCACGGAGCAAAATCGGAAAGCGAACCGTCAACACTACTCCCGAAGTCCCATCTGGGTCGCCAGAAAACTGTTGCCCGTAAAGAAACACATAACTACGAAAGCAGTTATATGCGGTGCTTTATTCAGGGCCCGGGGTCTCAGGGACTCATGTCCAAAGCTGAGAATCCCAAATCCCCGTTTAACTTGGTTAATATTTATAGTGTTCGGTTACGTAACATAATCAACAGAATTGCTAAGCTACATGATTGTTTCCCATTTATAGTTTCTTCAGTTACTGTTGCCAAGATTTGCTTATCATTTACCTAGTTCATCAGATTGTGCTGTACCCAGTTCATCAGATTGTACTGTACCCAGTTCATCAGATTGTACTGTACCCAACACCTGCAATTATACCTTCATCTTGTCTACCAAGTATAACCTATTCTAATCAATATAATGTAACAATTCCCCCCTTTGAAAATACTTCAAGTCTTCCAGACTGCAAGGATTTTCATCATCAGTTCCGCAGATTTCCATATTCTTTGGACCGTCTCAAACTGGTGATTGTAGCTGCAATGAATTATTTCCAATGTCTTCATATCTCGGGGGAAGTTCATGATTCTTCCTGGTAACAGCTTTTAAAATTTTCCCCAAGTGTTGCCGTTCCTTATTAACAATATTTTGAATCAAACGCAACACTCCCATAATAGCTAACATAATAATTATAATTATTATACACCATTGAATTAAAGATGCTACCCAACCAGAGATGTTCAATCCAAATGACTTTGCTAAAGCAGCCACCCAATTATGGGTACTTTCTTCTCTTTCTTCCTCAGTTGCACGTTCAATTTGCGTTAGCTGAGACAAATCACGTTCTACCGCGGCTGTAACATTCGGAATATGTACACAACAATGATCAATCTTATCTCGTAAATAACCACATACTCCATGTTCTTTTAGCAACAGCATATCTAATGCCATTCTATTCTGCAGGGTCATTTTTGTGGTTGCCTGTAATTGTAAGTTTATTTCCTTAAATCCTTCTTTAGTCACTCTTGCTAGCCTTTCCGTTTGTCCTAACAACCGGTACAACATTTCTCTATTCCGATAAGCACTAATTGGAGCAAACAATGATTCTAAAGCCCAACCTAACTTCACACCGGATGATGGTTCTTGCCAATCATCATCATCCTTTATTTCTCTCTTCATTATCCATAAATTTTCTAATCTACCCTTAAATGGCGCTTTCTTCCAAATTGGGCAGAGAGTTGGTAACCCTAAAGTTATTTCAGTCACCAACCCATCCAAGGGGAGGTGAGTCGTCCATTGTCCATCACTTGTAACCCAAACTAAATTTCCTGTGCTCCTGATCGTAGTTCTACAATCTATTCCCACTCCGAATTGTATTACAGGTTCACTCATGGAGTATTTAATTCCTCTACAGGCACAACCTGTCCTTAATGCAAGGACCACAGGTGGAAAGGTAACTTCACTTTCGGGGTGTCACAAGTGTATACTTTTGTACAGTTCTAGACTGGGTGTTTTTCAGCTAACTTTCTTTTGCATTAGATTTTCTTGTGTTTCCTGTTGTGGCGCCTGGATTATTTGTATTGGTTGCATTTCGTCTTTTTCCAAATCTTTTAACTCTCTCCTGGCTCTGTTTCTTTTCTGCATAGGTTCTGATTTTGCAGTAACCTCTAATGCCCTTTTTCCATAATCAAAACTCTCTTTAATCCAAACAATACAGGTGTAGTTTCCTACATCTGTCTTACTTACATTTCGCAATGATAAAATCATAGTACCCCTTCGTGTATCACTATCCCATCGGATTGTAAACCCAGTTGACAATTTGGACTCATTCTTCTGCCAATAGCAACTAATGTCTTGGATTGAACTTCTCATATCTCCAACAAAATCACAAGTCAAATTTACATCCATTCGTTCTTCTATATGTACAGTAGCATATGTATGTATTATTTGAGCGAAACCATTACTTAATCCTACCCAGCATAGTATTACCAAGATGTAAATCTCAGTTTTGTAGGAGTGATCATTTTTACCCCCCATTGTGATGGTACCTTCTTCACTCTGGTATAATGAATCCAATTATCAATTCCTGCTACTTTCACAGCGGTAAATGTTATCAATAGCACCAAATAAAGTCCATGCCACTGTTCCTTTAAAGGCTCCGTTTGCCAATTTCGAACATACGCTTGGTCTCCTGGTTGATTCTCCAACGGCAAAGGGCGATTCCAGATGATCGCGGCACGTAAGGCTGTGAGTAATCTGCTTAAAGAAATTATATAACTATAAACATCTTGATCTCCTTGGAGGTGTAAATCTGCACTTCCCATTCCCTTCGTTGGTGCAGTATATGGCTTACCGTACAGAATTTCATAGGGACTTACAGACAACCCTTCTCTAGGTTTTATACGAATTCTCAATAAAGCAAGGGGCAATGCCTGTGGCCATTGGATTTGAGCTTCCTGGCATATCTTTTTAATTTGTCCTTTTAATGTTTGATTCTTCCTTTCTACCTTTCCACTAGATTGTGGCCTCCACGGTGTATGTAAATCCCAGCTAATTCCAAGCATTTCACTAATTTCCTGTACTATTTTAGCTATAAAGTGTGGGCCTCGATCTGAAGAAATTCCTAAAGGTACCCCAAATCTAGGTATGATCTCTTTTAACAAAGTTTTTACTACTTCTCTAGCTTGATTCGTTCTACAGGGAAATGCTTCTAGCCACCCTGAAAAGGTACATACGTATACCAATAAATACTGAAACCCTTTTGATTTAGGTAATTCTGCAAAATCCACTTGCCAATAGTCACCTGGTTCTATTCCCACTTTCAAAGTTCCCATTTGAATTTGTTTTCGTATTACCGGATTATTCTTTAAACATACTGGACACTTCGCATTCACCCCTTTTGCTATTGTTAACATTTGTGCAGATACAATGCTCCGCTTTAAAAACTGCACCAATGCTTCTGCTCCCCAATGGCATTTATTATGTTCAGTTTGTATTATTCGTTTCATAATTGTAGCAGGCACTACTACTTGTCCATTACCTGTTACATACCATCCATGTGAATTCTTCTGTGCCTTTACCAAATCGGCTAATTTTTCATCTTCTTGGGTATAAAAGGGATTTACAGAGAGATGAGCAGTAATCGGGCTTACCTTAGTAGGTATTAGAGCTAATTCAGTCCATACTTGCCGTGCAGCAATTTTGGCTGCCTGGTCTGCCTTCATGTTTCCTTGTGCCACATCGCTGCCATCCCTCTGATGTCCTCGACAATGCATTACAGCCACTTGCTGAGGTAGTACCACAGCCTCTAATAACTGTAAGATCTCGGTTCGATATTTAATAATACTACCTTGAGCCGTCAACAATCCTCTTTCCTTCCATAAAGCTCCATGTATATGTATTATTCCAAAAGCGTATTTAGAATCTGCCCAAATATTCACTCTCTTATCCGTACTCGGTATTAAAGCCCGAATTAGAGCGACCAGTTCTGCCTTTTGCGCTGACGTTCCTGGCATTAATGCCTTTGCTTCAATTACTTCAAGCTTAGTAACCACAGCATATCCAGAATATCGTGTTCCATTCTCAACAAAGCTGCTACCGTCTGTAAATAATGTCCAGTCAGGATTTACAAGGGGAATATCTTTCAGATCTACCCTACTGGCGTAAGTTTGTTCGATCACCTCAATACAATCATGTTCCAGCTCGCCTTCCTCTATTTTGCTACCTAAAAATTCAGCGGGATTCAAACATGTTGTTATCTTTAAAAATATATCATCCTGTTCTCTCAATATTGCCTGATATTTCAACATTCTACTGGATGACAACCAATGACCCCCCTTTTGTTCCAAAACTGCAATCACCATGTGGGGCACAAATACTTCCATTTTTGTTCCCAATGTCAATTTTCTAGCTTCTTGGACTAACGTTACAGTAGCAGCCACTGCTCGGAGGCAAGAAGGCCATCCGGCACTTACCATATCCAACTGCTTGGAAAAATAGCCCACCGGTCTCTTCCATGATCCAATTCGTTGAGTTAAAACTCCAAGCGCTAGTCGTTGCCGCTCATGTACAAAGAGTTGAAATGTTTTTGTCAAATCAGGCAATCCTAATGCTGGGGCTTCTTGCAGAGCCTGTTTTAAGTCTTGAAAAGCCCTTTTACACTCTAAACTCCAAACTAATTGTGGCTCTTTTAAAGCTGCATACAGTGGTTTGGCTAACAGTCCGTAATTCAAAATCCAGAGTCTGCACCACCCTGTCATTCCTAGAAAAGTTCGTAACTCGTGCAAATTTCTAGGTTCAGGGATGGCACAAATCGCTTGTATTCTATTCACCCCCAACCGTCTTTGTCCTTGGGAAATTTCACATCCCAGATATATCACTTTTTCCCGGGCAATTTGGGCTTTTTCCTTAGAAACTCGATAACCGCTCTGTCCCAGTAAATTTAATAACGCAACTGTAACAGTAATGCAGTTTTCATACCCTTCTGTCGCCACGAAAATGTCATCCACATATTGCAACAATAAGTATGCTTTTGATGGTAATTGAAAATATCCTTGCTCCTTCCAATCCTCCAGTTCTCGTGCCAGCTGATTCCCAAATATTGTAGGACTGTTTTTGAAGCCTTGTGGTAACCTGGTCCAGGTCAGCTGTCGTTTTCGTCCTGTATCCGGATTTTCCCATTCAAACGCAAATAATTTCCTACTTTGTAATGCCAATGGGATGCAGAAGAAAGCATCTTTTAAATCAATTACAGAAAAGTATCTAAATTGTTCTGCCACAGATGTTAACAATGTATAAGGATTTGCTACTACTGGATGTATATCTTTAACTATTTCGTTTACAGCTCTTAAATCTTGAACTAACCTATAATCTCCGTTAGGTTTTCTTATAGGAAATATTGGTGTATTATATTCAGATTCACATTCTTCTAACACATTGTGCATCAAAAATTTTGCAATTAATGGTGCTACCCCTTTCCTAGCTTCTAACTGTATAGGATATTGTCTAACTCTTACCGGTTGGACACCTTCTTTCAATTCTACTATGACAGGTTTTGCTGCTTTCGCTAATCCCGGTACTTGTGTCTCCCATACCCATGGTACTACAGCGTTTTCTACCTCTATTGGTATTGTTGTATTAGCTATTTCTTTTACTATAAATATTCTAGCTATTTCTTCCTCAGGTATCTGCAACTTAGCTTTTCCATTTTCAAATATTATTTTAGCATTAAATCTTGACAATAAATCTCGTCCTAACAAAGATGTAGGACAATCCGGTACATAGAGAAATTCATGATCTAATTCTTTACCCCTAAAATTTAGATGCAATGGCCGCAGAAAGGGCCGTTGCTCTGTTTTTCCTGTAGCTCCTACCACAGTTATCATCGTATCTCCTATCTTTCCTAAACAAGTATTTAAAACAGAATAAGTTGCCCCAGTATCTACCAATAATTGTTTCTCTTCCCCATCAATTTCTGTTGTCACTTTTAATCCATCACTTAGTCAGCTACTATGTTGCCCCAAATGTCCTAACATCATTGTTTCTGCCATTGGTGTTCCTCCTACTGAAGCCTGCTGGGCCAAATTCATTTTCACTGGGCACTCATTTTTCCAATGTCCCTGTTGTCTGCAAAACGCACACTGATTTATCCCTAGCTGATTTTGAGGTATTCCCCGCATGCCTCCTACCCTGTATCCTCCTCGACCTCGTCCTCTACTTCTGCCTCTTATTCCTTGATTTACTCGTTGTAACATTGCTAATAATCCTGCCTGATTTCTCTTTGTGGTTTGTTTTTTTTTTTTTTTTTTTTCCCTATTATTGTACACTTTCCAGCTGATTGCTTCCAAATTACTAAATCTCCTGGGGAAAAAGGAACTTTCCCATATACTTTATCAGTCCCCGAAATTGCCTCTCGTAAAGGGGCTAATAATACTTTACTGTTTTGCTCTTGTTCCTTCCTCCCTTGTCTTGTTCTCTGTGCAATTGGGGTTCGTTGCGCTTGTCTTGGGCATGATGAATGCCCTGGCGAACCCTTCGGTGTTAACTTAATCTGGATCGCTCCAGTATTAATTGATTCTGACGGTTTTACCGCCTTAATACTATCAGTATCACTATCGTCCCCTGCATCTATATCGGACATCACAGGGGCCGTCGGTGATGCTAAAAGTGATACCTCCTCTGGCTCTCTTATTGAATTTTGTATTGCCAAACAAGTCATACACTTCTTATTACCTACACATCCTCCACGTTTTGTTTTATCTTTTTTTCGGGATGTACCAACAACATTCCACATTCTCTCTGCATATCTGGATGATTACGTATATCATAAAATAGATCAACATATGGTACTTCATCCCATTTTTCAAGTTCTTAACAATATCTCATTAATGGACCTATAACACCCGGATCTAAACTTCCGTGTTCAGGCCACCGGGGTCCATCATACTCATATTGTGGCCACCAATTCGTACAATAACCTATAAATCGACTTTTACTCATACTCTGAAAATATCCCGCACTTTTCCAATGCTTTAATAAACATCCTAACGGAGAATTATCCGGTATTACCATGGTCTTACACATTCACTCCACACACACACACTAAATCTACGGGGTAGAAAACGGAAAGATAGCCTCTGATGGGAAACAAAAGACCAAACCAAACTCACGAGACAGCCACGTATGTCCGTGAGTGCTGGACCTGCGGGGCTTTCGCTCCGTCTGACGGCCAGCGCCTAGGCTTCCACAGACCAGACCTCGAGCTCGTTAGCCCAACCTTGCGTGAATCGCCGTCACGTCTTATTAGGCAGGCACCCGACCAAATATTACAATAAAGCACCTTCGGGCTTACCACTTTGGGACGTCAGGAGCAGCGCAGAGCGGGCGCAGCCGATGGCTCCCCGAGAATTCCTCGGTGCCGGCACGGAGCAAAATCGGAAAGCGAACCGTCAACACTACTCCCGAAGTCCCATCTGGGTCGCCAGAAAACTGTTGCCCGTAAAGAAACACATAACTACGAAAGCAGTTATATGCGGTGCTTTATTCAGGGCCCGGGGTCTCAGGGACTCATGTCCAAAGCTGAGAATCCCAAATCCCCGTTTAACTTGGTTAATATTTATAGTGTTCGGTTACGTAACATAATCAACAGAATTGCTAAGCTACATGATTGTTTCCCATTTATAGTTTCTTCAGTTACTGTTGCCAAGATTTGCTTATCATTTACCTAGTTCATCAGATTGTGCTGTACCCAGTTCATCAGATTGTACTGTACCCAGTTCATCAGATTGTACTGTACCCAACACCTGCAATTATACCTTCATCTTGTCTACCAAGTATAACCTATTCTAATCAATATAATGTAACAATTCCCCCCTTTGAAAATACTTCAAGTCTTCCAGACTGCAAGGATTTTCATCATCAGTTCCGCAGATTTCCATATTCTTTGGACCGTCTCAAACTGGTGATTGTAGCTGCAATGAATTATTTCCAATGTCTTCATATCTCGGGGGAAGTTCATGATTCTTCCTGGTAACAGCTTTTAAAATTTTCCCCAAGTGTTGCCGTTCCTTATTAACAATATTTTGAATCAAACGCAACACTCCCATAATAGCTAACATAATAATTATAATTATTATACACCATTGAATTAAAGATGCTACCCAACCAGAGATGTTCAATCCAAATGACTTTGCTAAAGCAGCCACCCAATTATGGGTACTTTCTTCTCTTTCTTCCTCAGTTGCACGTTCAATTTGCGTTAGCTGAGACAAATCACGTTCTACCGCGGCTGTAACATTCGGAATATGTACACAACAATGATCAATCTTATCTCGTAAATAACCACATACTCCATGTTCTTTTAGCAACAGCATATCTAATGCCATTCTATTCTGCAGGGTCATTTTTGTGGTTGCCTGTAATTGTAAGTTTATTTCCTTAAATCCTTCTTTAGTCACTCTTGCTAGCCTTTCCGTTTGTCCTAACAACCGGTACAACATTTCTCTATTCCGATAAGCACTAATTGGAGCAAACAATGATTCTAAAGCCCAACCTAACTTCACACCGGATGATGGTTCTTGCCAATCATCATCATCCTTTATTTCTCTCTTCATTATCCATAAATTTTCTAATCTACCCTTAAATGGCGCTTTCTTCCAAATTGGGCAGAGAGTTGGTAACCCTAAAGTTATTTCAGTCACCAACCCATCCAAGGGGAGGTGAGTCGTCCATTGTCCATCACTTGTAACCCAAACTAAATTTCCTGTGCTCCTGATCGTAGTTCTACAATCTATTCCCACTCCGAATTGTATTACAGGTTCACTCATGGAGTATTTAATTCCTCTACAGGCACAACCTGTCCTTAATGCAAGGACCACAGGTGGAAAGGTAACTTCACTTTCGGGGTGTCACAAGTGTATACTTTTGTACAGTTCTAGACTGGGTGTTTTTCAGCTAACTTTCTTTTGCATTAGATTTTCTTGTGTTTCCTGTTGTGGCGCCTGGATTATTTGTATTGGTTGCATTTCGTCTTTTTCCAAATCTTTTAACTCTCTCCTGGCTCTGTTTCTTTTCTGCATAGGTTCTGATTTTGCAGTAACCTCTAATGCCCTTTTTCCATAATCAAAACTCTCTTTAATCCAAACAATACAGGTGTAGTTTCCTACATCTGTCTTACTTACATTTCGCAATGATAAAATCATAGTACCCCTTCGTGTATCACTATCCCATCGGATTGTAAACCCAGTTGACAATTTGGACTCATTCTTCTGCCAATAGCAACTAATGTCTTGGATTGAACTTCTCATATCTCCAACAAAATCACAAGTCAAATTTACATCCATTCGTTCTTCTATATGTACAGTAGCATATGTATGTATTATTTGAGCGAAACCATTACTTAATCCTACCCAGCATAGTATTACCAAGATGTAAATCTCAGTTTTGTAGGAGTGATCATTTTTACCCCCCATTGTGATGGTACCTTCTTCACTCTGGTATAATGAATCCAATTATCAATTCCTGCTACTTTCACAGCGGTAAATGTTATCAATAGCACCAAATAAAGTCCATGCCACTGTTCCTTTAAAGGCTCCGTTTGCCAATTTCGAACATACGCTTGGTCTCCTGGTTGATTCTCCAACGGCAAAGGGCGATTCCAGATGATCGCGGCACGTAAGGCTGTGAGTAATCTGCTTAAAGAAATTATATAACTATAAACATCTTGATCTCCTTGGAGGTGTAAATCTGCACTTCCCATTCCCTTCGTTGGTGCAGTATATGGCTTACCGTACAGAATTTCATAGGGACTTACAGACAACCCTTCTCTAGGTTTTATACGAATTCTCAATAAAGCAAGGGGCAATGCCTGTGGCCATTGGATTTGAGCTTCCTGGCATATCTTTTTAATTTGTCCTTTTAATGTTTGATTCATCCTTTCTACCTTTCCACTAGATTGTGGCCTCCATGGTGTATGTAAATCCCAGCTAATTCCAAGCATTTCACTAATTTCCTGTACTATTTTAGCTATAAAGTGTGGGCCTCGATCTGAAGAAATTCCTAAAGGTACCCCAAATCTAGGTATGATCTCTTTTAACAAAGTTTTTACTACTTCTCTAGCTTGATTCGTTCTACAGGGAAATGCTTCTAGCCACCCTGAAAAGGTACATACGTATACCAATAAATACTGAAACCCTTTTGATTTAGGTAATTCTGCAAAATCCACTTGCCAATAGTCACCTGGTTCTATTCCCACTTTCAAAGTTCCCATTTGAATTTGTTTTCGTATTACCGGATTATTCTTTAAACATACTGGACACTTCGCATTCACCCCTTTTGCTATTGTTAACATTTGTGCAGATATAATGCTCCGCTTTAAAAACTGCACCAATGCTTCTGCTCCCCAATGGCATTTATTATGTTCAGTTTGTATTATTCGTTTCATAATTGTAGCAGGCACTACTACTTGTCCATTACCTGTTACATACCATCCATGTGAATTCTTCTGTGCCTTTACCAAATCGGCTAATTTTTCATCTTCTTGGGTATAAAAGGGATTTACAGAGAGATGAGCAGTAATCGGGCTTACCTTAGTAGGTATTAGAGCTAATTCAGTCCATACTTGCCGTGCAGCAATTTTGGCTGCCTGGTCTGCCTTCATGTTTCCTTGTGCCACATCGCTGCCATCCCTCTGATGTCCTCGACAATGCATTACAGCCACTTGCTGAGGTAGTACCACAGCCTCTAATAACTGTAAGATCTCGGTTCGATATTTAATAATACTACCTTGAGCCGTCAACAATCCTCTTTCCTTCCATAAAGCTCCATGTATATGTATTATTCCAAAAGCGTATTTAGAATCTGCCCAAATATTCACTCTCTTATCCGTACTCGGTATTAAAGCCCGAATTAGAGCGACCAGTTCTGCCTTTTGCGCTGACGTTCCTGGCATTAATGCCTTTGCTTCAATTACTTCAAGCTTAGTAACCACAGCATATCCAGAATATCGTGTTCCATTCTCAACAAAGCTGCTACCGTCTGTAAATAATGTCCAGTCAGGATTTACAAGGGGAATATCTTTCAGATCTACCCTACTGGCGTAAGTTTGTTCGATCACCTCAATACAATCATGTTCCAGCTCGCCTTCCTCTATTTTGCTACCTAAAAATTCAGCGGGATTCAAACATGTTGTTATCTTTAAAAATATATCATCCTGTTCTCTCAATATTGCCTGATATTTCAACATTCTACTGGATGACAACCAATGACCCCCCTTTTGTTCCAAAACTGCAATCACCATGTGGGGCACAAATACTTCCATTTTTGTTCCCAATGTCAATTTTCTAGCTTCTTGGACTAACGTTACAGTAGCAGCCACTGCTCGGAGGCAAGAAGGCCATCCGGCACTTACCATATCCAACTGCTTGGAAAAATAGCCCACCGGTCTCTTCCATGATCCAATTCGTTGAGTTAAAACTCCAAGCGCTAGTCGTTGCCGCTCATGTACAAAGAGTTGAAATGTTTTTGTCAAATCAGGCAATCCTAATGCTGGGGCTTCTTGCAGAGCCTGTTTTAAGTCTTGAAAAGCCCTTTTACACTCTAAACTCCAAACTAATTGTGGCTCTTTTAAAGCTGCATACAGTGGTTTGGCTAACAGTCCGTAATTCAAAATCCAGAGTCTGCACCACCCTGTCATTCCTAGAAAAGTTCGTAACTCGTGCAAATTTCTAGGTTCAGGGATGGCACAAATCGCTTGTATTCTATTCACCCCCAACCGTCTTTGTCCTTGGGAAATTTCACATCCCAGATATATCACTTTTTCCCGGGCAATTTGGGCTTTTTCCTTAGAAACTCGATAACCGCTCTGTCCCAGTAAATTTAATAACGCAACTGTAACAGTAATGCAGTTTTCATACCCTTCTGTCGCCACGAAAATGTCATCCACATATTGCAACAATAAGTATGCTTTTGATGGTAATTGAAAATATCCTTGCTCCTTCCAATCCTCCAGTTCTCGTGCCAGCTGATTCCCAAATATTGTAGGACTGTTTTTGAAGCCTTGTGGTAACCTGGTCCAGGTCAGCTGTCGTTTTCGTCCTGTATCCGGATTTTCCCATTCAAACGCAAATAATTTCCTACTTTGTAATGCCAATGGGATGCAGAAGAAAGCATCTTTTAAATCAATTACAGAAAAGTATCTAAATTGTTCTGCCACAGATGTTAACAACGTATAAGGATTTGCTACTACTGGATGTATATCTTTAACTATTTCGTTTACAGCTCTTAAATCTTGAACTAACCTATAATCTCCGTTAGGTTTTCTTATAGGAAATATTGGTGTATTATATTCAGATTCACATTCTTCTAACACATTGTGCATCAAAAATTTTGCAATTAATGGTGCTACCCCTTTCCTAGCTTCTAACTGTATAGGATATTGTCTAACTCTTACCGGTTGGACACCTTCTTTCAATTCTACTATGACAGGTTTTGCTGCTTTCGCTAATCCCGGTACTTGTGTCTCCCATACCCATGGTACTACAGCGTTTTCTACCTCTATTGGTATTGTTGTATTAGCTATTTCTTTTACTATAAATATTCTAGCTATTTCTTCCTCAGGTATCTGCAACTTAGCTTTTCCATTTTCAAATATTATTTTAGCATTAAATCTTGACAATAAATCTCGTCCTAACAAAGATGTAGGACAATCCGGTACATAGAGAAATTCATGATCTAATTCTTTACCCCTAAAATTTAGATGCAATGGCCGCAGAAAGGGCCGTTGCTCTGTTTTTCCTGTAGCTCCTACCACAGTTATCATCGTATCTCCTATCTTTCCTAAACAAGTATTTAAAACAGAATAAGTTGCCCCAGTATCTACCAATAATTGTTTCTCTTCCCCATCAATTTCTGTTGTCACTTTTAATCCATCACTTAGTCAGCTACTATGTTGCCCCAAATGTCCTAACATCATTGTTTCTGCCATTGCTGTTCCTCCTACTGAAGTCTGCTGGGCCAAATTCATTTTCACTGGGCACTCATTTTTCCAATGTCCCTGTTGTCTGCAAAACGCACACTGATTTATCCCTAGCTGATTTTGAGGTATTCCCCGCATGCCTCCTACCCTGTATCCTCCTCGACCTCGTCCTCTACTTCTGCCTCTTATTCCTTGATTTACTCGTTGTAACATTGCTAATAATCCTGCCTGATTTCTCTTTGTGGTTTGTTGTTTTTTTGTTTTTTTTCCCTATTATTGTACACTTTCCAGCTGATTGCTTCCAAATTACTAAATCTCCTGGGGAAAAAGGAACTTTCCCATATACTTTATCAGTCCCCGAAATTGCCTCTCGTAAAGGGGCTAATAATACTTTACTGTTTTGCTCTTGTTCCTTCCTCCCTTGTCTTGTTCTCTGTGCAATTGGGGTTCGTTGCGCTTGTCTTGGGCATGATGAATGCCCTGGCGAACCCTTCGGTGTTAACTTAATCTGGATCGCTCCAGTATTAATTGATTCTGACGGTTTTACCGCCTTAATACTATCAGTATCACTATCGTCCCCTGCATCTATATCGGACATCACAGGGGCCGTCGGTGATGCTAAAAGTGATACCTCCTCTGGCTCTCTTATTGAATTTTGTATTGCCAAACAAGTCATACGCTTCTTATTACCTACACATCCTTCACATTTTGTTTTATCTTTTTTTCGGGATGTACCAACAACATTCCACATTCTCTCTGCATATCTGGATGATTACGTATATCATAAAATAGATCAACATATGGTACTTCATCCCATTTTTCAAGTTCTTAACAATATCTCATTAATGGACCTATAACACCCGGATCTAAACTTCCGTGTTCAGGCCACCGGGGTCCATCATACTCATATTGTGGCCACCAATTCGTACAATAACCTATAAATCGACTTTTACTCATACTCTGAAAATATCCCGCACTTTTCCAATGCTTTAATAAACATCCTAACGGAGAATTATCCGGTATTACCATGGTCTTACACACTCACTCCACACACACACACACTAAATCTACGGGGTAGAAAACGGAAAGATAGCCTCTGATGGGAAACAAAAGACCAAACCAAACTCACGAGACAGCCACGTATGTCCGTGAGTGCTGGACCTGCGGGGCTTTCGCTCCGTCTGACGGCCAGCGCCTAGGCTTCCACAGACCAGACCTCGAGCTCGTTAGCCCAACCTTGCGTGAATCGCCGTCACGTCTTATTAGGCAGGCACCCGACCAAATATTACAATAAAGCACCTTCGGGCTTACCACTTTGGGACGTCAGGAGCAGCGCAGAGCGGGCGCAGCCGATGGCTCCCCGAGAATTCCTCGGTGCCGGCACGGAGCAAAATCGGAAAGCGAACCGTCAACACTACTCCCGAAGTCCCATCTGGGTCGCCAGAACACTGTTGCCCGTAAAGAAACACATAACTACGAAAGCAGTTATATGCGGTGCTTTATTCGGGGCCCGGGGTCTCAGGGACTCATGTCCAAAGCTGAGAATCCCAAATCCCCGTTTAACTTGGTTAATATTTATAGTGTTCGGTTACGTAACATAATCAACAGAATTGCTAAGCTACATGATTGTTTCCCATTTATAGTTTCTTCAGTTACTGTTGCCAAGATTTGCTTATCATTTACCTAGTTCATCAGATTGTGCTGTACCCAGTTCATCAGATTGTACTGTACCCAGTTCATCAGATTGTACTGTACCCAACACCTGCAATTATACCTTCATCTTGTCTACCAAGTATAACCTATTCTAATCAATATAATGTAACAATTCCCCCCTTTGGAAATACTTCAAGTCTTCCAGACTGCAAGGATTTTCATCATCAGTTCCGCAGATTTCCATATTCTTTGGACCGTCTCAAACTGGTGATTGTAGCTGCAATGAATTATTTCCAATGTCTTCATATCTCGGGGGAAGTTCATGATTCTTCCTGGTAACAGCTTTTAAAATTTTCCCCAAGTGTTGCCGTTCCTTATTAACAATATTTTGAATCAAACGCAACACTCCCATAATAGCTAACATAATAATTATAATTATTATACACCATTGAATTAAAGATGCTACCCAACCAGAGATGTTCAATCCAAATGACTTTGCTAAAGCAGCAACCCAATTATGGGTACTTTCTTCTCTTTCTTCCTCAGTTGCATGTTCAATTTGCGTTAGCTGAGACAAATCACGTTCTACCGCGGCTGTAACATTCGGAATATGTACACAACAATGATCAATCTTATCTCGTAAATAACCACATACTCCATGTTCTTTTAGCAACAGCATATCTAATGCCATTCTATTTTGCAGGGTCATTTTTGTGGTTGCCTGTAATTGTAAGTTTATTTCCTTAAATCCTTCTTTAGTCACTCTTGCTAGCCTTTCCGTTTGTCCTAACAACCGGTACAACATTTCTCTATTCCGATAAGCACTAATTGGAGCAAACAATGATTCTAAAGCCCAACCTAACTTCACACCGGATGATGGTTCTTGCCAATCATCATCATCCTTTATTTCTCTCTTCATTATCCATAAATTTTCTAATCTACCCTTAAATGGCGCTTTCTTCCAAATTGGGCAGAGAGTTGGTAACCCTAAAGTTATTTCAGTCACCAACCCATCCAAGGGGAGGTGAGTCGTCCATTGTCCATCACTTGTAACCCAAACTAAATTTCCTGTGCTCCTGATCGTAGTTCTACAATCTATTCCCACTCCGAATTGTATTACAGGTTCACTCATGGAGTATTTAATTCCTCTACAGGCACAACCTGTCCTTAATGCAAGCACCACAGGTGGAAAGGTAACTTCACTTTCGGGGTGTCACAAGTGTATACTTTTGTACAGTTCTAGACTGGGTGTTTTTCAGCTAACTTTCTTTTGCATTAGATTTTCTTGTGTTTCCTGTTGTGGCGCCTGGATTATTTGTATTGGTTGCATTTCGTCTTTTTCCAAATCTTTTAACTCTCTCCTGGCTCTGTTTCTTTTCTGCATAGGTTCTGATTTTGCAGTAACCTCTAATGCCCTTTTTCCATAATCAAAACTCTCTTTAATCCAAACAATACAGGTGTAGTTTCCTACATCTGTCTTACTTACATTTCGCAATGATAAAATCATAGTACCCCTTCGTGTATCACTATCCCATCGGATTGTAAACCCACTTGACAATTTGGACTCATTCTTCTGCCAATAGCAACTAATGTCTTGGATTGAACTTCTCATATCTCCAACAAAATCACAAGTCAAATTTACATCCATTCGTTCTTCTATATGTACAGTAGCATATGTATGTATTATTTGAGCGAAACCATTACTTAATCCTACCCAGCATAGTATTACCAAGATGTAAATCTCAGTTTTGTAGGAGTGATCATTTTTACCCCCCATTGTGATGGTACCTTCTTCACTCTGGTATAATGAATCCAATTATCAATTCCTGCTACTTTCACAGCGGTAAATGTTATCAATAGCACCAAATAAAGTCCATGCCACTGTTCCTTTAAAGGCTCCGTTTGCCAATTTCGAACATACGCTTGGTCTCCTGGTTGATTCTCCAACGGCAAAGGGCGATTCCAGATGATCGCGGCACGTAAGGCTGTGAGTAATCTGCTTAAAGAAATTATATAACTATAAACATCTTGATCTCCTTGGAGGTGTAAATCTGCACTTCCCATTCCCTTCGTTGGTGCAGTATATGGCTTACCGTACAGAATTTCATAGGGACTTACAGACAACCCTTCTCTAGGTTTTATACGAATTCTCAATAAAGCAAGGGGCAATGCCTGTGGCCATTGGATTTGAGCTTCCTGGCATATCTTTTTAATTTGTCCTTTTAATGTTTGATTCATCCTTTCTACCTTTCCACTAGATTGTGGCCTCCACGGTGTATGTAAATCCCAGCTAATTCCAAGCATTTCACTAATTTCCTGTACTATTTTAGCTATAAAGTGTGGGCCTCGATCTGAAGAAATTCCTAAAGGTACCCCAAATCTAGGTATGATCTCTTTTAACAAAGTTTTTACTACTTCTCTAGCTTGATTCGTTCTACAGGGAAATGCTTCTAGCCACCCTGAAAAGGTACATACGTATACCAATAAATACTGAAACCCTTTTGATTTAGGTAATTCTGCAAAATCCACTTGCCAATAGTCACCTGGTTCTATTCCCACTTTCAAAGTTCCCATTTGAATTTGTTTTCGTATTACCGGATTATTCTTTAAACATACTGGACACTTCGCATTCACCCCTTTTGCTATTGTTAACATTTGTGCAGATATAATGCTCCGCTTTAAAAACTGCACCAATGCTTCTGCTCCCCAATGGCATTTATTATGTTCAGTTTGTATTATTCGTTTCATAATTGTAGCAGGCACTACTACTTGTCCATTACCTGTTACATACCATCCATGTGAATTCTTCTGTGCCTTTACCAAATCGGCTAATTTTTCATCTTCTTGGGTATAAAAGGGATTTACAGAGAGATGAGCAGTAATCGGGCTTACCTTAGTAGGTATTAGAGCTAATTCAGTCCATACTTGCCGTGCAGCAATTTTGGCTGCCTGGTCTGCCTTCATGTTTCCTTGTGCCACATCGCTGTCATCCCTCTGATGTCCTCGACAATGCATTACAGCCACTTGCTGAGGTAGTACCACAGCCTCTAATAACTGTAAGATCTCGGTTCGATATTTAATAATACTACCTTGAGCCGTCAACAATCCTCTTTCCTTCCATAAAGCTCCATGTATATGTATTATTCCAAAAGCGTATTTAGAATCTGCCCAAATATTCACTCTCTTATCCGCACTCGGTATTAAAGCCCGAATTAGAGCGACCAGTTCTGCCTTTTGCGCTGACGTTCCTGGCATTAATGCCTTTGCTTCAATTACTTCAAGCTTAGTAACCACAGCATATCCAGAATATCGTGTTCCATTCTCAACAAAGCTGCTACCGTCTGTAAATAATGTCCAGTCAGGATTTACAAGGGGAATATCTTTCAGATCTACCCTACTGGCGTAAGTTTGTTCGATCACCTCAATACAATCATGTTCCAGCTCGCCTTCCTCTATTTTGCTACCTAAAAATTCAGCGGGATTCAAACATGTTGTTATCTTTAAAAATATATCATCCTGTTCTCTCAATATTGCCTGATATTTCAACATTCTACTGGATGACAACCAATGACCCCCCTTTTGTTCCAAAACTGCAATCACCATGTGGGGCACAAATACTTCCATTTTTGTTCCCAATGTCAATTTTCTAGCTTCTTGGACTAACATTACAGTAGCAGCCACTGCTCGGAGGCAAGAAGGCCATCCGGCACTTACCATATCCAACTGCTTGGAAAAATAGCCCACCGGTCTCTTCCATGATCCAATTCGTTGAGTTAAAACTCCAAGCGCTAGTCGTTGCCGCTCATGTACAAAGAGTTGAAATGTTTTTGTCAAATCAGGCAATCCTAATGCTGGGGCTTCTTGCAGAGCCTGTTTTAAGTCTTGAAAAGCCCTTTTACACTCTAAACTCCAAACTAATTGTGGCTCTTTTAAAGCTTCATACAGTGGTTTGGCTAACAGTCCATAATTCAAAATCCAGAGTCTGCACCACCCTGTCATTCCTAGAAAAGTTCGTAACTCGTGCAAATTTCTAGGTTCAGGGATGGCACAAATCGCTTGTATTCTATTCACCCCCAACCGTCTTTGTCCTTGGGAAATTTCACATCCCAGATATATCACTTTTTCCCGGGCAATTTGGGCTTTTTCCTTAGAAACTCGATAACCGCTCTGTCCCAGTAAATTTAATCACGCAACTGTAACAGTAATGCAGTTTTCATACCTTTCTGTCGCCACGAAAATGTCATCCACATATTGCAACAATAAGTATGCTTTTGATGGTAATTGAAAATATCCTTGCTCCTTCCAATCCTCCAGTTCTCGTGCCAGCTGATTCCCAAATATTGTAGGACTGTTTTTGAAGCCTTGTGGTAACCTGGTCCAGGTCAGCTGTCGTTTTCGTCCTGTATCCGGATTTTCCCATTCAAACGCAAATAATTTCCTACTTTGTAATGCCAATGGGATGCAGAAGAAAGCATCTTTTAAATCAATTACAGAAAAGTATCTAAATTGTTCTGCCACAGATGTTAACAATGTATAAGGATTTGCTACTACTGGATGTATATCTTTAACTATTTCGTTTACAGCTCTTAAATCTTGAACTAACCTATAATCTCCGTTAGGTTTTCTTATAGGAAATATTGGTGTATTATATTCAGATTCACATTCTTCTAACACATTGTGCATCAAAA
Organism: Apteryx mantelli; assembly: GCF_036417845.1. Lineage (NCBI taxonomy): Eukaryota > Metazoa > Chordata > Aves > Apterygiformes > Apterygidae > Apteryx > Apteryx mantelli. The sequence goes on from NW_027118475.1 coordinate 330,509, forward strand.
ATTTTGCAATTAATGGTGCTACCCCTTTCCTAGCTTCTAACTGTATAGGATATTGTCTAACTCTTACCGGTTGGACACCTTCTTTCAATTCTACTATGACAGGTTTTGCTGCTTTCGCTAATCCCGGTACTTGTGTCTCCCATACCCATGGTACTACAGCGTTTTCTACCTCTATTGGTATTGTTGTATTAGCTATTTCTTTTACTATAAATATTCTAGCTATTTCTTCCTCAGGTATCTGCAACTTAGCTTTTCCATTTTCAAATATTATTTTAGCATTAAATCTTGACAATAAATCTCGTCCTAACAAAGATGTAGGACAATCCGGTACATAGAGAAATTCATGATCTAATTCTTTACCCCTAAAATTTAGATGCAATGGCCGCAGAAAGGGCCGTTGCTCTGTTTTTCCTGTAGCTCCTACCACAGTTATCATCGTATCTCCTATCTTTCCTAAACAAGTATTTAAAACAGAATAAGTTGCCCCAGTATCTACCAATAATTGTTTCTCTTCCCCATCAATTTCTGTTGTCACTTTTAATCCATCACTTAGTCAGCTACTATGTTGCCCCAAATGTCCTAACATCATTGTTTCTGCCATTGGTGTTCCTCCTACTGAAGCCTGCTGGGCCAAATTCATTTTCAATGGGCACTCATTTTTCCAATGTCCCTGTTGTCTGCAAAACGCACACTGATTTATCCCTAGCTGATTTTGAGGTATTCCCCGCATGCCTCCTACCCTGTATCCTCCTCGACCTCGTCCTCTACTTCTGCCTCTTATTCCTTGATTTACTCGTTGTAACATTGCTAATAATCCTGCCTGATTTCTCTTTGTGGTTTGTTGTTTTTTTTTTTTCCCTATTATTGTACACTTTCCAGCTGATTGCTTCCAAATTACTAAATCTCCTGGGGAAAAAGGAACTTTCCCATATACTTTATCAGTCCCCGAAATTGCCTCTCGTAAAGGGGCTAATAATACTTTACTGTTTTGCTCTTGTTCCTTCCTCCCTTGTCTTGTTCTCTGTGCAATTGGGGTTCGTTGCGCTTGTCTTGGGCATGATGAATGCCCTGGCGAACCCTTCGGTGTTAACTTAATCTGGATCGCTCCAGTATTAATTGATTCTGACGGTTTTACCGCCTTAATACTATCAGTATCACTATCGTCCCCTGCATCTATATTGGACATCACAGGGGCCGTCGGTGATGCTAAAAGTGATACCTCCTCTGGCTCTCTTATTGAATTTTGTATTGCCAAACAAGTCATACACTTCTTATTACCTACACATCCTCCACATTTTGTTTTATCTTTTTTTCGGGATGTACCAACAACATTCCACATTCTCTCTGCATATCTGGATGATTACGTATATCATAAAATAGATCAACATATGGTTCTTCATCCCATTTTTCAAGTTCTTAACAATATCTCATTAATGGACCTATAACACCCGGATCTAAACTTCCGTGTTCAGGCCACCGGGGTCCATCATACTCATATTGTGGCCACCAATTCGTACAATAATCTATAAATCGACTTTTACTCATACTCTGAAAATATCCCGCACTTTTCCAATGCTTTAATAAACATCCTAACGGAGAATTATCCGGTATTACCATGGTCTTACACACTCACTCCACACACACACACACACTAAATCTACGGGGTAGAAAACGGAAAGATAGCCTCTGATGGGAAACAAAAGACCAAACCAAACTCACGAGACAGCCACGTATGTCCGTGAGTGCTGGACCTGCGGGGCTTTCGCTCCGTCTGACGGCCAGCGCCTAGGCTTCCACAGACCAGACCTCGAGCTCGTTAGCCCAACCTTGCGTGAATCGCCGTCACGTCTTATTAGGCAGGCACCCGACCAAATATTACAATAAAGCACCTTCGGGCTTACCACTTTGGGACGTCAGGAGCAGCGCAGAGCGGGCGCAGCCGATGGCTCCCCGAGAATTCCTCGGTGCCGGCACGGAGCAAAATCGGAAAGCGAACCGTCAACACTACTCCCGAAGTCCCATCTGGGTCGCCAGAAAACTGTTGCCCGTAAAGAAACACATAACTACGAAAGCAGTTATATGCGGTGCTTTATTCGGGGCCCGGGGTCTCAGGGACTCATGTCCAAAGCTGAGAATCCCAAATCCCCGTTTAACTTGGTTAATATTTATAGTGTTCGGTTACGTAACATAATCAACAGAATTGCTAAGCTACATGATTGTTTCCCATTTATAGTTTCTTCAGTTACTGTTGCCAAGATTTGCTTATCATTTACCTAGTTCATCAGATTGTGCTGTACCCAGTTCATCAGATTGTACTGTACCCACTTCATCAGATTGTACTGTACCCACTTCATCAGATTGTACTGTACCCAACACCTACAATTATACCTTCATCTTGTCTACCAAGTATAACCTATTCTAATCAATATAATGTAACACGTGTTTTTTTTTTTTTTTCTTTCCCCCCTTTCTTTCTTTTTCCTTCTTTCTCTCAAAGGAAAGGTCTTAATACACCGCTTTGCATCGTACGTTACGGGGTAAGCCGTTTGGAAGCACTACAGGGCCGACGCCGCGCCGCAACCCTGCTCCGGGGCCCGCCTGCCCCCCCGCTCCGCTCCGCCGCGCCGCCTCCGCAGGGGCGAGCGCGTGCCCCGGCCCGCGCTGCCAACGAACTGGCGCCCTAAACGCCGCGCACGCAAAACGCAAAGTCACACCCGCGCTCCCGGCGCGGCGCCGGGTCCCAGCCCGCCCCCCCACTCGCCCCGCACCGCCGCCTCCACGCAGCGACGGCCGCAGCGGGCAGGATGCAGCCCGACGCCCCCCGAACCTATGCGTTCGCCTCACCCGGGGGCCCCACATCCTTCACTCCACGCCACCTCCGCACTCACCCGCCGCCGCCGCCAAGCGAAAACGCCCTCCCTGCTCGCCGCCATCTTGCTTCCCCGCCGCCGCGCATGCGCCGCTCGCCAACGGACTGCGGCGGCAGTGGCGCTTGAGCACCGCGCACGTGCCGGCTCGGACAGCGCGGGGGGGGGGGGAGCGAGTGGAGCGGGAGGGGCGTGGGGGAGCGAGGGGAGCGGGAGGGGCGGGGGGGAGCGAGGGGAGCGGGAGGGGCGGGGGGGAGCGGGAGGGGAGCAGAGGGAGCCCGAGGGGCGGGGGGGAGCGAGGGGAGCCCGAGGGGCGGGGCGGAGTGCGAGGGGAGCGCGGGGAGCGCGAGGGGAGCGCGAGGGGAGCAGGGGGAGCGCGAGGGGAGCAGGGGGAGCGCGAGGGGCGGGGCGGAGCGCGAGGAGAGCAGGGGGAGCCCGAGGGGCGGGGCGGAGCGCGACGGGAGCCCGAGAAGCGGGGGGGGAGCGCGAGGGGACCAGGGGGAGCGCGAGGGGACCAGGGGGAGCGCGAGGGGAGCAAGGGGAGCCCGAGAGGAGCCCGAGGAGCGGGGGAGAGCGCGAGAGGAGCCTGAGAAGCAGGGGGGAGCCCGAGAAGCGGGGGGGAGCGCGAGGGGAGCAGGAGGAGCGCGAGGGGCGGGGCGGAGAGCGAGGGGAGCAGGGGGAGCCCGAGGAGCGGGGGAAGCGCGAGGGGAGCCCGAGAAGCAGGGGGGGAGCGCGAGGGCAGGGGGGAGCGCGAGGGGACCAGGGGGAGCGCGAGGGGACCAGGGGGAGCCCGAGAGGAGCCCGAGGAGCGGGGGAGAGCGCGAGAGGAGCCTGAGAAGCAGGGGGGAGCCCGAGAAGCGGGGGGGAGCGCGAGGGGAGCAGGAGGAGCGCGAGGGGCGGGGCGGAGAGCGAGGGGAGCAGGGGGAGCCCGAGGAGGGGGGGGGGAGCGCGAGGCGCGGGGGGGAGCGCGAGGGGAGCAGGGGGAGCCCGAGGAGCAGGGGGAGCGCGAGGGGAGCAGGGGGAGCCCGAGGGGCGGGGCGGAGCGCGAGGGGAGCCCGAGAAGCGGGGGGGAGCGTGAGGGGAGCAGGGGGAGCCCGAGGAGCGGAGGAAGCGCGAGGGGAGCCCGAGAAGCAGGGGGGGAGCGCGAGGGCAGGGGGGAGCGCGAGGGGACCAGGGGGAGCGCGAGGGGCGGGGCGGAGCGCGAGGGGAGCAAGGGGAGCCCGAGAGGAGCCCGAGAAGCAGGGGGGAGCGCGAGGGGACCAGGGGGAGTGCGAGGGGCGGGGCGGAGCGCGACGGGAGCAAGGGGAGCTCGAGGAGCGGGGGAGAGCGCGAGAGGAGCCTGAGAAGCAGGGGGGAGCCCGAGAAGCGGGGGGGAGCGCGAGGGGAGCAGGAGGAGCGCGAGGGGCGGGGCGGAGAGCGAGGGGAGCAGGGGGAGCCCGAGAAGGGGGGGGGAGCGCGAGGGGAGCCCGAGAAGCAGGGGAGAGCGCGAGGGGAGCCTGAGAAACGGGGGGCAGCCCGAGAAGCGGGGGGAGCGCGAGGGGCGGGGGGAGCGCGAGGGAAGCCCGAGAAGCGGGGGGGAGCAGGGGGAGCGCGAGGGGAGCAGGGGGAGCGCGAGGGGCGGGGCGGAGCGCGAGGGGAGCAAGGGGAGCCCGAGAAGCAGGGGGGAGCGCGAGGGGACCAGGGGGAGTGCGATGGGCGGGGCGGAGCGCGACGGGAGCAAGGGGAGCCCGAGAAGGGGGGGGGAGCGCGAGGGGAGCCCGAGAAGCGGGGGGGAGCGCGAGGGGAGCCCGAGAAGCGGGGGGCAGCCCGAGAAGCGGGGGGGAGCGCGAGGGGCGGGGGGGAGCGCGAGGGGAGCAGGGGGAGTGCGAGGGGCGGGGGGGGGAGCGCGAGGGGCGGGGGGGAGCGCGAGGGGAGCAGGGGGAGCCCGAGGAGCGGGGGGGGGAGCGCGAGGGGAGCCCGAGAAGCAGGGGGGAGCGCGGGGGTGGGGGGGAGCGCGAGGGGAGCCCGAGAAGCGGGGGGGAGCGCGAGGGGCGGGTGGAGCGGGGAATCCCGAGGGGCGGGGGGGAGCCGGGGGAGCCCGAGGGGCGGGGGGGAGCACGAAGGGAGGCGAGACCCGCAATGGCATGCTCGCGCCGCGGCGCTGCAGCCGGGCGGCTCACGCGTGCGAACCGCAGCCCGCCGCGGCAGCCCGGGACTCCCAGCGAGCGCCCCGAGGCTGCCCGAGCCCGTGGCCGCTCCAAGAGCACCGGGAAGGGGCGACGAGCACGCTCCATTCGCTTACCCGTTACCGAAACGGCGGAGAGCAGCAGCAAACATGGCGACCGGCACTGAGCATGTGCGCGCCGGCTGTCTGCGCATGCGCGCCCCCCCCACCGGTTGCAGTACCGCTTTTTGGACACAGGGTGGCAGCAGTGAGCGCGGCGGAACGCTGTGCGCGTGCGCGCCCCCCCCACAGGGTGCAGTACCGATTTTTGGACACAGGGTGGCAGCAGTGAGCGCGGCGGAACCCAGTGCGCACGCGAGCCCCCCCCACAGGGTGCAGTACCGATTTTTGGACACAGGGTGGCAGCAGTGAGCACGGCGGAACCCAGTGCGCACGCGCGCCCCCCTTTATCGTGCCGTACCGCTTTTTTGACGCCCCGAGGGCAGCAGGGCGCGCGGCCGGCCGCCGTGCGCCCGCGCGCCCCCCTTTCCGTGCCGTACCGCTTTTTTGACGCCCCAAGGGCAGCAGGGCGCACGGCCGCCCCCGGCACGCACACACCGCTGCAGAGCCCCCCCGCCCGTCCGCCCTTTGCAGAGATTTCACCACCCTCGCCTCGGCTCATCTGCCCTTATTTACAGCGCCTGCTGCGAGGCGCAGCGTCGCCGCGTGTCGTGCTCGAGCCGCTGCTCCTAGAGGCTTCCGTAACAGCGCTTTCCTTTGAACATCGTTGCAAAATACTCCACAGACAAAAAAGAGTCAGAGGCTGCACTTAAAAAAACAAAACGAAAACAAAAAAACCACCCACCTACTTAACGGGACAATTTGCAAGCGTTCCAAGAAGCAGCCGTTCTTCTTTAGGACTTTCGACCTCTCGCCTTTACTGATCGTTAAACAAAATAAACAGCCCAAAGCAAGCCGCGCTATTTGCTTGACAGACTGCTCGGTTTTTATTATTAAACGGTACGAGATGCTGGCACGCGGCATGTCTTCTTCGGATTCTTGGGCTGACGTTCCTTCGGCCGCACGCACGCGGTCAAAGGCGTCTTTTTCACGTCCCGCCGTCAGGGCCTCCCCAGCAATTCCCGCAGCGACTCCCCCCTCGGGACAAACAGCTCGAGGACACGCACGGTCTTGCTAAAAGAACGGGGGGGGGGGGGAACAAACGCGTGCGCTGAGCGCGGCACTCGCAGACCCGATCTTCGGGTCCAAAAGAAAACTCTCTAAAGCGGACCCGGCGGGCCAAAGAGGTCCCTTCTTTGCGCCACGCTTCTTTCCTCGCACAGACGTCGGCCGCCTCTGCCCGCTCTCACGGTATCCCCTACCGGCAAGGACACGGCGAAACGTTTCGGAAACGACGGCGTTTCCCAGAAGCGTTTCCGCCGCCTTGGGAAAACGGCCGAAGGAGAGGCTCACGCGGGGCGCGTAGCTAGAAAGAACGCTCCGCACAAAGGCCTAAAATGACCAGCCCGGAGCAGGGATCCCGGGCTCTCCGGGAGCGCAGGAGTTCTCACGTCCTTACTGAGCAGAGACCGCTGCCCGTGAAACACGAGACGCCGCAGCGACGCCGATCGTTGGAGGGAAGCCTGCAATAAGAGCGAAAGAAAAGCAGACGTTGAGGACAAAGACCAAGTTACGAGCCCCTCGCGATTCAGACACGCTTCTAGATTTACCGCCTATTTCAAGGCGCGCCTTCGGCAATTCCGTCCAATTGATTTTCCCCGAAGCCCGAGACGCGGACGAAACGCCTCTCAAAGGAAGGTACGGCATAACCGCTCTGGCCTATAAACTACCGGTTTCGACGCAGGAAAAGCACAGGGAAAGCACTAGCGTTCCCCCCAAGAAACCACGTCCAAGCGGACCGATGAAGTAGGCCCCAAGTCTGAAAGCGGACCTAAAGGAGCCCGTTTGGCGGTCGCGAGCTGGAATACACCGTTCTCCTTCTCACTAACAACCTCCCGTAGAGACCGGCAGCTGTACAGCGCCTTCTACGCTACACGGAGGAGTCGGATAGCGGGCAGATGCCGCGTCCCGAATGCGCAACTAGAGATTGGAACGCACGGACGTAAACAAACGCCCGTGACGTAGCGGAGGTCTAGCGTATTCACGTTTACCGTGCGTCAGTTCTCCTCTGCGGACAGGCCGTTCCATCTTCTTTACTCGTTAGCTGACAGACGCCCTAGGAGAAAGCAAAGAAAGGAAGAAATTCAAAAGGAAATGAAACAGATCGGAGGGAGCCTCAAAGGCTTTGATCCATCCCCCCAGGCAGCCGAACCACCTTCGCAAAGGCACACCTCAAAAGACACGTCCTTCCGGGATCGCTGCACAGCCCAGCCAGAAAAGAGGAACAGAAACAAACAGAACGAGAAGGCTGCAGAGGGGGACGGAGGGCCGGAAAGGAGCCTGCTGTCCAGCGATGGTATTTTACCGCTCCTTGCGCGTTAGCAGCCCCTTTCAGATGCTTAAGCCCAAATTCTCTCAGCCCTTAACAGCTTCAGTACCCGCGGCACCTAGTTTTTCCACGCTCTCCAGTCTTCCTCGCTCTTTCCCGTCTCGGGCGAAAAGCCTCCCAGACCCCGTCTGTACTTACGCGCTTCCTTAAAACAGGATCGCCGAAATCAACCGAACGGGCTGAGCTGCTCCTCTTCCGCTCGCCGGCCCTCGGAACGTCAGCCTGCAAACGAATCGGACCACCGAGGTCACCGGCAGAGTCTCCTTTCGGAGCTCGCCCCCCCCCCAAGCTTTAACGACGGTTTCCCAAGCGGGGCAAACGCAGGGCCTCCCTTCGGCCCCGGAACGGTTTTTATCGCGGGCTCCCAAGTCGCCGTTACGACACTAAGCGGCAAAGCAAGGCAAAGACAGCTGGGGTCGCAGCTTACCCACCTAGGCACGAAAATTCTTCTTTGAGGCCTCCCTCGCTGCTTTTGCCAGGTAAACACACCAAAACAAAGCTCCCGACAGGCAGCTGAGGCTTCGCATGGACCTCGGGGCCCCGCTAGCAACGGCGACGCCGGAGCCGCCGGGCTACCAGGCGCTATTCCCCCCCCCTCCCCTCCCCTCCCCTCCCCTCCCCTGCCGGCCCGCGAACCGCGGCTTATTACTCACGAGTCCGGGAAGGACGCCGCCGACCTTCCCGCGGCCGAAGGCTCCTCGTCAGGAGCGGGCAGAGAACCTTTCCGCCGGCATTCGGAGTCTCCCGGCCGCTCTCGACACCCGATAACTTGCCGAGAAAGGGCTGAGGGCGGGAGCCTGCAGTTCTTCACGGCAGCACCCAGTCGTTCCCCGATGTGCCGAACGCCTAGCATTAACACAATTTAGAAATACAAAAATACCACCGCTACAGGGCGCAAAGCCAAGCTGAAATTTCGGCAGCCAAAGCAAACCTCTGCGCGCCCGACAGAACGAGCCACGTGCATCGGCGCCTACAGCTCCTCAAGGCTAGCGAGGCCTCGTGGGCGACGTTCCTCTGGCAGGCTGCGCAGCTGAACTCCCCCGTGTCGCCTAAGAGTCCGTGACGTGACGTATTCAAAGCTCAGCAGAAATTAACAATCCAAAGTTGTTTCTAAGCACAAAAGCGGATCTACTACACGAGAAGGAAGGAGTCCTAATTCCGCAAGGCTTTACCTTTTCTTCGAGCTGCCGTCTTCCTGCTGCCCCAAAGACCATTGCCAGGCAATTAACCTGGGGTCGCGCTAAATGAGCCTTCCTGAAAGCCACCTCTTCGTTTTACAATTCGCACGCTTGCCTCTCCCTCTCTCTCTGGCCACCTGACCGCCGTTCCCCGAAGACGGGAATTTGCCGTCTTGGAGCTCTTAAAGCACGACGCTTCACAGATGCAGAGAGTCACGCGCACGGAAACGGATGGACGCAGCGTCCTTTCCGTAACGCGTACGCACCTTCCGTTAGATGTCGCTCATCTGTTATTCCGATCGCTATTACCGGCGAACCTTCCTCACCGGGAGGAACGGGCTTTCCCTTTCGGGGCGACGGAGACGGCTCTCGCTCGGTTCCCTTTAATTTTATTACTTCGGCTCGCTTACGTTTCTCTGTCTCTTCAGCTTCAGCCGTGGCAACGAATCTAAAAATTAAATATCCTATCTTTCCTTTTCTACGTACGCGTGTACGATAACAAAACAAAATACAAACGACCGAAGCAAAACTAAGGCAGCTACGGTTAACAAGAGGCGCAGGGCAGCAACGGGTCGCTTAGTCCTCAGCGCTGCCTCCGGGAGGGAGGCCGAAAGAACGAACGTTCCGCATCAAGAGTTACCTTGGTTACCCGGGCCAGAACGCCTCCTACTGTCGCAGCTTCTGGGGAGATCGAGGGTCCGCTGCTGCATTTTTGCTTCCTCCTTTCAGCCCGCCCCTTCGGGAGTAAGCGCAAAAAACCGCTCGCTCGTCCGGCTTTGCTCTTTGTCAGCATTTGCTATTGTCGGTTCCGCCTCTGTAACAAAGACAGAAAATTGCATTTCGCTTCCAACAAAACACTTCGATTTACACGCGTTCTTTTTCTCTTTCCCGTGGTTTTTTTTTTTTTTTTTTCTTTCCCCCCTTTCTTTCTTTTTCCTTCTTTCCCTCAAAGGAAAGGTCTTAATACACCGCTTTGCATCGTACGTTACGGGGTAAGCCGTTTGGAAACGCTACAGGGCCGACGCCGCGCCGCAACCCTGCTCCGGGGCCCGCCTGCCCCCCCGCTCCGCTCCGCCGCGCCGCCTCCGCAGGGGCGAGCGCGTGCCCCGGCCCGCGCTGCCAACGAACTGGCGCCCTAAACGCCGCGCACGCAAAACGCAAAGTCACACCCGCGCTCCCGGCGCGGCGCCGGGTCCCAGCCCGCCCCCCCACTCGCCCCGCACCGCCGCCTCCACGCAGCGACGGCCGCAGCGGGCAGGATGCAGCCCGACGCCCCCCGAACCTATGCGTTCGCCTCACCCAGGGGCCCCACATCCTTCACTCCACGCCACCTCCGCACTCACCCGCCGCCGCCGCCGAGCGAAAACGCCCTCCCTGCTCGCCGCCATCTTGCTTCCCCGCCGCCGCGCATGCGCCGCTCGCCAACGGACTGCGGCGGCAGTGACGCTTGAGCACCGCGCACGTGCCGGCTCGGACAGCGCGGGGGGGGGGAGCGAGGGGAGCGGGAGGGGCGGGGGGGAGCGAGGGGAGCAGGAGGGGAGCAGAGGGAGCCCGAGGGGCGGGGGGGAGCACGAGGGGAGCCCGAGAAGCGGGGGGGAGCGCGGGGGCGGGGGGGAGCGCGAGGGGACCAGGGGGAGCGCGAGGGGCGGGGCGGAGCGCGAGGGGAGCAAGGGGAGCCCGAGAGGAGCCTGAGAAGCAGGGGGGAGCCCGAGAAGCGGGGGGGAGCGCGAGGGGAGCAGGGGGAGTGCAAGGGGCGGGGCAGAGCGCGAGGGGAGCAAGGGGAGCCCGAGGAGCGGGGGGGAGCGTGAGAGGAGCCTGAGAAGCAGGGGGGAGCCCGAGAAGCGGGGGGGAGCGCGAGGAGAGCCCGAGAAGCGGGGGGGAGCGCGAGGGGAGCAGGGGGAGCCCGAGGGGCGGGGCGGAGCGCGAGGGAAGCGCGAGAAGCGGGGGGGAGCGCGAGGGGCGGGGCAGAGCGCGAGGGGAGCAGGGGGAGCCCGAGGGGCGGGGCGGAGCGCGAGGGGAGCCCGAGAAGCGGGGGGGAGCGCGAGGGGAGCAGGGGGAGCCCGAGGAGCGGGGGGGGGAGCGCGAGGGGAGCCCGAGAAGCGGGGGGGAGCGCGAGGGGCGGGTGGAGCGGGGAATCCCGAGGGGCGGGGGGGAGCCGGGGGAGCCCGAGGGGCGGGGGGGAGCACGAAGGGAGGCGAGACCCGCAATGGCATGCTCGCGCCGCGGCGCTGCAGCCGGGCGGCTCACGCGTGCGAACCGCAGCCCGCCGCGGCAGCCCGGGACTCCCAGCGAGCGCCCCGAGGCTGCCCGAGCCCGTGGCCGCTCCAAGAGCACCGGGAAGGGGCGACGAGCACGCTCCATTCGCTTACCCGTTACCGAAACGGCGGAGAGCAGCAGCAAACATGGCGACCGGCACTGAGCATGTGCGCGCCGGCTGTCTGCGCATGCGCGCCCCCCCCCACCGGGTGCAGTACCGATTTTTGGACACAGGGTGGCAGCAGTGAGCGCGGCGGAACGCTGTGCGCGTGCGCGCCCCCCCCACAGGGTGCAGTACCGCTTTTTGGACACAGGGTGGCAGCAGTGAGCACGGCAGAACCCAGTGCGCACGCGCGCCCCCCCCACAGGGTGCAGTACCGATTTTTGGACACAGGGTGGCAGCAGTGAGCGCGGCGGAACCCAGTGCGCACGCGAGCCCCCCCCACAGGGTGCAGTACCGATTTTTGGACACAGGGTGGCAGCAGTGAGCACGGCGGAACCCAGTGCGCACGCGCGCCCCCCTTTATCGTGCCGTACCGCTTTTTTGACGCCCCAAGGGCAGCAGGGCGCACGGCCGCCCCCGGCACGCACACACCGCTGCAGAGCCCCCCCGCCCGTCCGCCCTTTGCAGAGATTTCACCACCCTCGCCTCGGCTCATCTGCCCTTATTTACAGCGCCTGCTGCGAGGCGCAGCGTCGCCGCGTGTCGTGCTCGAGCCGCTGCTCCTAGAGGCTTCCGTAACAGCGCTTTCCTTTGAACATCGTTGCAAAATACTCCACAGACAAAAAAGAGTCAGAGGCTGCACTTAAAAAAACAAAACGAAAACAAAAAAACCACCCACCTACTTAACGGGACAATTTGCAAGCGTTCCAAGAAGCAGCCGTTCTTCTTTAGGACTTTCGACCTCTCGCCTTTACTGATCGTTAAACAAAATAAACAGCCCAAAGCAAGCCGCGCTATTTGCTTGACAGACTGCTCGGTTTTTATTATTAAACGGTACGAGATGCTGGCACGCGGCATGTCTTCTTCGGATTCTTGGGCTGACGTTCCTTCGGCCGCACGCACGCGGTCAAAGGCGTCTTTTTCACGTCCCGCCGTCAGGGCCTCCCCAGCAATTCCCGCAGCGACTCCCCCCTCGGGACAAACAGCTCGAGGACACGCACGGTCTTGCTAAAAGAACGGGGGGGGGGGGGGGGAACAAACGCGTGCGCTGAGCGCGGCACTCGCAGACCCGATCTTCGGGTCCAAAAGAAAACTCTCTAAAGCGGACCCGGCGGGCCAAAGAGGTCCCTTCTTTGCGCCACGCTTCTTTCCTCGCACAGACGTCGGCCGCCTCTGCCCGCTCTCACGGTATCCCCTACCGGCAAGGACACGGCGAAACGTTTCGGAAACGACGGCGTTTCCCAGAAGCGTTTCCGCCGCCTTGGGAAAACGGCCGAAGGAGAGGCTCACGCGGGGCGCGTAGCTAGAAAGAACGCTCCGCACAAAGGCCTAAAATGACCAGCCCGGAGCAGGGATCCTGGGCTCTCCGGGAGCGCAGGAGTTCTCACATCCTTACTGAGCAGAGACCGCTGCCCGTGAAACACGAGACGCCGCAGCGACGCCGATCGTTGGAGGGAAGCCTGCAATAAGAGCGAAAGAAAAGCAGACGTTGAGGACAAAGACCAAGTTACGAGCCCCTCGCGATTCAGACACGCTTCTAGATTTACCGCCTATTTCAAGGCGCGCCTTCGGCAATTCCGTCCAATTGATTTTCCCCGAAGCCCGAGACGCGGACGAAACGCCTCTCAAAGGAAGGTACGGCATAACCGCTCTGGCCTATAAACTACCGGTTTCGACGCAGGAAAAGCACAGGGAAAGCACTAGCGTTCCCCCCAAGAAACCACGTCCAAGCGGACCGATGAAGTAGGCCCCAAGTCTGAAAGCGGACCTAAAGGAGCCCGTTTGGCGGTCGCGAGCTGGAATACACCGTTCTCCTTCTCACTAACAACCTCCCGTAGAGACCGGCAGCTGTACAGCGCCTTCTACGCTACACGGAGGAGTCGGATAGCGGGCAGATGCCGCGTCCCGAATGCGCAACTAGAGATTGGAACGCACGGACGTAAACAAACGCCCGTGACGTAGCGGAGGTCTAGCGTATTCACGTTTACCGTGCGTCAGTTCTCCTCTGCGGACAGGCCGTTCCATCTTCTTTACTCGTTAGCTGACAGACGTCCTAGGAGAAAGCAAAGAAAGGAAGAAATTCAAAAGGAAATGAAACAGATCGGAGGGAGCCTCAAAGGCTTTGATCCATCCCCCCAGGCAGCCGAACCACCTTCGCAAAGGCACACCTCAAAAGACACGTCCTTCCGGGATCGCTGCACAGCCCAGCCAGAAAAGAGGAACAGAAACAAACAGAACGAGAAGGCTGCAGAGGGGGACGGAGGGCCGGAAAGGAGCCTGCTGTCCAGCGATGGTATTTTACCGCTCCTTGCGCGTTAGCAGCCCCTTTCAGATGCTTAAGCCCAAATTCTCTCAGCCCTTAACAGCTTCAGTACCCGCGGCACCTAGTTTTTCCACGCTCTCCAGTCTTCCTCGCTCTTTCCCGTCTCGGGCGAAAAGCCTCCCAGACCCCGTCTGTACTTACGCGCTTCCTTAAAACAGGATCGCCGAAATCAACCGAACGGGCTGAGCTGCTCCTCTTCCGCTCGCCGGCCCTCGGAACGTCAGCCTGCAAACGAATCGGACCACCGAGGTCACCGGCAGAGTCTCCTTTCGGAGCTCGCCCCCCCCCCAAGCTTTAACGACGGTTTCCCAAGCGGGGCAAACGCAGGGCCTCCCTTCGGCCCCGGAACGGTTTTTATCGCGGGCTCCCAAGTCGCCGTTACGACACTAAGCGGCAAAGCAAGGCAAAGACAGCTGGGGTCGCAGCTTACCCACCTAGGCACGAAAATTCTTCTTTGAGGCCTCCCTCGCTGCTTTTGCCAGGTAAACACACCAAAACAAAGCTCCCGACAGGCAGCTGAGGCTTCGCATGGACCTCGGGGCCCCGCTAGCAACGGCGACGCCGGAGCCGCCGGGCTACCAGGCGCTATTCCCCCCCCCTCCCCTCCCCTCCCCTCCCCTCCCCTCCCCTCCCCTCCCCTGCCGGCCCGCGAACCGCGGCTTATTACTCACGAGTCCGGGAAGGACGCCGCCGACCTTCCCGCGGCCGAAGGCTCCTCGTCAGGAGCGGGCAGAGAACCTTTCCGCCGGCATTCGGAGTCTCCCGGCCGCTCTCGACACCCGATAACTTGCCGAGAAAGGGCTGAGGGCGGGAGCCTGCAGTTCTTCACGGCAGCACCCAGTCGTTCCCCGATGTGCCGAACGCCTAGCATTAACACAATTTAGAAATACAAAAATACCACCGCTACAGGGCGCAAAGCCAAGCTGAAATTTCGGCAGCCAAAGCAAACCTCTGCGCGCCCGACAGAACGAGCCACGTGCATCGGCGCCTACAGCTCCTCAAGGCTAGCGAGGCCTCGTGGGCGACGTTCCTCTGGCAGGCTGCGCAGCTGAACTCCCCCGTGTCGCCTAAGAGTCCGTGACGTGACGTATTCAAAGCTCAGCAGAAATTAACAATCCAAAGTTGTTTCTAAGCACAAAAGCGGATCTACTACACGAGAAGGAAGGAGTCCTAATTCCGCAAGGCTTTACCTTTTCTTCGAGCTGCCGTCTTCCTGCTGCCCCAAAGACCATTGCCAGGCAATTAACCTGGGGTCGCGCTAAATGAGCCTTCCTGAAAGCCACCTCTTCGTTTTACAATTCGCACGCTTGCCTCTCCCTCTCTCTCTGGCCACCTGACCGCCGTTCCCCGAAGACGGGAATTTGCCGTCTTGGAGCTCTTAAAGCACGACGCTTCACAGATGCAGAGAGTCACGCGCACGGAAACGGATGGACGCAGCGTCCTTTCCGTAACGCGTACGCACCTTCCGTTAGATGTCGCTCATCTGTTATTCCGATCGCTATTACCGGCGAACCTTCCTCACCGGGAGGAACGGGCTTTCCCTTTCGGGGCGACGGAGACGGCTCTCGCTCGGTTCCCTTTAATTTTATTACTTCGGCTCGCTTACGTTTCTCTGTCTCTTCAGCTTCAGCCGTGGCAACGAATCTAAAAATTAAATATCCTATCTTTCCTTTTCTACGTACGCGTGTACGATAACAAAACAAAATACAAACGACCGAAGCAAAACTAAGGCAGCTACGGTTAACAAGAGGCGCAGGGCAGCAACGGGTCGCTTAGTCCTCAGCGCTGCCTCCGGGAGGGAGGCCGAAAGAACGAACGTTCCGCATCAAGAGTTACCTTGGTTACCCGGGCCAGAACGCCTCCTACTGTCGCAGCTTCTGGGGAGATCGAGGGTCCGCTGCTGCATTTTTGCTTCCTCCTTTCAGCCCGCCCCTTCGGGAGTAAGCGCAAAAAACCGCTCGCTCGTCCGGCTTTGCTCTTTGTCAGCATTTGCTATTGTCGGTTCCGCCTCTGTAACAAAGACAGAAAATTGCATTTCGCTTCCAACAAAACACTTCGATTTACACGCGTTCTTTTTCTCTTTCCCGTGGTTTTTTTTTTTTTTTTTTTCTTTCCCCCCTTTCTTTCTTTTTCCTTCTTTCCCTCAAAGGAAAGGTCTTAATACACCGCTTTGCATCGTACGTTACGGGGTAAGCCGTTTGGAAACGCTACAGGGCCGACGCCGCGCCGCAACCCTGCTCCGGGGCCCGCCTGCCCCCCCGCTCCGCTCCGCCGCGCCGCCTCCGCAGGGGCGAGCGCGTGCCCCGGCCCGCGCTGCCAACGAACTGGCGCCCTAAACGCCGCGCACGCAAAACGCAAAGTCACACCCGCGCTCCCGGCGCGGCGCCGGGTCCCAGCCCGCCCCCCCACTCGCCCCGCACCGCCGCCTCCACGCAGCGACGGCCGCAGCGGGCAGGATGCAGCCCGACGCCCCCCGAACCTATGCGTTCGCCTCACCCGGGGGCCCCACATCCTTCACTCCACGCCACCTCCGCACTCACCCGCCGCCGCCGCCGAGCGAAAACGCCCTCCCTGCTCGCCGCCATCTTGCTTCCCCGCCGCCGCGCATGCGCCGCTCGCCAACGGACTGCGGCGGCAGTGACGCTTGAGCACCGCGCACGTGCCGGCTCGGACAGCGCGGGGGGGGGGAGCGAGGGGAGCGGGAGGGGCGGGGGGGAGCGAGGGGAGCAGGAGGGGAGCAGAGGGAGCCCGAGGGGCGGGGGGGAGCGAGGGGAGCCCGAGGGGCGGGGCGGAGTGCGAGGGGAGCGCGAGAGGCGGGGGGGAGCGGGAGGGGAGCAGGGGGGCCCGAGGAGCGGGGGGGAGCACGAGGGGAGCCCGAGAAGCGGGGGGGAGCGCGGGGGCGGGGGGGAGCGCGAGGGGACCAGGGGGAGCGCGAGGGGCGGGGCGGAGCGCGAGGGGAGCAAGGGGAGCCCGAGAGGAGCCTGAGAAGCAGGGGGGAGCCCGAGAAGCGGGGGGGAGCGCGAGGGGAGCAGGGGGAGTGCAAGGGGCGGGGCAGAGCGCGAGGGGAGCAAGGGGAGCCCGAGGAGCGGGGGGGAGCGTGAGAGGAGCCTGAGAAGCAGGGGGGAGCCCGAGAAGCGGGGGGGAGCGCGAGGAGAGCCCGAGAAGCGGGGGGGAGCGCGAGGGGAGCAGGGGGAGCCCGAGGGGCGGGGCGGAGCGCGAGGGAAGCGCGAGAAGCGGGGGGGAGCGCGAGGGGCGGGGCGGAGCGCGAGGGGAGCAGGGGGAGCCCGAGGGGCGGGGCGGAGCGCGAGGGGAGCCCGAGAAGCGGGGGGGAGCGCGAGGGGAGCAGGGGGAGCGCGAGGGGAGCAGGGGGAGCCCGAGGAGCGGGGGGGGAGCGCGAGGGGAGCCCGAGAAGCAGGGGGGAGCGCGGGGGTGGGGGGGAGCGCGAGGGGAGCCCGAGAAGCGGGGGGGAGCGCGAGGGGCGGGTGGAGCGGGGAATCCCGAGGGGCGGGGGGGAGCCGGGGGAGCCCGAGGGGCGGGGGGGAGCACGAAGGGAGGCGAGACCCGCAATGGCATGCTCGCGCCGCGGCGCTGCAGCCGGGCGGCTCACGCGTGCGAACCGCAGCCCGCCGCGGCAGCCCGGGACTCCCAGCGAGCGCCCCGAGGCTGCCCGAGCCCGTGGCCGCTCCAAGAGCACCGGGAAGGGGCGACGAGCACGCTCCATTCGCTTACCCGTTACCGAAACGGCGGAGAGCAGCAGCAAACATGGCGACCGGCACTGAGCATGTGCGCGCCGGCTGTCTGCGCATGCGCGCCCCCCCCACCGGGTGCAGTACCGCTTTTTGGACACAGGGTGGCAGCAGTGAGCGCGGCGGAACGCTGTGCGCGTGCGCGCCCCCCCCACAGGGTGCAGTACCGATTTTTGGACACAGGGTGGCAGCAGTGAGCGCGGCGGAACCCAGTGCGCACGCGAGCCCCCCCCACAGGGTGCAGTACCGATTTTTGGACACAGGGTGGCAGCAGTGAGCACGGCGGAACCCAGTGCGCACGCGCGCCCCCCTTTATCGTGCCGTACCGCTTTTTTGACGCCCCGAGGGCAGCAGGGCGCGCGGCCGGCCGCCGTGCGCCCGCGCGCCCCCCTTTCCGTGCCGTACCGCTTTTTTGACGCCCCAAGGGCAGCAGGGCGCACGGCCGCCCCCGGCACGCACACACCGCTGCAGAGCCCCCCCGCCCGTCCGCCCTTTGCAGAGATTTCACCACCCTCGCCTCGGCTCATCTGCCCTTATTTACAGCGCCTGCTGCGAGGCGCAGCGTCGCCGCGTGTCGTGCTCGAGCCGCTGCTCCTAGAGGCTTCCGTAACAGCGCTTTCCTTTGAACATCGTTGCAAAATACTCCACAGACAAAAAAGAGTCAGAGGCTGCACTTAAAAAAACAAAACGAAAACAAAAAAACCACCCACCTACTTAACGGGACAATTTGCAAGCGTTCCAAGAAGCAGCCGTTCTTCTTTAGGACTTTCGACCTCTCGCCTTTACTGATCGTTAAACAAAATAAACAGCCCAAAGCAAGCCGCGCTATTTGCTTGACAGACTGCTCGGTTTTTATTATTAAACGGTACGAGATGCTGGCACGCGGCATGTCTTCTTCGGATTCTTGGGCTGACGTTCCTTCGGCCGCACGCACGCGGTCAAAGGCGTCTTTTTCACGTCCCGCCGTCAGGGCCTCCCCAGCAATTCCCGCAGCGACTCCCCCCTCGGGACAAACAGCTCGAGGACACGCACGGTCTTGCTAAAAGAACGGGGGGGGGGGGGAACAAACGCGTGCGCTGAGCGCGGCACTCGCAGACCCGATCTTCGGGTCCAAAAGAAAACTCTCTAAAGCGGACCCGGCGGGCCAAAGAGGTCCCTTCTTTGCGCCACGCTTCTTTCCTCGCACAGACGTCGGCCGCCTCTGCCCGCTCTCACGGTATCCCCTACCGGCAAGGACACGGCGAAACGTTTCGGAAACGACGGCGTTTCCCAGAAGCGTTTCCGCCGCCTTGGGAAAACGGCCGAAGGAGAGGCTCACGCGGGGCGCGTAGCTAGAAAGAACGCTCCGCACAAAGGCCTAAAATGACCAGCCCGGAGCAGGGATCCCGGGCTCTCCGGGAGCGCAGGAGTTCTCACGTCCTTACTGAGCAGAGACCGCTGCCCGTGAAACACGAGACGCCGCAGCGACGCCGATCGTTGGAGGGAAGCCTGCAATAAGAGCGAAAGAAAAGCAGACGTTGAGGACAAAGACCAAGTTACGAGCCCCTCGCGATTCAGACACGCTTCTAGATTTACCGCCTATTTCAAGGCGCGCCTTCGGCAATTCCGTCCAATTGATTTTCCCCGAAGCCCGAGACGCGGACGAAACGCCTCTCAAAGGAAGGTACGGCATAACCGCTCTGGCCTATAAACTACCGGTTTCGACGCAGGAAAAGCACAGGGAAAGCACTAGCGTTCCCCCCAAGAAACCACGTCCAAGCGGACCGATGAAGTAGGCCCCAAGTCTGAAAGCGGACCTAAAGGAGCCCGTTTGGCGGTCGCGAGCTGGAATACACCGTTCTCCTTCTCACTAACAACCTCCCGTAGAGACCGGCAGCTGTACAGCGCCTTCTACGCTACACGGAGGAGTCGGATAGCGGGCAGATGCCGCGTCCCGAATGCGCAACTAGAGATTGGAACGCACGGACGTAAACAAACGCCCGTGACGTAGCGGAGGTCTAGCGTATTCACGTTTACCGTGCGTCAGTTCTCCTCTGCGGACAGGCCGTTCCATCTTCTTTACTCGTTAGCTGACAGACGCCCTAGGAGAAAGCAAAGAAAGGAAGAAATTCAAAAGGAAATGAAACAGATCGGAGGGAGCCTCAAAGGCTTTGATCCATCCCCCCAGGCAGCCGAACCACCTTCGCAAAGGCACACCTCAAAAGACACGTCCTTCCGGGATCGCTGCACAGCCCAGCCAGAAAAGAGGAACAGAAACAAACAGAACGAGAAGGCTGCAGAGGGGGACGGAGGGCCGGAAAGGAGCCTGCTGTCCAGCGATGGTATTTTACCGCTCCTTGCGCGTTAGCAGCCCCTTTCAGATGCTTAAGCCCAAATTCTCTCAGCCCTTAACAGCTTCAGTACCCGCGGCACCTAGTTTTTCCACGCTCTCCAGTCTTCCTCGCTCTTTCCCGTCTCGGGCGAAAAGCCTCCCAGACCCCGTCTGTACTTACGCGCTTCCTTAAAACAGGATCGCCGAAATCAACCGAACGGGCTGAGCTGCTCCTCTTCCGCTCGCCGGCCCTCGGAACGTCAGCCTGCAAACGAATCGGACCACCGAGGTCACCGGCAGAGTCTCCTTTCGGAGCTCGCCCCCCCCCCAAGCTTTAACGACGGTTTCCCAAGCGGGGCAAACGCAGGGCCTCCCTTCGGCCCCGGAACGGTTTTTATCGCGGGCTCCCAAGTCGCCGTTACGACACTAAGCGGCAAAGCAAGGCAAAGACAGCTGGGGTCGCAGCTTACCCACCTAGGCACGAAAATTCTTCTTTGAGGCCTCCCTCGCTGCTTTTGCCAGGTAAACACACCAAAACAAAGCTCCCGACAGGCAGCTGAGGCTTCGCATGGACCTCGGGGCCCCGCTAGCAACGGCGACGCCGGAGCCGCCGGGCTACCAGGCGCTATTCCCCCCCCCTCCCCTCCCCTCCCCTCCCCTCCCCTGCCGGCCCGCGAACCGCGGCTTATTACTCACGAGTCCGGGAAGGACGCCGCCGACCTTCCCGCGGCCGAAGGCTCCTCGTCAGGAGCGGGCAGAGAACCTTTCCGCCGGCATTCGGAGTCTCCCGGCCGCTCTCGACACCCGATAACTTGCCGAGAAAGGGCTGAGGGCGGGAGCCTGCAGTTCTTCACGGCAGCACCCAGTCGTTCCCCGATGTGCCGAACGCCTAGCATTAACACAATTTAGAAATACAAAAATACCACCGCTACAGGGCGCAAAGCCAAGCTGAAATTTCGGCAGCCAAAGCAAACCTCTGCGCGCCCGACAGAACGAGCCACGTGCATCGGCGCCTACAGCTCCTCAAGGCTAGCGAGGCCTCGTGGGCGACGTTCCTCTGGCAGGCTGCGCAGCTGAACTCCCCCGTGTCGCCTAAGAGTCCGTGACGTGACGTATTCAAAGCTCAGCAGAAATTAACAATCCAAAGTTGTTTCTAAGCACAAAAGCGGATCTACTACACGAGAAGGAAGGAGTCCTAATTCCGCAAGGCTTTACCTTTTCTTCGAGCTGCCGTCTTCCTGCTGCCCCAAAGACCATTGCCAGGCAATTAACCTGGGGTCGCGCTAAATGAGCCTTCCTGAAAGCCACCTCTTCGTTTTACAATTCGCACGCTTGCCTCTCCCTCTCTCTCTGGCCACCTGACCGCCGTTCCCCGAAGACGGGAATTTGCCGTCTTGGAGCTCTTAAAGCACGACGCTTCACAGATGCAGAGAGTCACGCGCACGGAAACGGATGGACGCAGCGTCCTTTCCGTAACGCGTACGCACCTTCCGTTAGATGTCGCTCATCTGTTATTCCGATCGCTATTACCGGCGAACCTTCCTCACCGGGAGGAACGGGCTTTCCCTTTCGGGGCGACGGAGACGGCTCTCGCTCGGTTCCCTTTAATTTTATTACTTCGGCTCGCTTACGTTTCTCTGTCTCTTCAGCTTCAGCCGTGGCAACGAATCTAAAAATTAAATATCCTATCTTTCCTTTTCTACGTACGCGTGTACGATAACAAAACAAAATACAAACGACCGAAGCAAAACTAAGGCAGCTACGGTTAACAAGAGGCGCAGGGCAGCAACGGGTCGCTTAGTCCTCAGCGCTGCCTCCGGGAGGGAGGCCGAAAGAACGAACGTTCCGCATCAAGAGTTACCTTGGTTACCCGGGCCAGAACGCCTCCTACTGTCGCAGCTTCTGGGGAGATCGAGGGTCCGCTGCTGCATTTTTGCTTCCTCCTTTCAGCCCGCCCCTTCGGGAGTAAGCGCAAAAAACCGCTCGCTCGTCCGGCTTTGCTCTTTGTCAGCATTTGCTATTGTCGGTTCCGCCTCTGTAACAAAGACAGAAAATTGCATTTCGCTTCCAACAAAACACTTCGATTTACACGCGTTCTTTTTCTCTTTCCCGTGGTTTTTTTTTTTTTTTTTTCTTTCCCCCCTTTCTTTCTTTTTCCTTCTTTCCCTCAAAGGAAAGGTCTTAATACACCGCTTTGCATCGTACGTTACGGGGTAAGCCGTTTGGAAACGCTACAGGGCCGACGCCGCGCCGCAACCCTGCTCCGGGGCCCGCCTGCCCCCCCGCTCCGCTCCGCCGCGCCGCCTCCGCAGGGGCGAGCGCGTGCCCCGGCCCGCGCTGCCAACGAACTGGCGCCCTAAACGCCGCGCACGCAAAACGCAAAGTCACACCCGCGCTCCCGGCGCGGCGCCGGGTCCCAGCCCGCCCCCCCACTCGCCCCGCACCGCCGCCTCCACGCAGCGACGGCCGCAGCGGGCAGGATGCAGCCCGACGCCCCCCGAACCTATGCGTTCGCCTCACCCGGGGGCCCCACATCCTTCACTCCACGCCACCTCCGCACTCACCCGCCGCCGCCGCCGAGCGAAAACGCCCTCCCTGCTCGCCGCCATCTTGCTTCCCCGCCGCCGCGCATGCGCCGCTCGCCAACGGACTGCGGCGGCAGTGACGCTTGAGCACCGCGCACGTGCCGGCTCGGACAGCGCGGGGGGGGGGAGCGAGGGGAGCGGGAGGGGCGGGGGGGAGCGAGGGGAGCAGGAGGGGAGCAGAGGGAGCCCGAGGGGCGGGGGGGAGCGAGGGGAGCCCGAGGGGCGGGGCGGAGTGCGAGGGGAGCGCGAGAGGCGGGGGGGAGCGGGAGGGGAGCAGGGGGGCCCGAGGAGCGGGGGGGAGCACGAGGGGAGCCCGAGAAGCGGGGGGGAGCGCGGGGGCGGGGGGGAGCGCGAGGGGACCAGGGGGAGCGCGAGGGGCGGGGCGGAGCGCGAGGGGAGCAAGGGGAGCCCGAGAGGAGCCTGAGAAGCAGGGGGGAGCCCGAGAAGCGGGGGGGAGCGCGAGGGGAGCAGGGGGAGTGCAAGGGGCGGGGCAGAGCGCGAGGGGAGCAAGGGGAGCCCGAGGAGCGGGGGGGAGCGTGAGAGGAGCCTGAGAAGCAGGGGGGAGCCCGAGAAGCGGGGGGGAGCGCGAGGAGAGCCCGAGAAGCGGGGGGGAGCGCGAGGGGAGCAGGGGGAGCCCGAGGGGCGGGGCGGAGCGCGAGGGAAGCGCGAGAAGCGGGGGGGAGCGCGAGGGGCGGGGCAGAGCGCGAGGGGAGCAGGGGGAGCCCGAGGGGCGGGGCGGAGCGCGAGGGGAGCCCGAGAAGCGGGGGGGAGCGCGAGGGGAGCAGGGGGAGCCCGAGGAGCGGGGGGGGGAGCGCGAGGGGAGCCCGAGAAGCGGGGGGGAGCGCGAGGGGCGGGTGGAGCGGGGAATCCCGAGGGGCGGGGGGGAGCCGGGGGAGCCCGAGGGGCGGGGGGGAGCACGAAGGGAGGCGAGACCCGCAATGGCATGCTCGCGGCGCTGCAGCCGGGCGGCTCACGCGTGCGAACCGCAGCCCGCCGCGGCAGCCCGGGACTCCCAGCGAGCGCCCCGAGGCTGCCCGAGCCCGTGGCCGCTCCAAGAGCACCGGGAAGGGGCGACGAGCACGCTCCATTCGCTTACCCGTTACCGAAACGGCGGAGAGCAGCAGCAAACATGGCGACCAGCACTGAGCATGTGCGCGCCGGCTGTCTGCGCATGCGCGCCCCCCCCCACCGGGTGCAGTACCGATTTTTGGACACAGGGTGGCAGCAGTGAGCGCGGCGGAACGCTGTGCGCGTGCGCGCCCCCCCCACAGGGTGCAGTACCGCTTTTTGGACACAGGGTGGCAGCAGTGAGCACGGCAGAACCCAGTGCGCACGCGCGCCCCCCCCACAGGGTGCAGTACCGATTTTTGGACACAGGGTGGCAGCAGTGAGCGCGGCGGAACCCAGTGCGCACGCGAGCCCCCCCCACAGGGTGCAGTACCGATTTTTGGACACAGGGTGGCAGCAGTGAGCACGGCAGAACCCAGTGCGCACGCGCGCCCCCCCCACAGGGTGCAGTACCGATTTTTGGACACAGGGTGGCAGCAGTGAGCGCGGCGGAACCCAGTGCGCACGCGCGCCCCCCTTTATCGTGCCGTACCGCTTTTTTGACGCCCCGAGGGCAGCAGGGCGCGCGGCCGGCCGCCGTGCGCCCGCGCGCCCCCCTTTCCGTGCCGTACCGCTTTTTTGACGCCCCAAGGGCAGCAGGGCGCACGGCCGCCCCCGGCACGCACACACCGCTGCAGAGCCCCCCCGCCCGTCCGCCCTTTGCAGAGATTTCACCACCCTCGCCTCGGCTCATCTGCCCTTATTTACAGCGCCTGCTGCGAGGCGCAGCGTCGCCGCGTGTCGTGCTCGAGCCGCTGCTCCTAGAGGCTTCCGTAACAGCGCTTTCCTTTGAACATCGTTGCAAAATACTCCACAGACAAAAAAAGAGTCAGAGGCTGCACTTAAAAAATCAAAACGAAAACAAAAAAACCACCCACCTACTTAACGGGACAATTTGCAAGCGTTCCAAGAAGCAGCCGTTCTTCTTTAGGACTTTCGACCTCTCGCCTTTACTGATCATTAAACAAAATAAACAGCCCAAAGCAAGCCGCGCTATTTGCTTGACAGACTGCTCGGTTTTTATTATTAAACGGTACGAGATGCTGGCACGCGGCATGTCTTCTTCGGATTCTTGGGCTGACGTTCCTTCGGCCGCACGCACGCGGTCAAAGGCGTCTTTTTCACGTCCCGCCGTCAGGGCCTCCCCAGCAATTCCCGCAGCGACTCCCCCCTCGGGACAAACAGCTCGAGGACACGCACGGTCTTGCTAAAAGAACGGGGGGGGGGGGGGGAACAAACGCGTGCGCTGAGCGCGGCACTCGCAGACCCGATCTTCGGGTCCAAAAGAAAACTCTCTAAAGCGGACCCGGCGGGCCAAAGAGGTCCCTTCTTTGCGCCACGCTTCTTTCCTCGCACAGACGTCGGCCGCCTCTGCCCGCTCTCACGGTATCCCCTACCGGCAAGGACACGGCGAAACGTTTCGGAAACGACGGCGTTTCCCAGAAGCGTTTCCGCCGCCTTGGGAAAACGGCCGAAGGAGAGGCTCACGCGGGGCGCGTAGCTAGAAAGAACGCTCCGCACAAAGGCCTAAAATGACCAGCCCGGAGCAGGGATCCCGGGCTCTCCGGGAGCGCAGGAGTTCTCACGTCCTTACTGAGCAGAGACCGCTGCCCGTGAAACACGAGACGCCGCAGCGACGCCGATCGTTGGAGGGAAGCCTGCAATAAGAGCGAAAGAAAAGCAGACGTTGAGGACAAAGACCAAGTTACGAGCCCCTCGCGATTCAGACACGCTTCTAGATTTACCGCCTATTTCAAGGCGCGCCTTCGGCAATTCCGTCCAATTGATTTTCCCCGAAGCCCGAGACGCGGACGAAACGCCTCTCAAAGGAAGGTACGGCATAACCGCTCTGGCCTATAAACTACCGGTTTCGACGCAGGAAAAGCACAGGGAAAGCACTAGCGTTCCCCCCAAGAAACCACGTCCAAGCGGACCGATGAAGTAGGCCCCAAGTCTGAAAGCGGACCTAAAGGAGCCCGTTTGGCGGTCGCGAGCTGGAATACACCGTTCTCCTTCTCACTAACA